>NC_057794.1:377257613-377626155 GCF_018294505.1 Triticum aestivum
TACTGGACTCCGGGTCGCTCACCTCCTGGCCTTGACCACGGCATCGCGACCTGGCATACCAGCGACGGCTGAAGCCGCCTTGGGACTGGGACCTGTCAGTGCAGAGCACCAAGCCCTCGTGAGGTTCAAAAGGGAGGACAGAGCTAAGACGGAATGAGCAACTCGCACAGTTCTACGACAAGGGTTGTATTAACAAAACAGGATCACAGGCACCTTACAAGCCCCCACGGGACGCGTCTTTGATTCCTCGCAGGGAACAGATCCTAAAGGGACACTAACTACGCGCGCCCCTGCAAAAGACGCCATCATCAACAGTGGGCCGTCAAGCACCGGCGCCAACCCCATCCAGATCAGAGTCGGCGGCGGCCTGACGAGCCCGCCCTGCTCCAGGAGCGGCGCCGGCTCGGGGGCTCGTAGCTGTCGTCGCTCGTCTCCGGAGTCGTGAAGAGCTCGCCGGAGTCGCTGGAACCTCCGACGCCTCCACCGCCTGAGGAGCTGCCAAGGGAGCGGTCGGCGGGCCCAGTCCTCGCCGCAGCAGGGTCCCGGCCACCTCTCCCGGGGTAGCACTCCAGCCGGCGCCCGTTCGCATCGAAGACCTTGAAGAACATCACCGAAGCACCGTCGTACTCCAAATGGATCGCGAAGGCGCCTCTTGTCCTGCAAACCCGAGCGATTTCGCTCCAGCCTCGAGTCATGAAGACCTCGCTCGGGGCAACGACCGCGACCTCTGCCTCGGTCGCGAGGGTGCTGCAGCCGGCGTGCTGCAGCCAAAGCTCCAGGGGCTCTCCCTGTGGGACGATGGAGGCGAAGAAGGAAGGAAGGCGAATCCAAGACCAAGGAGGCATGGCGACATGGAGCATGAGCTCTTGGGAGGAGCCCTCGGTGTGGACCCCAGGGGGGACGACCCACACTTTCGTGACCCGCCGGCGCCAACGGCGGCGCCGCCCGTGGCGATCAGCATCAGCTCCTTCAGGGCCCTCGATGTGGGCATACAAGGGAAGCGGGAACCCCGGTGGTGCCTGCACGCACCAAGGCCTCGGCACCACCTGATGGGCCCCCTCGTCCGGGCCACGGAGGACGAGCCGTTTCTTCGGCGGGAGCGGGTCAGGTTCCTCTCAGGGAGCCTTCCCCTTCTCTGCCGTCGAGAACTGACGGATCGGAGCCATCGCAGCAAGACGGAGCAAGGACTGGGAAGAAGGAGAAGCAAGGTGGGATGGACTGGAAGGGCGCACGCCGTTCCGTACTTATAGCCGGTGAAGGCCAACCGCCGACCTCCACGAT
This sequence comes from Triticum aestivum, assembly GCF_018294505.1. Taxonomy (NCBI): domain Eukaryota; kingdom Viridiplantae; phylum Streptophyta; class Magnoliopsida; order Poales; family Poaceae; genus Triticum; species Triticum aestivum. Next base: position 377,258,895 of record NC_057794.1, read on the forward strand.
CGCAGGTAATCACGACCCGCTTTGCATGCAGGGACTTGCCCAATCCGTGCAGTGGCCGAGGCTCCATGGGGAAGTGGAGACGCCCGCGTCCAATCAACCGCCACGCGGCGCCCGAGGCCGCAGGCTGTTAGGTCCCGCGGCACTTTGCTCTTGCCCTTCCGCCTCCCTGCACGGCCAAGTCCGGGCGCGCCTTGGGCCTGGGGGCTACTGTTGGTGTTCCGGGAACGGGGGACCCCAGACTTGCCTGCCTGCGGCCTGCGGCGTGGCTCAAAGGGGGGCCCAGCACGACCGATCTTCACCAACACAGACCCAAGACCCTCACGAGGGGCCAAGCCTCGCGGGGCGGACGATGCGGAGCTTCCTCAGGCACGGCCTCATCAGGCTGGCTCGCGAGGAGGCGGAGAGATCAAGGCGGGGTACCTCGCGAGGTGCCCATGACGCAAGCCATGACGACCAAAGGCGCCAGGCGGGTGCCAGCCCGCGCAGTGTCCTCCTTTCCTCTTTGGTGCAAAGGGAGCAAGCGCAGCTGCGGAGAACCGAGGCATCAGGCAAAGGTTGCCATTTCGGTGCAACAAGACCAAGACCAGGAGGACTGCAAGACGGAGGTCATTGTGGAGCCCAGGACGGCGTCACCACCAGAGCTTTGTGCAGGGGAAGACTACTTTTGTCAGGATAGCTAGTACTAGCTGTCCCCCTTCAAATTAGCCTGCCATTGTTGGCTCCCTTCCCGCTCGATATTTGGGAAGAGGACCAGGGCCACTATAAATAGGACCAGCCACCCACAGAACGAGAGAGGATCAAAATCAGAGAGAGAGAGAGAGAGAGAAGGATGACTGAACTCCTCCCAGTGGTTCATTGCCCCAGACAAGAGCAGACCCTCGCGAGGCTGTTCTTCCTTGTATTGTTCATCATCATCAGCCCAAGAGGCAATCCACCACACCACACACTGGAGTAGGGTATTACACCACAATGGTGGCCCGAACCAGTATAAACCCTGTGTCTCTCGTGTTGTTCTTTCCATAGCTTAGATCTTTGCGTGGCGGAGGGGTGCAGGTAGGTAGGAGGCAAAATCTCCGCGCGCACCCCAGTGTTCCAACCTCAAGGGTCTGCCGGAACCCGAAATCCGACAGTATTATGTCATTCTTGATAATTTGAGTTCATGTTTCATGATTCATAGTTTGTTAAGAGTGGGGTATTTTAAATCCATCAACCTCTTCGTTGGAGTTATCTTGGGTTATATTTCACCTAAAGCCTTCCCTAAGGTTTGTTGCAATTATGGTGCTTATAAATGATCCAAGTTCTTCATTTATCTTCCCAGTGAATAATCTTCTCGTCTCCTTGTTCATATCAATCCAATTTATCGTTTCCATCAGTGGCAGAATTTCACCTCATAGTTTTGAGATGTTCTTCATAAGCCCACTACAAGCTTACTCTTTTCGTTGTTGGTTTCCAACAACTCCGTTCGACCCTTCTCCTAAAGAGGCTTTTTCAAGCTCATTTGAGGTAGAAGATGTTGTTTTCTCCTCCGTTCTTTTGATTCCATTCCTACATTTGTTCTGGAGGCATTGTGATGTTGCTATCTTCGACCCATCATCTTGTTTTGTCAAGTTCAGATTATATGCCTTCCATTTCCAACCGGAGTGTTGTCATAATTGATCCTTATCGTTCTTTGTACATCTCGTTTCAACCGGAGTGCTCGTATGTACTTCTTGTCCATTGCAACCCTTTTTATGTCATTCAACCTACAAGGTTCTCGTAATGTTCCTTGTTACTCTTTCTAGTGGAGTGTTTTCTACGTCGATCATCTCCGTTATATTCTTTTCTCAAAATGGTTTAACCTCCCAAGGTTCTTTGGTTTCACTCGTTTGTCAAAGAAGCAACTTAGTTTTACCTCTTCTATTTCTCTCCCGTTTTCCCTCAGGTGCCATTCTAGATCTCAGGACGAGATCCTCTCGTAGTGGTGGAGTGTTGTAACGCCCCAAGACCGGAGCTTCAGATGCCTTCCAGGGTTTCTGGGTTTCGTTATGTGATTTGTTTGGTTCTTTGCATTCATCATTGCATCATGTGCATTGCACCATGTCATTATGCCATCATGTCATTTCTTTTCTTAACTCAACTAAATAAATGGCATGGACCTTTGATCCATTTAAACCGAGGGAGTTCACCTGGTGACTTCTCTTTATAACATACCCTCCCAATAGTAGGGAGCTATATTAAATATTCCATTTGTTGGAATTCACCGGAACACACTTGCAAAATAAATCTCAATGCTTTTGTTATCACAACTCTTGGCCTCTAACTTTGCTATTTATTCTTTCATCATATTCCGAGGTTCCTCCAAAAATCTGAACATTTCTGGATACTCCTAAAACCTCGTCCTAGTTCAAATCTTTTGTATTAAATTTCAATGAGTTTGTTTTAAACTCTTCTTTTTCGTGTGAAACTTCTTTTCTTGGGCTAAGTATAATTCCTAGGCTCAGTAGGAGTAGTTTCAGCATTTTCTAAAACCCCTAGCCTTTTCTTTCCTTCCTTTTTCCTCCTGTATACTTCTCTGTAAATGGGAAATAGCAAAAGTTTGGTTTTTTCTATCCGAAGCAGCAACTGGCCGGCCCATCTGCAGGTCCAGCCGACCCCCCTCCTAATCCCTCTCTAGGCCCATTTCCTTCCCCGCGGCCCACCTGGATCCAGCCGGCCTCTAAGCCTAAGGCCCAGCCAAGGCCATCTCTAATTCTAACCCTAGCCCGCTCGATCCCTCGCTCTCCTCTTGATTTCCCTCTCCCTCGTCTCCCTCGGCCACACAGACGCAACGCCAGCGAGAGGAGTTTCTCTCGCTCGTCCTCCTCCAGACAGCACCACCTCTCTCCTCGCCCTTACTGTCCCCCGTGCCGCGAGCCCTCCTCCCGTGCCAGATCCCCTCTCCCTTCCATCCTCCTCGTGCACCATGCACAGGAGAGGGATCTTGATCTCATCTCCTCCCCACGCGCGCTGCTCTCCTGCCCGTTATCCGGTCCGCCCCCGCACCGAACCTTCTCCTTGACGCCGGCCCGGCCGCCGAGCATCGCCTCTCTGCACGGCTCCTTCCCCGTGACCCTGAGCTCCATGGCGCCAGCCTCCTTTGCAAGCCATCGTCAGCAACCCCGCTGCTGCAGTTCAGAGGCAAGCCCCTCCGACCGCGCCAACTCCGGCACCCCTGCAGCCTCTCCTCTGACGCCGGCAAGTAGAGGCCGCCGCCGCGCCATCTTGCCGCTGCTCTTATGGTTCTCGGTGACCTCCATGTCCCGCTGGACCACTCCTTGCCCCGTTGCCGCTTGGTACCATTGCCCGAGCGCATGTCACCTCGACCACCGCCTCGCTACCCTCGTGCACCTCCACCTCTGTTGCCTCCGATGGTGGTATTTCGTTTTGGGCTTCGTGGAAAAATCCTCTCTGACAAGTGTATGAGTACACAGTGTCGCGTCCAGTATCTCTACCGACGTCCCCTGAATTGACAAGTACCAGCTTCACCACCAAACCAGGACGCCAAGTTCCGCTCCATATGTGTACGACTACACCCGATGATGCGACAAGCCCCGACGTGTACATCTACTCCATCATGACCGGACCGACAAGTACCCCAACGTCTTGTGTACAACACCGTCGCCGAAGACCCGGGTAGCAAAACGTCAAGTACCTATGACCGAAGAACGCCATGTACCTCTCCGAAGAAAACCGAACATGTACCACTACGTCCAGAGGCATCGGATCCATCAAGTTCCACTACCGCCGTGAACAAATACCGTCGCCGAGATCGCGAGAACCTCTACTTCCTCCTCGAAACGTGAATGACTCCCGTCGACCCCAAGTGACTCGGATTCGTCCTTCTACGAAAACGTGTATCACTACCATCGCGAGTACCTCTACCGTCATCGTGTACCCCCTACTTCCACCACGTCCCGAGAATGTTTACTTCCTCTACTTGGCACCGAACGAGAACCGGCCCGTTTGCACGCTTCGAAGGTATAACATCGAGATGACCACCGTGGACGAATGTTGTGTGATACAAGATGAACCCCGTGTTTGCAGCATGCCCGTTTGTTCCGTGCATGACCCTCGGTTGCCATGCCACCGACACATGGGACACCCGGTATCCGGGAGCGCCCCACCTTTCTTTTGCTCGCTCCCGTCACACTTTCTTTTGCATCAACGTCTCAATGAGTTGTCGGAACCGGAATGTTGCCGTGGCACCCCTTTCGTTTCCGCCACAATGACAAGTGCTTCATAATATGCTCATGTCAACATTTTCTTAAAACTTGCATAAAACTTGCACATGTCATCCGCATCATGATAACAACATTAAAAATGGTTTAAATTGTTGTTTGCATTAATTTGCTAAATGCATATGGGGTTTACCGGATGCGTTGTTTGTTATATCCGGCGCCATTTAAATTGCTTAAATGGTATAGTTTTGTTATGCTTGACATCTTGCCATGTTAACCAACATTTAATATTGTTGAGTACCTAAATGAGAGAGACTAAATAATTGATGTGGTGTTCCGTCAATATGCAACTCGTTGCATATTGAGCTCCACTTAACTTGTAGTTTTGTTTGTGCATTTTGCCATGCCATGCCTCATTAAACCGGACATGCATCATACTTGGGTGTGCATCATGCCATGTTTATATGGTGGTTGTTTACTATGTTGTTTGCTTCTTTCCGGTGTTGCTTCTTCGGGTTGGTTCCGATAACGTCGTGTTGTGAGGATTCGTTCGACTTCGTCCATTTATCTTCTTCATGGACTCGTTCTTCTTCCTTGCGGGATTTCAGGCAAGATGACCATACCCTCGAAATCACTTCTATCTTTGCTTGCTTAGTTGCTCGCTCTTTTGCTATGCCTATGCTACGATACCTACCACTTGCTTACCATGCCTCCCATATTGTTGAACCAAGCCTCTAACCCACCTTGTCCTAGCAAACCGTTGTTTGGCTATGTTACCGCTTTGCTCAGCCCCTCTTATAGCGTTGTTAGTTGCAGGTGAAGATTGAAGTTTGTTCGTTGTTGGAACATGGATATTTCGTTGGGATATCACAATATCTCTTATTTAATTAATGCATCTATATACTTGGTAAAGGGTGGAAGGCTCGGCCTTATGCCTGGTGTTTTGTTCCATTCTTGCCGCGCTAGTTTCCGTCATATCGGTGTTATGTTCCCGGATTTTGTGTTCCTTACGCGGTTGGGTTATAATGGGAACCCCTTGACAGTTCGCCTTGAATAAAACTCCTCCAGCAAGGCCCAACATTGGTTTTACCATTCGCCACCTAGCCTTTTTTCCCTTGGGTTCTGCAGACTCAAGGGTCATCTTTATTTAACCCCCCCGGGCCAGTGCTTCTCTAAGTGTTGGTCCAACTGAGCGATGTCCGGAGCTACCAGGGGCAACTCTGGGCTGGCCCACCCGACGTCTTGCTCATCCGGTGTGCCCTGAGAACGAGATATGTGCAGCTCCTATAGGGATTTGTCGGCACATCTGGGTGGCTTTGCTGGTCTTGTTTTACCATTGTCGAAATGTCTTGTAACCGGGATTCCGAGCCTGATCGGGTCTTCCCGCTAGAAGGAATATCCTTCGTTGACCGTGAGAGCTTGTGATGGGCTAAGTTGGGACACCCCTGCAGGGATTTGAACTTTCGAAAGTCGCGCTCTCGGTTATGGGCAGATGGGAATTTGTTATCCGGTTGTAGAAAACCTAAAGTTGACCTTAATTAAAATGCACCAACCGCGTGTGTAACCGTGATGGTCTCTTCTCGGCGGAGTCCGGGAAGTGAACACGGTGTTGGAGTTATGCTTGACGTAGGTTGTTCTAGGATCACTTCTTGATCATAGATTTCTCGAACATGCTTTTCCTTCTCTTCTCACTCTCTTTTGCGTATATGTTAGCCACCAAATATGCTAGTCGCTTGCTGCAGCTCCACCTCATACCTTTTACCCTTCCTATAAGCTTAAAAAGTCTTGATCGCGAGGGTGTGAGATTGCTGAGTCCCCGTGACTCACAGATACTTCCAAAACCATCTTGCAGGTGCCGTTGAACCGTGCGGATGACGCAACCAAGCTCAAGGAGGAGCTCAATGAAGATCTTGTCCTTTTGTGTTGTTTCGTTCTAGTTGATCAGTAGTGGAGCCCAATTGGGGTCGACCGGGGATCTATGTAGCATTTGGGGTAGTCTTCTTTTTATTTTGGTTCCGTAGTCGGACCTTTGATTGTATCTGGATGATGTAATGCTTTATTCATGTAATTGTGTGAAGTGGCGATTGTAAGCCAACTATGTATCTCTTTCCCTTATGTATTACATGGGATGTGTGAAGATTACGTCACTTGCGACATTGCTTTCAATGCGGTTATGCCTCTAAGTCGTGCTTCGACACGTGGGAGATATAGCCGCATCGAGGGCGCTACACTATGTCCAAGCTCCAACGCTGGACTATATCCGAGGTGTCATAAATCACCTTGGTTCAAAAAAGTTGAAGGAGTTTAGCCGAGCTTAATGCCGGAAATGCCCTCTATGGAGCCAGCCACTGGCGCCCGAGCTTTATGCTAGACTGCTTCTGAGGTGGTGCACCACCCCGACTGCGGGCCTATTTTTTGTCAATATTTTTTATTGGTGCAATTTATTCTTTGCCGAGATATATAGCCAGTAGCCCTCAAGGTGTGTATCGGTCTAAAACTCGAGATGCACCTGAAGGATGACATAAGATGCTGATCCCAGTAGCCCCTGAGACTCAAGTTGATACGCAAAATCGGCCTGAGGATCAACTCCTAGCTCGGCAGAATACTTCGAGACACAAAAAGCGGTGTGCAAAGTCCTCGAGACTCAGGTTGGGTGTGGCTGACCAACCTGAGGATCATAATCTCCTCGAAAACTATATTGTACTTAAATTTTCTGCATTGGATTGCCAATGTAGTAGCCCCCCGAGAATTGGGTTGGGTAACATGGCCGACCCTAGGATCGTACCTCCTCGGGAACTAGTTCAACTGTCATGTATCTTTTGACAATACCGAGGTGGGGTTCGGCAGAAAAGATGCCGAACTGTAGTTTTAGAAAAGAGTTTCATGCCGAACACCTCAACCAAGAGAATGTCCTTCTTCCTGGAAGGAAAACATAAAATAGGTGAAAAGATGTTATAAGCTCAAAGGCCAAAAACACACGTAAAAAACTTTGCGTCTAGATTGAATCAAGTTGTTTTGGTGCCAATAAGAAATGGGTCTTAAAATTGTACTTCTGTCGTGCTTTGACATGACAAATTCAATCTCTAGACTTCAAGTGGGTCAGCCTTCGGCTTCAACCTCCCTATCCCAAAGGCGGAGTGTTTCTCAAGCCAGTTTAGCGAACTAAAGGCGAGCAGCTTTAGAGAGAAACCAGGCTACCCGGCTATTGATCATACACCTGAGTCGATAAAGGAGTGGTAGAAAAATATTTTGCAACGACTAAGAAGAAAACATCTATTACAAAACTGCTCATATTAATTTAAGAGCCCCCAAGTGATTTGGGTAAAAGAATTTTATGTATAATTATTGCATGTACTGAAGTACTTATATAATATCTGTGTTCACCCGAACTTTAAATGCGTCTTAACTGACCGTCGGCTTCTCCCTCTTCGGTCAAGGGCCGAAAAGTGTTATGTACTCCACCTGTCGAGAGTATCGACGATGTTTCTGATAACCAGGCAATCAGGCCATAAGGCTATAACAGACAAAGCGCGCTCAGGGAACTTATGTTATATTACTGACGAAGTGTAAGAAGCATCTTCGAAGAAAATAGTACCTCCACCGATACCTTTCTTCGGTTGCTCATTATTACTATGAGACTTGTGCAATAGATTTTTTGTAGTCATGAGTTCCGTTGTGTGCCAACCATGATTGAAAACAATAAGAGCGCTAGCTTTCAGCTTCACCTAATCTGAGGTCCGAGCTCGGATGACCCGATCGTGACAATCGCAGAGGTGCTCCCTTTACTCCCTAGCCGAACAATCGGGAACGTAGGGGTAAGCACAGGAGCAAGGTAATCCAGCTTGCAGAACACTTAGGTCAACATGGTGCATATTGTGGCGTAATACACGAACAAGGAACGAATCCATACAAGTATAAGCATATGCAAGAGTAAAGACTTCATAAAGGAAGCCCCTAGTAAATGGGGTATTTGAATTTGTGTGTCACAAACAAAGTTTTGACAATGGTGTTTTCGCATACAACATTTTACCAAAAAGGTATAATTCTTGGTCGAACTGAACAAAATTTGAAACTGAAAGTTTTTGAGCATGAAAGCGACTTAGCTGGTTAATGTGCTCGGTGTTGATTATGAGGTCCGGACTTATGGCGGGATGTCGGTGGGAACGACACCTATGGGATCACAAGAATCCCTACTGTGGTTAGCGGGGCGTGGGGTCATGAGAAGAGCGGATCAAACAGATAGCACACGGTTCGTTTATCTAGGTTCGGGCCGCGAGGATGCGTAAAACCCTACTCCTGCTTTGGTGGATTGTATATCTGTGTTCTTGAGCTGGCTATGGGGCGTGAGGAGCTCCAAAAAGCCGAATCCTTCTCCTGGTCGCCTCAGGCCTCCTTTTATAGAAAAAGGGATTGCCACAGTGGCACACGGGAGGTGGAAAGGGTACAGTGATGCAAGGTTATCCCTTGCATTACATGACAAGGTGCATTTAATGCGTCTTGCCTAGGTGTCCTTGCTTTATCGGGGACGGGGGAGAGATCTGTCTCGTCCGTCGCCGCTCCTTCTTGTGTCGACATGCGCCCTGGCCAGCGACGCCTGCGATGCCATGTAGGTAGGCAAGCAACTGAGGTGGCGCAGTGGTGGGTCTTCACAAAGATCTGCATGCCGCCACGCAGGTGCCTGCCCAGCTGGTTGGGTCGGCAGCTACATGCATGCGGTGGTGGAGGTTTAGTCGGCATGGGCCTGATGGTGGCCCTGCGGGTGTCCTCGGTAAGGGCCTTGCTGGGGCCCCGGCAAGGGTCTTGTCAAGGCGCCCGCTGTCATCCCCGGCAAGGCGCTTGCCGGGGGACTTGTGGTCTTCCTCGGCCGGGATCCCGCCAAGCGTTGTCGTCTCCTTAGTGCGTATCTGATCTTGAATGTCTTCACAAAGATCTGCATGCCGCCACGGGGATGTCTCCCGAATCCTTGCCCTTTGGGGGCAGTGGACTCAAGGGTGATTTGCTCCGTTGGCGCGGGACGAGTCGCCACGGCAAGGGTCTTGCCGGGGCTGCTAGAACTGTCTCCCGGCAAGGATCTTGCCGGGGGAGGCCGCATCGTCCCTTTTTCTCTTCGTGGTCTTGGCCTTGGCGTCGTTCTACTTCTCTTGAGCTTCGGTCTTACCCTGGCTCACCTCCCTTGCCTTGCTTGGTGTGGTGGTATCCGCGGCTCAGAGTGCCCGTGCACAGTTATAGGGGTACAAAAAGTGTAGCCCTCTTTTTGTACACCGACAGGAGCCCCCGGCCTGGGCCACACATAAGCGCAACGCATTGTTGGGCTAGGCCCAAAAACGGTGCGCGGGCAGGCGGGGCGATTTTTACCATGGTAAGATTCTTCGCGCGCTGCGCTTCCCACGATTCCCGCACGTGGCGCGGCATGGGGAGGCGTGCGTGACGTGGGCGGCATGCGTGGGGTTGGTTCCCGCGGGCATGCGTCACATCACAGTAAAGGGGCAGTTCGCGCCTTCCTCATAAACAGAGGGAGGCGTGGAGGCGCAGCCCATTTACTGAATGGGGCTGAGGCGCGGTCTTCAAGGCGTCCACTCCCCACGATCACGGGGTGGGGAGTGGTCGTCTCACCCGTCCCCTCGGTTCTGCACGTCCACCATGTCTCTCCCATGCGCCTGGGGTGGCAAACGGTGGAGGCGGGAAACCGGGCCGTCGCTGGTTTGGGCGGCGGGTCAGTCCTGGCTCCCTGCGCCTTCCGTATCTTGATTGGCCGAGTGGGGCGGTCGAGCCCCAACCCCGATCCTTTATAAAGAGCGGGAGGGGGGATGGCGTCCCACATTCTTTCATCTTCTTCTTCCTTTAGCTTCTGCTTCTCCCTTCCATCCGCCATGGAGAGAGGGAATCCCGGTCCTTCAACAGTGGCGGCGAGGGTCGCCGCTCGACAACGCGTCCCTCCTTCTCCTGCGCCTGTGGTGGCAGAGCCAGCCGCGAGGGGAAGGGGGAGGGGGCGAGGCCGTGGGCGAGGTCGGGGCGCTCAGGGAAGAGGAGGACGGGGTGGCGCACCGGCCTCGCCTCCGCCAGCAGCTCCTCCTCCAATGGAGGGCCATGTTGGGGATGACCCTTGTGAGTTCTTCGTCAGGCTGCGCCGGCCGCCGTGACGTCGCCTTCGTCTCCCGACTCCATTTGCGCGGGAGATGGAGCTGGATCCGCCGAAGTCGTTGCGGCTGCACATGAGGGGCTGCGGGATCAGTGGCATGCGGGTCCGCGTCGACTTCCCCGCCCCTCACGTGATGTATTTTCGTCGGGGATGGAAGATGTTTGCTCATATCCACCGCTTGACGGAGGGGCTCACTCTCCATTTTAAGCTGATGGAGGGTGGCCTTCTCTCCGTCAAGGTCTTCGGGCTCTTTGGGAACCGTGCAAGGTGCTGCGTGGAGAGCTCTTCTGATGGTGAAGACTCCTCCTCGGGCGGGAGTGACGAGGAGGACATCGGTAGCGATGACAAGGGTAGTAGGCGGCAGGATGACGGGTCTGACTAGGTGTCGGGTGCCGCTCCGTGCGGCACCGGCGACCCCATCATCCGTGTCGCCGGCTCCCTGAACTTCTCGGGGTCGTCTCCTTGGGCGGCTGGCGTTGGGAGGCTGCGGAAGAGGAAGAGGGCGGGCGGCAAGGCCGTCAAGTCGGAGTACAGGGGCACCGATTCCTTCGACGCATGCTGACGTCCTACCGCCTCGTCTTCGAGCTCTGCTTCCGGCGCCGCCATCACCATCTAGCCTTTGGACGGCAACCAAGATGTTCTCTTGGTGTCTTCTGCCACCCGTAGCTCGCCTAGGCGCTCCTTTTGTCCTTTTCTCCTCCTTGACCTGCCTCCTGAGGAGAGGGACAAGAAAGGGATTACGGGCATCTTATCTCTTTTTAGTTTGTAAGCCTTCGGGCCTTTGTTGAATTTAAAACTTGTAATCCCATCATTCATGTTTTTCATTCCCTATGGACTGTACCTGAGTGGAATGTTTTTTTAATGAAAAAGGGATGCTTGCCAGGTCATTTGTTTGCGGGTGGAACCCACAACAAGGAGTAAATCCTTGATATCTTCAAGATAAACATTTCCTTGCCCGGCAATAGGCCTTGCCGTCTCCCCACTTCGCTCGACCTTCCTCACGCCTTTGGCGGAGGCAGGGATCAGGCGGGTTCAGGCTCCTTGTTTCATCCTTTCGCTGCCGCGACTATGACCAAACTTGGCCCCAAGAACGAGCCCTAGGGCCTAAAGTTATGGGAGCATGGTAGCTTAGGGGAAAACAAGGTTTCACATACCTCAGTCCATAATGGAATGCATGATAAGGGATGAAGAACTTATCTGAAGTTGCAGTCCCCGGCAACCCTGGTCCGCCGTGGGTGAATCTTTGCTCTTGCAGCCCCCGGCAATACTGGCTTGCCGGGGGCTAGATGCTGGTTTGTTCCTCTTTTTTTCCCAAGTGGCCCGGCACGGATATATGTGTGTCCTGTGAACCAAAGAAGACAAAAGAGAGACAAAGAGACACACACTCGACCTCTAAGCTAGGGGTTAGTCGCCGCTAAGCACTATCAACCCTAACCAAGGACAAGACTCGACCTAGCATGCATGCTATAACTTAGGACGCCAGCGCTTCATTTATTTATGCTCAGGGTCTGTGCCTAGCTTTGTACAAAGTGTTACATGCATCATCGGCAAGGCTCGTACAAAAGGTGGCTTGCCGGGGGGCCCGGCAAGCCGCGCCTCACAGGTAAAACTTGCGAAGATGCTCAATGTTCCAGGAGTTACTCACCGGAACGGCATCTTCGGTCTCCAGGCGGACTGCGCCAGGCCTGGTGACTCGTATTACCTGATAAGGGCCTTCCCACTTTGGCGTCAACTTGTTGGAATTCTTGGTCGATTGAATATGCCGAAGAACAAGGTCGCCTTCCTCAAAGCTTCGGGCATGAACCTTGCGGCTATGGTAGCGGCGCAAGGCTTGCTGGTAGAGCGCTGCTCTCACAGCCGCCCGAAGACGATCTTACTCAAGGAGTGTTGTGTCATCTTGTCGCAATTGCTCTTGCTCAAGCTCGTCATAAGCGAGTACTCGAGGTGACCCGTATATGAGTTCCATGGGGAGAACTGCTTCTGCCCCGTATACCAGGGCAAAGGGTGTCTGGCCAGTGTCTCGATTTGGTGTCATTCTGATTGACCAAAGAACCGCCGGCAATTCATCAATCCAGCACCTTCCACTCTTGTGTAGTCTGTTAAAGATCTTTGTCCTCAGGCCTCGCAGTACTTCAGCATTTGCCCTCTCAGCTTGACCATTGCTTCGTGGGTGAGCAACGGAAGCGAAACAGACCTTGCTGCTGAGGTCTTGAATATATTGCATGAAGGTGTGGCTTGTGAACTGCGTGCCGTTGTCGGTGATAACCCTATTGGATACACCAAAATGGCACACCAGTCCTTTGAAGAACTTGTCGGCTGACTGTGATGTGACCTTCCTCACTGCTTCCACTTCTGGCCACTTTGTGAACTTGTCGATTGCAACGTACAAGTACTCAAAGCCCCCGACAGCGTGGGGGAAAGGGCCCAGTATGTCGATCCCCCAGACCGAGAAAGGCCAGGAGAGAGGAATGGTTTGAAGGGCTTGAGCTGGCTGATGAAGCTTCTTTGAATGGAACTGACACGCTTCACACCTGGTGACTAGTGTCGTCGCATCCTGGAGGGTGGTGGGCCAGAAGAAGCCTTGCCGAAACGCTTTGCCGGCAAGGGCCCTTGACCCGATGTGGGATCCACATATGCCTCCATGTATCTCCGCCAACAGCCCCAGTCCTTCCTCTCGAGGGATGCACTTCAATTTCACGCCGTTCGGCCTCTTTCTGTACAGGACGTCATCGACGAACTGGTACATAGTAAAGCGACGAGCTACTTTTTCCGCTTCTTCCTGCTCCTCAGAAAGTTCCCCTGTTTGGAGGAATCAGACGGTATGTTGTGCCCATGCTGGAGCCTGGGGCTCGACTCCGGCAACATCCTTGCCGGCGGCTTCGGGGAGCTTGGCGGGAAAGTACTTGTCGGGCCTTGATTTTCTCCTCTTGTTCTGCTCAGTTGATGGATCAACGGATGGCTGAGTTAGCCGAAGCACAAAGGTACCTGGTTCCACAGGTAGCTTCAGGGCAGCGCGTTTTGACAGGTAATCAGTGATATCATTCTCCGCTCGGGGAACGTATTCTGCCTGTATACCATCAAAACGCTCTTCCAGCTTTCTCACTTCATCGACATAGGCCTTCATCAACCGGCTCTGGTAATCCTTGTTGACTTGCTTGACAACAAGTTGTGAGTCGCCTCTCACGATGAGTTTCTTGATTCCGAGGTCCGCCGCGATCCTAAGACCGGCAAGCAGCCCTTCGTACTCAGCCGTATTGTTTGTTGAAACCTCCCTGGGGAAGTGCATCTAGATCACGTACTTGAGGTGCTCTCCGGTGGGCGCGACAAGCAGTACGTCAGCCCCGGCGCCCTGTAAGGAGAAAGCTCCATCAAAGTACATGATCCAGTCACAACTTGCCTCCTTGCTGGGGAGAGCAGTCTCTTGGGTTTCTTCATCAGGCGTCGCGGTCCATTCTGCAATGAACTCCACCAGGACTCGGCTTTGAATCGTGGAGGTACTCTCAAACTTAAGGCCAAAGCTGGATAGTTCCAGTGCCCACTCTACGATCCTTCCCGTTGCGTCCGGATTGTGCAATATCCATTGCAGAGGGAGGCGAGTGACGACAGTGATTTCGTGCGCCTGGAAGTAGTGATGCAGCTTCCTCGAGGCCATAAGAAGGCCGAAGAGCAGTTTCTGCACACCGGAGTACCTCGATTTAGCCCCCTACAGGATGGAACTAACAAAGTAGACCGGGTGCTGCATCATTTTCTTCCTCGGTGGCACTTCAATTGGCTGCGTCGTCTCGGCATCGGTGGCATCGGGCTCCGTCGCTGCTATTACCTCATCATCAATTTCTCTCTGCGCCACTAGTGCGGGGCTGACCACTTGGTTCGTTGCCGCCAGGTACAGCAGCAACGGTTCTTGTGGCCTAGGCGCAACAAGTATTGGCGCGGAGGAGAGGTACCTCTTCAAATCTTGCAATGCTGCTTCGGCTTCTGGCGTCCACTCCATCGGGCCCGCCTTTTACAAAATTTTGAAAAAGGGAAGGGCGCGCTCGGCGGACTTGGAAATGAACCTGCTAATGGCGGCAACGCAACCAGCAAGCCGACGCACATCCTTGACTCGCTTGGGCGCTTCAATCTGCTCTATAGCTTTGATCTTGTCCGGATTGGCCTCTATCCCACGCTATGACACAAAGAACCAAAGAAGCTTGCCAGACGGGACGCCGAAGATGCACTTCTCAGGGTTCAGCTTGAGATTGATCTTGCCTAGGTTTGCAAATGTTTCTTGTAAATCTGATATGAGGGTTGCCCTGTTCTTGGTTTTTACCACTATATCATCCATATAAGCTTCCATATTTCTATGGAGCTGGGGTTCAAAACCAATCTGGACCGCCCTTGCAAACGTTGAACCAGCACTCTTCAACCCGAAAGGCATCCGTATAAAGCAATACGTACCACATGGGGTGATGAATGCCGTTTTCTCTTCATCTTCCCTTGTTGAAGATCTGGTGGTAGCCGGAGTAGGCATCGAGGAATGACAACAGATCACACCCAGCTGTGGAGTCAACAATCTGGTCGATGCATGGCAACGGGAAGGGGTCTTTGGGACAAGCCTTATTAATATCTGTGTAATCAATACACAGCCTCCACTTCCCATTTGCCTTGCGCACTACCACCGGATTGGCCAACCACGTTGGATGGAGCACTCCTCTTACCAAACCCGCTGCTTCCTGTTTCCGGATCTCCTTTGTGATGAACTCTTGTCATTCCAAAGCTTACTTTCTAACCTTCTGCTTGACGGGCCGCGCATGAGGACAGAAAGCAAGGTGGTGCTCAATCACCTCCCTGGGAACACCGGGGATGTCGGATGCTTGCCGTGCAAACACATCGACATTCGCCCGCAGGAAGGTGACGAGCACGTCTTCCTATTCGTCGTCAAGGGTGGAGCTTATGGTAAAAGCTCCTCCCGTGTCGTCCTCCTTGACAGAAACCTTCTTGGTTCTCGGCGGTGTGGCCTTGGACTTCTTGTTTCTGTCGGCGGAGCTCTCTGGCACGTCCTCGACGGGAGCGCTACACTCCGAAGAGGTGCGCTTGTCGAAGTGGGTGCCTGAGGTCTCACCGGTCTTCTTCTTTTGCCTTCCGGGGGCTCCAGCGGCAGGAGCAAGCGCCTTAGCAGTGGCGGCTGCTGCAACTGCTTGTTGGTAGAGTTGGTCAGTGCAAATTAGCGCATCCTTCTTGTTTGATGGGAGGGTGATGATCGTCACAGGCCCCGGCATCTTCAGGGTGTTGTAGGCGTAATGTGACGCTGCCATGAACTTGGCCAGCGCTGGGCGGCCAAGGATCCCGTTGTAAGGCAAGGGGATCTTGGCAACGTCGAACACAATCCTTTTTGTCCTGTAGTTCAGATCACTCCCAAAAGTCATGGGCAATGTGACCTTTCCCTTTGGTTGACTTCTACCCGGGTTGACCCCCTGAAACATGCTCGTCTCTTCGAGGTCTTCATCTGGAATTTGCAATTTCTCGATCACGGCAGGCGAGATTAAGTTTAGACTGGCCCCGCCATCGACTAGCATATTTGTCACCTTGAGGTTGCGTATTGTTGGTGAAAACAACAATGGCAAGCACCCGACTGCAGTAGTGCGATCAGGGTGATCCTCAGTGTCAAAAATGATAGGTGTGCCGGACCACTTCAGCGGCCTTTGGGCATCAAACGACGGTTCCGCCGCTATAATCTCACGCGCCCATTGTTTAAGCTGGCAGTGAGAGGTATGTAGCGAGGCGCCGCCATCGACGCACATGGCCTCTATAGCTTTCTGAAATTCTTGGTCACCAGACTCATCGTCCTCTTCGTGATCATCGTCTTCTGGCTTTTTGTCACGGCCCAGGGCGGGCCTCTCCTGCTGTTTATCTTTGCCGCGACGGCCCGCCTGGCCATCACGCTTCTTGCTGGACCCCTCAGCACCATCCTGGCCTTTCTCCTTGTCCCGCCTCTCATATTCAGCCCTCTGCTTCTCAGCAAGGAGCTCAACCTATCGGCAGTTCTGGAGATCATGGCCTTTGGTGCGATGGATCTTGCAGTATTGCTTGTCGGAGTTTCCTGGCTTCTCGGCAGCCGCCAAGGCCCGGCAGGCGACACATCCAGCAATTTCCTTGCCAGGATCATCTGCCTTGGTTTTCTTGACGGAGCCAGCGTCGTCAGATCCCTCGACGGCAAGCACAGCTTTACCTTTGCGCTTCCTGTTGCGGCGCCGGCCTTTCTTCGCCAGGGCGGCAGTATCCTCATCTGAGGAGTCGGTTTCCACGTTGGCATCTTCGCCGGGGTACTTCCTTCCCTCTTCAGCTCGAGCACATCTTTCAGCAAGAACATAGAGTTCTGCCACATCTTTCAGCTTGTCCATTGCCAGTTCTTCGCGCATCTTGCGGTTACGCACGTTTTGATGGAACGCGCTGATGATGGCGGCAGGGTGAACATCAGGGATATTTTACTGTACCCGTCTGAACCTCTGTATATACTTGCGCAGACTCTCGCCTCCCTTCTGGGGAATGACATGCAGGTCGCTTGCTTGGCCATGGGCTTGGTGACCTCCAGTAAAGGCGCCCACAAACTCATGGCACAAATCCGACCAGGAGGAAATAGAGTCTACCGGCAAGTGCATCAACCACGACATGGCGTTGGGTTTAAGAGCCAATGGAAAGTAATTCGCAAGCACCTTATCGTCGCGGGCTCCGGCGGCTTGCATCGCGATGGTGTAGATGCTGAGGAACTCAGACGGGTGAGTCTTGCCATTGTACTTTTCGCCAACGTCAGGTTTGAAGGTGCGGTGAGTGGGCCACTGGAACTACCGCAGCTCACGGGTAAAAGCCGGACAGCCTACCTCGTAAGGTAGGCCTCCAGGGCTCTCCG
Organism: Triticum aestivum; assembly: GCF_018294505.1. Taxonomy (NCBI): domain Eukaryota; kingdom Viridiplantae; phylum Streptophyta; class Magnoliopsida; order Poales; family Poaceae; genus Triticum; species Triticum aestivum. Next base: position 377,276,116 of record NC_057794.1, read on the forward strand.
GGGTAGGGTGGTTCACAACAGGCCCTGCTCGCCTGTCTGACTGGTGGCGCGCTCCGCGCCGGCACTCGATAGTTGTTCAAGCATCTTCATGGGCACGTTCCTGAAGAACTTGGCGCTGGTCACAGTGGGTCCGCGGGTCAGACGATGCTATGGAGATGTCGTCGCCCGCGACGTCGCGACGAGCCGGCGTCCGCGGTACCGGATGGGGAAGAGGTGAATGCACCATGGTCGTGGCACTGCCGGCTTTTCCGCCACTGGTCCACGGGACTCCATCGGAGCATCGACCCGGGGGCCCCACCGGACTTGGTTGGTCTTTGTTGTCCACCGCAACAAGGCTTCGGATAGTGGCTCTCCATTCGTCGAGTTTCCCCGTAGTGGGAGGAAAGTCGAGGAGCAACTGCGCGCACGCCAGGGCCTCTGCTGGCGTCGGTGGCAGCGAAACCTGCACGGATCGCGACGCGCTTCGACTTCTGACCATGTCAGAAGGAGCTATATCACGACCCCGCGGTCGCATGCCGTTTTCACCAGCGCCTCGGCGAGTGGGCAGGTCTTCTACGTCCCGGGAGTGGCGCTCGGGGCTCTTCCCGCGGCGACGCCCACGATCTTCGGCGTGATTACGCCGTTCGTCGCGCGCTACCTGGGAGGAGCGTGCTGTTGGTGCCGGCGTGGGAGTCTTGGAGGCCCTTGTGTCGCCTTTGGGCGGGGCGGCGATGACCCTGGAAGGCCCCGCTCCACCCGCGAAGGGCTTGGCTCCGCCTTTGGATTTGGCGACGTGCGGCCCGTTACCAGGCGCACAAACATCACTGCCTCCCAAACTCCGGCTGCTGGGATGGTGTTGGTGTTCGCGAGCAGCGCCCCGGGTCCTTTCTACGACCGGTTCGCTGCTCGCCCGCGTCGGGACGGGCTATCCGGCTTCCGACTGGCCAACCGCCACCGTCGTCTTCTTCTTGGGCGCCATGATGATGAAGAAGCGCCGAACTAACTGCTAAAGCCGATTCTCACAACTGCGCCCCCTACCTGGCGGGCCAGAGATGTCGGTGGGAAAGACACCTATGGGATCACAAGAATCCCTACTGTGGTTAGCGGGGCACGGGGTCGTGAGAAGAGCGGACCAAACAGATAGCACACGGTTCATTTATCCAGGTTCGGGCCGCGAGGATGCGTAAAACCCTACTCCTGCTTTAGTGGATTGTATATCTGTGTTCTTGAGCTGGCTATGGGGCGTGAGGAGCTCCAAAAAGCCGAATCCTTCTCCTGGTTGCCTCGGGCCTCCTTTTATAGAAAAAGGGGTTGCCACAGTGGCACACAGGAGGTGGAAAGGGTACAGTGATGCGAGGTTATCCCTCGCATTACATGACAAGGTGCATTTAATGCGTCTTGCCTAGGTGTCCTTGCTTTATCTGGGACGGGGGAGAGATCTATCTCGTCCGTCGCCGCTCCTTCTTGTGTCGACACGCGCCCTGGCCAGCGACGCCTTTGATGCCATGTAGGTAGGCAGGCAGCTGAGGTGGCGCAGTGGTGGGTCTTCACGAAGATCTGCATGCCGCCACGCAGGTGCCTGCCCAGCTGGTTGGGTTGGCAGCTGCATGCATGCGGTGGTGGAGGTTTAGTCGGTGTGGGCCTGATGGTGGCCCTACGGGTGTCCTCGGTAAGGGCCTTGCCGGGGCCCCGGCAAGGGTCTTGCCGAGGCGCCTGCTGTCATCCCCGGCAAGGCGCTTGCCGGGGGCCTTGTGGTCTTCCTCGGCTGGGATCCCGCCAAGGGTTGTCGTCTCCTTAGTGCGTATCTGATCTTGAATGTCTTCACAAAGATCTGCGTGCCACCACGGGGATGTCTCCTGAATCCTTGCCCTTTGGGGGCAGTGGACTCAAGGGTGATTTGCTCTGTAGGCGCGAGACGAGTCGCCGCGGCAAGGGTCTTGCTGGGGCTGCTAGAACTGTCTCCCGGCAAGGATCTTGCCGGGGGAGTCCGCTTCGTCCCCTTTGCTCTTCGTGGTCTTGGCCTTGGCGTCATTCTAGTTCTCTTGAGCTTCGGTCTTACCCTGGCTTACCTCCCTTGCCTTGCTTGGTGTGGTGGTATCTGCGGCTCAGACTGCCCGTGCATAGTTATAGGGGTACAAAAAGTGTACCCCTCTTTTTGTACACCGACACGGGACGAAGACATAGTCCTCGTCTTAGCTGAGGTCCCAGCCTCCAAGCCGGTTCCGAAGTGTCCAAGAAAAGAGCTCGACTTGACGAAGTGGCGACATAGCGCGGTTGACGTGTTGAGGAGCAGCCCCCGGTCCAGCCGAGCTAACAAAGCTGGACGGCTGATGATGCCGGAGTCCCCGGAGTAGGTTTGATGAAGAGATGTCAAAGCCCCGGTCCAGCCGAGGTGACGTGGTAGGTCGGTAAGGCGATGACGGAGACCCCATGTCAGCACGTCGGTACGCTGGAGTGACAGCGCTGCCCGACCCGAATCATTTACCTGTGCATAGAAAATAGTGCAAGCCGGAGATAATAATAATAATAAATCGTTGCATAATTAATAATTTATTCAAAGTGAGTAATAAAAGAAATATGGCCCTTGTGCCGAACACTCGATGAGGTAGAGCTCTCTCAGCGATGCCAAAGTTCCAGAGGCAACCGAAAATGTGTGTATGGCAATTCAACCAACAAGGTGATCACGAGAGCCAATTTATGCCGATTGGGATGACGACGCCGGCTTGCCGAAGTGACCGCGTGACGTAGTCGAAGTCGATAACCTGATCCGGATGTAGCCATAGGAGTGAGAGAACTGCCCCAAAGTAACTGCTTAATTAAATAATATAAAGTGATAAAGGAAAAAGAAGGTTGAATCTCCATGTGGTTGCGCCGAGCCGAACTCTCTTCGGCCTCAATGAGGGTCATCGCGCCAGGTAATGCACGGCGTAAGTCAATTGCCTGTTCGCTGGTGGTGATGACCATAGTGGACCGTTGTAAACGGATAACAAACGGACGAACTGATGGTGCTGCAAAACTGATGATGGTGTACATGCCAGTTCGAGGGAGAATGTCCAATAGGGTTGCGACCACGAGGCTGTCTGCAGCAGTCGAGCTGCGAAGTATCCGGACTGGTTGCATGGAGTAGGTCAGCTTGCGACAAAGTAGACCACATGCACGATACTGATGATCCATCGGCTTCACATCCATAGACGCGTTAGTTTTATGCGAAGTAGTCATACGCTGATTGCCTATGCGTGTCAAACATAGCAGTCCGAGGAAGAAAAAAAACTGCAGTGCAAACGCTTGTAGCAACCCACATAAAGAATCCATGAAAATCAATCTAATCTAGATAGTCGTAGAAGCACTAATACCAACCAGACAACTTTAAAACTTTAATCAAAAAACTGTAGTAGCAAGTACTAGATGTACTAGTCTACGCTTGCCCTTTTGCAAATAATTAATAGGGAGTAGTACTTAGCTCATCTCCTCACATGGAGGGGGTTCACTTTTAGGTGAGTCATAGTACAGGTGGGCCACAAGACTTGCCCTGGGACTTCGAGCTAGTGACCATGGCGGTGGCTTATCTCCATGGAGTTCGGATGCAAATCTAAACTTTAGCGAAAATAAACTACTAGTGAACGACCGACAGCCGCCTAGTTGCTAAATTTAATAAGGAAAAAGGAAATAGAATAAGGGAAGAAATCTCCCTCGACGATCGTTGTTCGTAGTGGATTTTTCTTTGGCTCTACAATCAAGCACTATGTGCGAGGTCAGAGACCAGTTTGATAATCAATCAAACACCGCCATCTATCAACCAGGAGACTGCAGTAGAGCATCTGACGCCACGTAGGGGCGCATTGTTGGTCGCAGATTTTACAGACCTTGATCTCAACCTAATCTGCGGATGAAGCTTGCAAACCAACGATAATTCTCATAAAAACTAACTTGTACAAAACAGATATGATTAGAAAGATATCACCTGATCACCCCATCGACCCATGATGATCACCCAGCAGGCCCTCAATGAAAGCACCAATGTCAGTTCAATATCTGGCGTATCTCGTAGTAGGGGTCCTAAGCTAGGCGTCTTGGAGCGATGGTAACATGGACATGGAATTTTACCCAGGTTCGGGCCCTCTTGATGGAGGTAAAACCCTACGTCCTGCTTTTGATTGTATTCATATGGGGTGTAGTACAGAGTACATGTATCTACCATGAGATTGATCTAATGAATATAAGATTGTCTATTAACTAGCCTGGCCTTGGTTTATATATGCACAGTAGGCCTAGGGTTTTAGGAGAGTCCTTGTCTCGGGCATCAAGTCTTGTGGAGTCTTCCTTGTATGCGGCAGGGGCTGTCCGAACTGGCCCATGAATGAGCCGCCATGGGGTCCTCGGCCCGATCCAGCTGGTCGGGGGACAACGTGGTGGGTACCCCCTAGTCCAGGACACCGTCAGTTGTTACTTGGAAAGTAGTTGCCTGCCTTCTTATTTCAAATGGATATATGACAAGCATAAAGGACACACAAGTGCTTCTTAGTTCAAAATACTACATGCGAAACACTCGCATGAGGAGAGGATCACACTCACACTACAGCCACATAGATAATGGCTGCTGCTTAATTACTAGTACTAGTGTTTCAAAACCCATTACAAACACCCATCAATCCACACAAGCAAGCGGCCAGGTAGATGAAAGCCACACTTCACACACACATTAACAAGGGTTGGGCATGTAGACAAAAGCTTGTACTAGACAACTTATTTCAGAGGCACAAAGGCGAGCGAGAGCCACCAAAAAGCTCATGCCTAACACCCCTGAAGCTTTTCCCTCCATGTTTGAATTGAACAACTAGCCAACAACCCATAGGTGTCTAGCTATCCATGATAACACAGTAGCAACTGTGGTATTGCTCAGCAAATGAGTAGCTACTGTAAATAAAATGCATCAACTGTGAACATATTACATGGTAGTGGTACATAGAACATACTACAATGACCACAATTTACACTGCTAACCAATGAGGTACATAACATGGGGTGGCTATATAGCCACAAAATGAATTCTAAAGGATACAACAACATAAATTATCTATGAAAATGAACATGTAGCTAAAAAAGCATACTATAGGATACAACAAAACAAACTAGAGGATACACTGCCAACTAGCAGAATCTGGCAGAAAACACTGAAGATACACTAAGTTACACTGAAAATCCACTATGAACTACACAATAAAATCACTGAAAATCCGAAAAATAGGAAGTACACTGTTAATCACTGCAAATTCATGAATAGGAAGTACATTGAAAATGAATTGGGAGATTACATTATAAAACTGAAATAGTAGGAATTACAGTGAAAACACCCTCATAACCACTAAAAATTCGAAAACTCCAGTGCCAGAAAAATAGTCTAGGGGATTCTAACACTGCCGACCACGGGAAAAATTATATCCAGCAAGTTCGAATTGGCTCAATACAACATACTGCTACAACTAAACAAGCCAGGCTATGATTGACAACCAGCCAAATACGAACAACAAAGCAATTGCAGGTCAAATCAACGACACATAGCAGATCAAATGATGTGCATCCCAGCTACCCCAGCTAACGCGCATCCCATAAACGACGCAACCTCACATACCTACATGAAATATAGCTATGGGGGATCGATACAAGCAACATATTTGACTGACAGAACACATGAACAAAACAAAAATGATGGTAAATACCGGATCCGGTGAACAGAAGCGGCGACGGAAAATGGGGACGGATGTGTGCGGGGCCGAGAGATGCCGAAGACACCGGCAGAAGACACAGAAGGGAGGAGGAGGGAACGGGGCAACCCGATGCATGGACGAGTCACCACCAAACAATTGGATCGAGCGGCGAGGCAGAGCTCCAAATCGCCATGGCTATCTCTCTCTGAGGAGAAGGACGACCGACACGGGGGGCGAGTGGAAATTAATGGGTCAACTAAACGGGCCCGATAAGTGAAACCAGACGAAAAAAAGAGACGCATGAATCTCGATGCATAGATCGCACGGCACAGAAAACAGATGAAAGTGAATTGTTTTCATCCGTATGTAAATTAGCAAAACTATAAAGTTAATTGTTTAGTAGAAAGCTTTTTGTAACACAAGAGAAAGATTTGTCCTTAGGAAATCGATAACTAGACCGGTAACCATTATTGTAATTTTATATGAAGGAGAGGCATGAGCTAACATACTTTCCGTACTTAGATCGTATGCACTTATGATTGAAACTCTAGCAAGCATCCGCAACTACCAAAGATCCTTAAGATAAAACCCAACCATAGCATTAAGTATCAAGTCCTCTTTACTCCCATACGCAACAAACCCCTTACTCGGGTATGTGTTTTAGTCACTCACGCCACCCACAATAAGTGAATCATGAACGTATTGCAACAACCTACAGCGGGAATCCCACACTCTTGCACAACACAGAGGGCACCATAGGACAACACCAAAATAAAACATACAACTCAAATCAATCAAGATCATCAATCAACCCATAGGACAAAACGAATGTACTCAAACATCATAGAGTAGCCATACATCATTGGGAAATAATATATATCATTAATGTAGCGACCCAACCCGAAAATGGTCAAGTCTCTATGTATCTATACAGAAACTAATATGCACATGTCAAGAAAAACAAAATAAATAATTGAAGCCATTAAAATTAAAAGAAATAGCACATAGGCTATAAAATACCAAAATAGTATTGTTTTGGTGAAAATCTAATTCTAATAAATCCTAAAATTCACCAATTTTATTTCTTTTATTATGCAAAGTCATAAGAAACCAGTAGCAAAATGAATCACCGAAAAATATTATTCCTAGCTCATGTTATTGCCAATCTAGCGATTTGAACAAATTTCATGTAAATCCAGATCTCAAATCTAGTAAATCTTCATATCTACAGAAACTTCATAAAAATTCATATCTAATGCAAACATAATAAATTAAAATACTAAATATCCTAGGGGATATTAATTTTCTAAGATTGAAACTTTTTTGTTTTTAAAACAAAACGAAATAATAATAATAATAATAATAATAATAATAATAATAATAATAATAATAATAATAATAATAATAATAATAAAACAAATCGGCCTACGCTATGTGGCAAGATGTTATTGGGCCAAGGGGTGTGTGATCTGTAACTAAATGGCGCTCGTCCGATAACTAAATGGTGCACGTTCTAGTTAGTTATCCAGGGCGGTTGCTTCGGGGCGACCTAGGGGGTAAGATAATGTCAAAAGAGATCATGGCATTGAGAAGAGTCGTTTGCCGGAGTTTGAGAGGCTCGGGATGCTCACCTATGACGAGAGCGGCGTTGAATGGTGGCGACTAAGGTGATATTGGTTTGACGTGTGCGGGCGCCTGGGTGGGTTTTGGTGTGGCCTTTTAAAAGGGATCAAGAGAGGAGGGGTGCCGGTACTTATAGGACACAAAACTTGGGCTAGGGAAAGCTCTATCTAGGGTTTTGACGATGCGTGGGCACGACCAGCGTCGTTTGCGAGCAAGACACGGGCGCAAGGATTTCGGAGGTGGAAGAAAGGGTAGGGTCCGCGTAGTAGTGGGGGAGGGCGAGGGCGAGTGGGTTGGGCAGTCGTTGAGGAAGGGTTCCGGGCGCGGGCGTGGGTGGGACAGGCCGCGGCGGCTGGGCCGGCTGGCCTGGCTAGGAGTTTTTTTGAATTTCAGACAGAAAAGAAAATAAAGGAAAATAAAAATACTTTTATATAGATAATATATATATATATAAAAATTATCATAAAAACAAATCCTAATTAGTGGACCATATTTCAGAGGCAAAATCCAAACTTTATAAAAATCATTCTTTTGAAAATTCCTAATAAAATCAAATTTGAACTAAAAAACTTTTGGCATTATTTACTTCTGACTTTTTGGAGTGTCATGTCATTTCCTGTCATAATTTTTGAACAAAGTATTTGTCAGGGATTTTTGAAATGCATTTCAAATGCCAGTTTGAAGCGAATTCCAATTCAATAGAAAATATTCAAATGCCTCTGAAAATTTCAAATTCCACCACAATTCAATCAAGATGCAATAGATGCTTAGCTATAATTGTAAAACATTCCAAATTGAAAATTTGGGTTGTTACAAACCGACCCACCTTAAGATGAGTCTCGCCCTCGAGATTCAGGTTGGCTAGAGAATAGGTGCGGGTGGTCTCGACGGAGGTCTTCTTCTCATTCCCAGGTGGCTTCCTCCTCAGAGTGGTGACTCCACAGAACCTTGCGGAACTTGATGATCTTGTTGTGGGTAACTCTGTTCGTAGTCTCGAGAATCCAGATGGGCTTCTCCTCATGAGTCAGATCACTGTCAAGATGTATGGCCTCTAGGGGCACTGTGTCTCTCAAAGGAATATCAACCATCTCAGGATGGCATTTCTTCAGCTGGGAAACAAAAGACATCGTGATCTCCTAACAATCCTTCCGGAAATTCCAACTTGTATACACCTTCTCCTCTGTGTTCAAGAATTTTGTATGGGCCTATAAACCAAGGTGCTAACTTTCCTTTAACACCAAATCTCTTAATTCCTAGAAGTGGAGACACACAGAGATATGCTCGTTCTCCCACTTTGTACGTTACCTCCTTGTGTTTACTATCGACATAACTCTTGTGTCTCGACTGGGCTGTCTTGAGTCTGTCACGAATCAACTTGACCTTCTCTTCAGAGTCTCCGATAAGGTCGGGACCAAAAAAATTGGTCTCCAACACCATCCCACAACAATGGTGTCCTGCACCTCCTTTCGTATAGAGCCTCGAAAGGGGGCATCTTCAAACTAGTCTAATAGTTGTTGTTGTACGAGAACTCTACGCAGGGTAGATTATCATCCCAGCTAGATCCATAGTATAGCACACAAGCTCGCAACATGTCTTCCAGTATATGATTGACTCTCTCGGCCTGTCTATCTATCTGCGGATGAAAAGTTGTACTGAACTCCAGCCTTGTAGCCAAAGCTTCATGCAACTGATTCCAAAACTTTGGGATAAATTTTGTTCCTCTATCTGACACAATACTTCTCGGAACTCCATGCAGACATATGATCCTGGTCATGTATATCTTGGCTAACTTAGCACTGGTGTATGTGGTCCTCACGGGGATAAAATGAGCTACCTTGGTCAAGCGATCAACCACTACCTAGTTATAATCATAACCTGAACGAATCCTGGGTAATCCTATAATAAAATCCATCCCAAGTTTCTCCCATTTCCACTCGGGTATCGACAAAGGTTGGAGTAACCCTGCTGGCTTCTAATGTTCTGCCTTTGCTTGCAGACAAACATCGCATACTGCTATGTACTTGGCAATATCCTTCTTCATACCTGTCCACCAGAAACTTTCCTTCAAATCCAGATACATCTTGGCATTGCCTGGGTGTATTGAGTAAGTGAATCATGTGCTTCTTGCAGAATTAACTTCCTGGCCTCTGGGTCATTGGGCACATAGATACGATCCTCAAACCATAAAGTTTTGTGCTCATCCTCACAAAAAGCTTTAGCTTTTACTTTACTCATCTTTCCTTTATCTCTGCAATTTCCTTGCCAATTTCTGGGCTTCTGGGTTTCTTTCTGTCAAAGTAGACTGAATATCCAGGGTGGCGATAAATCCTCTCCGAACTATCTCCAAGCGGATGTCTCTAAGATCGTCGACTAACTCCTGGGATAATCCTCCTGCCATGAGGGTGTTCACATAGCTGTTACGGCTCTAGGCATCTGCTACAACATTAGCTTTCCCTGGGTGATAATGCAATCTCATGTCATAATCCTTGATCAACTCTAGCCATCTCCTCTATCTGAGGTTCAATTCCTTCTGGATGCAAATGTACTTCAAACTCTTATGATCCGTGTAAACATCACAACTATTTCTAATAAGGAAATGTGTCCAGGTATTGAGTGCATGCACTACTGTTGCTAACCTCCAAATCATGTGTAGCATAGTTCATCTCATGAGGCCACAATTGTCTGGAGGTATAAGCCACAACCTTTCCTTCCTGCATGAGTACTCCTCCGAGTCCTTGACGAGAAGCATAACAATATACCTGGTAATCCTTGCGTATGTCCAGAAAAATTAGCACTGGGGTTGTAACCAAATGTTTCTTTAGCTCTTGAAAACTGGCTTTACAACGCTCAGTCCGAATGTACTTAGTTTCCTTCTTCAAAAACTCCGTCATAGGCTTAGCAATCCTGGAGAAATTCTCAATAAACCTCCGATAATATCCTACAAATCCGAGAAAACTATGGATTTCCTTGATTGAGGTGGGCGACTTCCAATTGGTGACTGCTTCAACGTTTGCGGGGTCGACTGCTATCCCATCCCCTAAAATAACTTGTCTGAGGAATCCGACTTCCTTCGACCAATATTCAAATTTGCTGAACTTGGCGTATAACTGATGTTCTCGGAGTTTCTCCAGAACTAGACGCAAATGCTGCTTGTGTTCTTCCTCTCTCCTGGAGAAAACCAATATGTCATTGATGAACATGATGACCCACAAGTATAGGGGATCTATCGTAGTCCTTTCGATAAGTAAGAGTGTCGAACCCAACGAGGAGCAGAAGGAAATGATAAGCGGTTTCCAGCAAGGTATTCTCTGCAAGTACTGAAATAAGTGGTAACAGATAGTTTTGTGATAAGATAATTGTAACGAGCAACAAGTAACAAAAGTAAATAAGGTGCAGCAAGGTGGCCCAATCCTTTTTGCAGCAAAGTACAAGCTTGGAAAAACTCTTATATGATTTAAAGCACTCCCGAGGACACATGGGAATATCGTCAAGCTAGTTTTCATCACGTTCATATGATTCAAGTTCGGTACTTTGACAATTTGGTATGTGGGTGGACCAGTGCTTGGGTGCTGCCCTTACTTGGAAAAACATCCCACTTATGATTAACCTCTATTGCAAGCATCCGCAAATACAACAAAAGTATTAAGGTAAACCTAACCATAGCATGAAACGTATGGATCCAAATCAGTCCCTTCCCAAGCAACGCATAAACTAGGGTTTAAGCTTCTGTCACTCTAGCAACCCATCATCTACTTATTACTTCCCAATGCCTTCCTCTAGGCCCAAACAATGGTGAAGTGTCATGTAGTCGACATTCACATAACACCACTAGAGGAGAGACAACATACATCTCATCAAAATATCGAACGAATACCAAATTCACATGACTACTAATAGCAAAACTTCTCCCATGTCCTCGGGAACAAAAGTAACTACTCACAAAGCATAAACATGTTCATAATCAGAGGGGTATTAATATGCATATAGGACTTGAACATATGATCTTCCACCAACTAAACCAACTAGCATCAACTACAAGGAGTAATTAACACTACTAGCAACCTACTAGCACCAATCCCGGACTTGGAGACAAGAATTGGATACAAGAGAAGAACTAGGGTTTTGAGATGAGATGGTGCTGATGAAGATGTTGATGGAGATTGCCCTCTCCTGATGAGAGGAGCATTGGTGATGACGATGGCGATGATTTCCCCCTCTGGGAGGGAAGTTTCTCCGGCAGAACAGCCCCGCCAGAACCCTAGATTGGTTCCGCCAAGGTTCCGCCTCGTGGCGGGAGAGTTTCGTCCGAGAAGATGGCTTATGATTTTTTTCCCATAGAAAGAGTCCATATAGCAGAAGATGGTCACCGGAGGGCCACCAGGGGGCCCACGAGGTAGGGGGCGCGCCCAGGGGGGTAGGGCGCGCCCCCACCCTCGTGGGCAGGGTGTGGCCCCCTGGTGAAGTTCTTCTGCTCAATGTTTTTATATATTTGAAAAACATCATCCGTGAAGTTTCATGACTTTTGCTGCTGTGCAGAATAGGTCTCTAATATTTGCTCCTTTTCCAGCTAGAATCCCAGCTGCCGGCATTCTCCCTCTTTATGTAAACCTTGTAAAATAAGAGAGAACAGGCATAAGTATTGTGACATAATGTGTAATAACATACCATAATGCAATAAACATTGATATAAAAGCATTATGCAAAATGGACGTATCAACTCCCCCAAGCTTAGACCTCGCTTGTCCTCAAGCGAAAATCCGAAATCGAAAAATATATCCACATGTTTAGAGATGAAGGTGTCGATAAAAATAAAATACGGACATGAGGGCATCATGATCATTCTTAGAACAACAACTTATATAATTCTTGACATATGATTTCTTATGCTAGAGTAATAATTCAATCACAATATCAAGTATGAATCGTAAACTTCATTGAAAACTAACAAACTATAATCTCAGTCATTGAAGCAATTGCAATTTATCATAACATAGGAAAGAGTCAATGTATAAGAGCTTTTCAGCAAGTCCACATACTCAACTATCATATAATATTTCACAATTGCTGACGCTCATGCAATACTTATGGGTATGGAGTTTTAATCGGACACAGAGAAAGATAGGGGCTTATAGTTTTGCCTCCCAACATTTTACCTCAAGGGTAATGTCAACAGTAATAGTTCATGAAAACCCACATCCAATTAGCCATATATACCAAGATCTTTCCAACATATTGTGCTTGCAAAAGGATAAAATGTAAAAAGGAAGGGTGAAGATCACCATGACTCTTATGCAATGTAGGAGATAAAAATAAAAGATAGGCCCTTCACAGAGGGAAGCAGAGGTTGTCATGCACTTTTATGGTTGTATGCAAAAAATCCTAATGTGAAAGAATGTCACTTTATATTGCCACTTGTGATATGGAACTTTATTATGTAGTCTGTCGCTTTTATTACTTCCATATCACACGATTGTATAAAGCTTATTTCTACCACACCAATCAATCATACATATTTAGAGAGTAATTTTTATTGCTTGCACCGATGACAACTTACTTGATGGATCTTACTCAATCCATAGGTAGGTATGGTGGACTCTCATGGCAAAACTGGTTTAAGGGTGTTTGGAAACACAAGTAGTATCTGTACTTGGTGCAATGAATTTGGCTAGCATGAAGGGGAAAGGCAAGATCAACATGTTGGAGGATCCAAGAGAATATAATTTATCTCAGATGTAAGAAAACATAACCCATTACGTTGTCTTCCTTGTCCCATGTCAACTCTTTAGCATGTCATATTTTAATGAGTGCTCACAATCATAAAAGATGTCCAATATATTATATTTATATGTGAAGACCTCTCTTTCTTTATTACTTCCTATTAATTGTAGCGATGACCAAAACTAGGTTTGTCAACTCTCAATAACTTTTATTCATCATACTCTTTCTATGTGAGATCATTACTCTCCATAAGACTCACATGATCTCTTTGTTCCTTTTTATTTCTTTCTCTTTTCTTTTCTTTTATTTGGGATCATGGAAAAAATAAGCAAGCCCTTGAATCAACACTAATCTTTATTATATAGCTCACGGACTCGATTACATAGAAGGATAATAAAGCAAAACTCACAACTAGATCATACTAAGAACTTTTATTCTACTAGATCAAGATATTACCAAAAGGATCGAACTAAGAAAAATGATAAAGATAAAAGTGATGGTGATACGATACCGGGGCACTCCCCCAAGCTTGGCAGTTGCCAAGTGGAGTGCCCATACCAGATACTCAATTCTTCTTTGTTGGAGGAGATGGTGGTGATGTTGTTGATGGCGTAGGCTTGTCGTCCTTCTTCCAAGGCATAGGCTCACCATCATAGGAGGATGACTAAGTCTCCGGGATCCTCAAATCTGCAGCCAAACTCATCCTTTTGAATCTATATTCATACTCATAGTTTTGGTTTTGTAGGTCATAGATTTGAGCTTGGAGGTGCTCAATTTTCTCGTGAAGCTTGAAGACGGTCTCCCCGATGTTGTCAGCATCCAGCTTGTGTTTGTTAGTGAACTCTGCGATCATCATGTAGTTGGAGTTGAGTCCACGCTCCACCATCCCCTAACACTTGAAAACTTGTTGCTCCATTGCTTCGAGCCTCGTCTCCACGCTTCCGGTCCCCTTCGGTCCCTCAGCATTACGGATGTGCAGCAACCCATCATGCATCTCAATGGTTTGCGGGTGTCGCTGCACCTCCGCTAGGTAAGGGCTGATGACCTTATCGAAGAACTTGTCCTTGGGTGCACTTGGAGACGTCATAATAATCTAGTTCTGTCAGAAAAAACAACTCGAAACAAAGACAAGAGGATTTTGCATGATACGGGAGTCAAAACCCCCAGGAGGTTATATAATGAATTTTTACCGACCAAAATACGTGTCCTGTAAGAAAACGGAGTCCGGAGAGCACACGAGGTGCCCACGAGGTAGGGGCCGCACCTAGGGGGTAGGGCGCGCCCTCCACCCTCGTGGAGCCCTCGTGCCCTTTCCGGACTGCTGCTTATTTTTCTATTTTTCTAAATATTCCAAAACGGAGAAATATTGCCTTAAAAACTGTTTTGGAGTTGGTTTACTTACCGTACGACATACCTATTCCTTTTCGGAGTCTGAAACGTTCCGGAAAGTGTCCCTTATGTATTCCTCCGGGGTTATGGTTTCAATAACATTGGTTTCAACATTTATGGGATTACCTGAGATATAATATTTGATTCTTTGACCATTTACCACCTTCGGATTTGTGCCTTCGAAGTTGTTGATTTTTATGGCACCGGAACGGTAGACCTCCTCGATAACGTAAGGACCTTCCCATTTAGAGAGAAGTTTTCCTGCAAAAAATCTTAAACGAGAGTTGTATAGCAATACATAATCACCTACGTTAAATTCACACTTTTGTATTCTTTTATCATGCCACCTTTTGACTTTCTCTTTAAACAACTTGGCACTTTCGTAGGCTTGGGTTCTCCATTCATCAAGTGAGCTAATATCAAATAACCTCTTCTCACCGGCAAGTTTAAAATCATAGTTGAGTTCTTTAATAGCCCAATAAGCCTTGTGTTCTAGTTCGAGAGGTAAGTGACATGCTTTTCCATAGACCATTTTATAGGAGACATACCCATAGGATTTTTATATGCATCCAATAAGGTCTCTTGGATACTGGGCCTGTGTCGGGCAATAACTCAATCATAAATTCAATTTCTCTGTTTGCTGGCATTCCTAGTAATTCCTCCGGATATACGTCGGGAAAATCATGCACTACAGGCACTTCCTCCTAAGCAACTCCCATGAGGGAATTTACCCGAGTATTCTTCGGTGTGTGCCTTGATACATACTTGATCCTCTTCTGCTCTGGGGTGGTGAGCAAAATTTTCTTGTGGGCACAATCAATGTTTCCTTCATACTTCATCAACCAATCCATGCTTTAGATTATATCCAATCCCTGTGACTCCAATACAATGAGGTCTACAGGAAACTCATGATTTCTAATGCTGAGGTTCGAGTGACAACCTAAGCCTGCCATCATCTCACCTCCAGGGGAACTGACCTCAAGATGGTTCCTAAGGGTTCTAGTGGGCAACCCGCACTTTTCCACAACTACCCTTGATATGAATGAATGTGTTGCATAAGAATCACAAAGTACCAATACTGGACGTGAATTTAATAAAAACTTACCAACCAAAGTATTTGACTGATCATAAACCTCCTCCACATCAATGTGGTTCACCTGAGCACGGCGAAAAGGATTGGGCTTCTTCATTGCTGAGTTCCCGTTGTCGTTGTCGTTTCCATTTCCCTGCTTAGCCTTCGGACAATCGGTGGAATAATGTCCCGTCTTCTTGCACTTGAAACATGTGATATGACTCAGATCCTTCTGAGTGAGAGCGAGACGATTCTGATTGTCATTGCCAGAATTGCAGTTGTTGTTGTTGTTGTTGTTTTTGTTGTTGTTGTTGTTGTGGAGATTGTTCCCATTCCCTCCATGGTTATGTCCTCCATGAGTGTGGTGAGTGTGTCCTCCCAAGAGCTCCAAAGTTGTACTTCCCCTGGCCATACTTCCGCTTGCAGTTATAAATATGCCACCGCTTGCCTTCAGGGATGATGGGCTTGTCTACCAGCTCCTGGTAGTTGTTGAAGGTAGCCACCATCAGCTGCATTCCCAACTCATCATTGAGTTCTTCCAGGAATTTCTCCTGCTTTATGGCATTTGTGGCCACATTATCTGGGGTGACTGGATGAACTCATCCACATACTGCCCCACAGTACGATTCCCCCTGGCGTAAGTTGCGGAACTCACGCTTATTCAAACTCGTCGCACTAGCTGAGACATGAGCGGTGTGGAAGGCTTGCTGAAACTGATCCCATGTGACTCTGGCAATGGGAAAGGTGTTGGTGTAGTTCTCCCATCAAGAGGTTGCCGGTCCCCCAAGCTGATGTGCGGCAAAGCGCACCTTTTCTGCATCCATGCATCTAGTAGTTACAAGCTCCCTTCTGATCTTGTAGAGCCAATCATCAGCAAAAATTGGCTCGGTGCTACTAGAGAACACCGGCAGATTCAACCTTAAGAAACGGGTCAGGTTATCAATAGGTGGTGGTGGCGGTGGATTGTTGTTGTTGTTGCCTTGGTTCTTAATGAGCATCTGCATCAAGCCATTCTGCTGCTGGATCAGCTGTCTGAGCTCTGGTGGGAAGTTAATCCAGTGTCATGTCTTGGAGGCATATGAAGTTTTGGAGTGGATGAGAAATTAGAATACAACAAGAGTCTAAAGAGAAAATAGCACTACCCATATGCATGCAACAATCATTATCACACCAATCATTAATTTATTCAACTCAATCATAGTTTAAACTCGGGATACAAGCCTTACGACAAATTGAAAACATCAGCCTAGTCGATCAATAAGAAAATAAAAATAACATGGCGGTCATGACTAAGTGTCCTCCTCTGATATTCTTGCCTCCTCTAGCGGTGCGTCTTCCGTTGGTGCATCCTCCGGTGGTGCGTCTCCTCTTGGTGCGTCCTTCGGTGGAGCTCACCAAGGGTCCATCATCACTATTCTGATAAAGGTCTTCTTCCAGGTCCATATTCTCTTCCATCATGGCAATATAAGTCTTTAGGTTCTGGATCCTCTCCAGAAGGTCCTTGACTTGCTCTTCATTCTCATCCTGGTCGTTGCATGCCTTATCCTCCAATTCCAGTTCATGGGACAACAACTTCCTAAACATCTTCGAGCTTCTACGTGTCTGAACCTCTAGAGTCCTGATGTGAGTCTCCGTGTCTTGGACATATGAGAGAATGGAGTCGTCATCCACGGTGCGCATGATCTCTCCATTTGCAGTTCTACGGGAGATCATGGCAAGCTCTGATCTGTCGAGCTCGACCATGTACTCCTCATGAAGGTGTCCAAGTGCATGATCAATAGCCATGTCCCTCCCGAGGATCCAAGTAGGGGAGGTAAACTGGAAATCAGTGGGCTCTGGGAAACATCCATGTGAATCACTCAATCAACCCTGTCTACGAAGCATAGCAAATTAACTACTACGTCCCGGGCATTGGTAACATGCGGAATTTGGGTTCATCCTACCACATGATACTACTCAAGAACATAACTCAAATTCCTACTTGCATGCATGGTGGGAGGATAAAGGAAATATGCCCTAGAGGCAATAATAAAGTTGTTATTTATATTTCATTATATCATGATAAATGTTTATTATTCATGCTAGAATTGTATTAACTGGAAACTTGATACATGTGTGAATACATAGACAAAACACAGTGTCCCTAGTAAGCCTCTACTAGACTAGCTCACTAATAAATGATGGTTATGTTTCCTAACCATAGACATGAGTTGTCATTTGATGAATGGGATCACATCATTAGAAGAATGATGTGATGGACAAGACCCATCCGTTAGCTTAGCATAATGATCGTTAAGTTTTATTGCTAGTGCTTTCTCGATGACTTATACATATTCCTTTGACTATGAGATTATGCAACTCCCGAATACCGGAGCAATACCTTGTGTGCTATCAAACATCACAATGTAACTGGGTGATTATAAAGATGCTCTACAGGTATCTCCGAAGGTGTTTGTTGGGTTGGGATAGATCGAGATTAGGATTTGTCACTCTGAGTATCGGAGAGGTATCTCTGGGCCCTCTCGGTAATGCACATCATGATAAGCCTTGCAAGAAATGTGACTAATGAGTTAGTTGTGGGATGATGCATTACGGAACGAGTAAAGATTCTTGCTGGTAACAAGATTGGACTAGGTATGAAGATACCAATGATCAAATCTCGGGCAAGTAACATACCGATGACAAAGGGAATGACGTATGTTGTCATTATGGTTTGACCGATAAAGATCTTCATAGAATATGTAGGAACCAATATGAGCACCCAGGTTCCGCTATTGGTTATTGACCGGAGAGGTGTCTCGGTCATGTCTACATAGTTCTCGAACCCGTAGGGTCCGCACGCTTAACGTTCGATGACAATTTGTATTATCAGTTATGTGTTTTGGTGACCGAAGTTTGTTCGGAGTCCTGGATGAGATCATGGACATGACGAGGAGTCTCGAAATGGTCAAGAGGTAAATATTGATATATTGGATGATACTATTAGGACACCGGAAGTGTTTTGGAATTTATAGGGTACATATCAGAATACCTGGGGGGTTACCCTAACCCCAAGGGGGAAGATATGGGCCATATGGGCCATAGGAGGGAGGCACACCAGCCCACATAGGGGTGGCAGGTCCCCCATAAGGGAGGAGTCTGAATTGGACTAGGGGAGGGGGCGGCGCCCTCTCTCTCTCTCTCCACTACAAAAAAAGACACATCCGTGACATTTTGGGCCGAACAAAAAAAATTCTGTCATACATATGACACTTCTATGACGATAATTGTGACAAAGCCCGGTATCATAATAGATGTGGTGGGCTCCTACTTCTATGATAAAAAATCATGACAGAAAATGGGCTTTTCATCCTGGGCGGCCGGAGACACGGCTGCATGACATTCTTTGGGCCGTCCATGACGGAAAAAACCGTGCTAGAAGCGAGGGCGAGGAAAATTCCGGGGAGTTCCCGGTTACGGTGGGAGGTCGGGGGCCCAGCGATGTGCGTTTCTCTCGTACACGTACGCGCATGTGTGCGAGGCGTTGGCTCTAACTGAACCCGAGCGAGGCGTTGGGCTCTAACTGAACCTGAGCGATTGCACTGCAGGCTACGCGTTACTGAACCCGAGCGATCGATCGATGGCTGTTAACTGAACCCGATCGAGCGATTCCTTCGCTACTGCTGCTAACTGAAGCCGATCGATGCTGCCTCTGGATGAACAGTGAGCGTTGCGGGGGGGGGGGGATTGGATGAACAGTTCCCGATGGGGGGATGAACAAGACCCCGTGGGGTTGCTTCTGGATGAACAGGACCCTGATTGATCGAGCCGGTTGGGGCTGGATGAACAGGACCCCGTGGAGGGCTGGATGAACAGGACCACCCCATGGAGGGCAGGATGAATAGTAGAGGGTGGAGGGCAGGATGAACAGTAGCCTGTGGAGGGGTGGTTGAACAGGAGCCAATGGAGAGGGCTGGTTGAACAGTAGTCGGTGGAGTAGCGCGCGGTGGAGGCTGGATGAACAGGAGCCTGTGGATGAACAGTCGTAGGTGGAGGCTGGAGGAGGTCGACGGTGGATGAACAGTAGCTCGTGGAGGCTGGAGGGGGTCGACGGTGGAGATGAACAGTATCCCGTGGAGTCCCATTTTGCGGTACGCCACACCCCTCGTGATGAATAGGACCCCCGTTTCGACCGTAGCGCTCCAACACAAGTCCGTTTCGTCCGTTTTGCGGTATGCCACACCCCTCCCGATGAACATGACCCCCGTTCCGACCGTAGGAGGTCTGTTTCCTCCGTTTTGCAGTACGCCAGACCCCTCCCGATCAACAGGACCCCGTTCCGAACATTGGAGGTCCGTTTCCTCCGTTGTGTGGTACGCCAGGCCTCGTTTCCATCGCCTGTTCCGTCCAAGCCCTCCCGATGAACACGACCACGCATTCCGTTCCAACCCAGCCGGTTGGCTCCCACACTTTCCGTTGCCTCCCCATGAACACGACACATTCCGTTGCCTCCCCATGAACACGACGATGACACTGTTTCTCCATTCCGACCCAGCCATGTACACGAGCCCTGGCCGTACGTATGTGCGAGTAGGCGTTCGAGACCCCGCCCGTATGTACACATACGGGGCTGTATTTTCTTTCTTGCACCCTGGCCGTTGTATGTACGTGTACATGCTATGTGCGCACCTCTACTACGACACGTGCGCGCCTCTACTACGACACGTGCGTGCCTCTACTTCGACCAGTATGTACGTACACATTCGCGACCAGAATGACAACGCTACGTACGCTTCGACTATGTGGGTCCCGACTGTCAGGCACTTCCTTGCCTACGAAGATGTAGCTGGTGGGTCCCAGTAGTCAGGGGGCGAATCATTTTTTTTGCCCGGACGCACTTCCTTGCATGCGAAGATGTAGCTGGTGGGTCCCAGCTGTCAGGGGGAAACATTTTTTCACGAAATACAGTGGCCCGTCCGGTGGGTCCCACCTGTCAGGTGGAGGAATCATTATTTTCCGCGTAATAAGGAGGCACTTCCTTGCTGCGGCAGTGGACCCAGCTGTCAGCCTCTCCACGTACAGTCCACGTCCGATGGAAGTCGTTCCTTGACCACGTTGACCACGCCGCGCCGAGAGCACCAGGGCGGTGGACAACGGCGAGGCCTAGGAAGGGGATGACATGGAGGCAGGGAAGACTCGACAGTTGTTTCCCACGCGGAGGGGAGTACAACTGTACGAGGGTTTACTGGTTCGTCTGCCGTCGCCGGAGAATAACAGCAGGTGTGGGTGAGTAGAGGGATGGCTAGGCCAGTGATGGGAGTACGGTCGGGCGGTGAGGCCTGCGCGGCAGCACAACCGGCCGTGAGGAGGAGGGAGCAGGCAGTCCCGCCGGCGCTTGTTTGAGCGGCTGAAGCAGGAAGAGCAGAGATTGAAGAAGCACGACGGCCGTTGGATGGACATCCTACAGTCAGTGCTTGTGCATCAACCTTTTTTTAGGAAAGCCTCAAATCTGTGGAAAACAGCATACAGCCCATCTGCCATTATTTCTTATAATTTACAGCCCATTTGCTAATTCTTAAGGTTTTTTTGGAGCCCATATTCTTTTTGTTAGCATTACAACCCATATTGTGGCAACGGTTAAAAAATTATATGAAATTTTGCATATTTCGGTGCGGTCCGAACTGTTTTTAATCCCGAAATTTCGACTCACATTCAAACTGATTTAAAAATAAATGTATATCAATATAAAATCCAACAAATTCTCCATGCATAAAAATTAATGTAATTTAAAATCTTGAAATGAAAAAAAACATATTTGAAACTAATTGCCTGTTTGATGTGTTTTAAAAATGTACAACCCATTTCTCATTACTAATGGGCCATTTTCTCAGCCAGCCGAATGAAAGCTCTACTCGTCTTGAAAGATTTGCAGCCCAACAGGCCTGACAAAGCGACTTACTTGGCAAATCACAAAAAAACTGGGTTGTGGCCGTGGACCCAGCTGTTAGCCTCTCCACATACAGTACTCTTCCGATGGAAGTCGTTCTTTGACCACATTGACCATGCCGCATGGAGAGCACCACGGCGGTGGATGACGGCGAGGCCTAGGAAGGGGACGACGCGGCAGTGGAAGCCCGCGCAGAGAGGACTACAAGGGTTCACTGGTTCGGCTGCGGTGTGAGGCTGCTGTCGCCGCAGGGCCTAGCCAGCGGTGGGAATAGTAGGGGGCGGTGAGGCCTCTGCGGCAGCACAGCCGGCCACGGGAGGCAGGAGCATGCGGCACGACCGGCGCTGCTTTGGGTGGCTGGAGCAAGAAGACCAGAGGTTGAAGAAGCACTACGGCCGTTGGATGGACATCGTACGGTCACTGGAGCTAGAATCGTTCATATTGACTAAGTTGACAAAGCCCTTCGTCCCCGTCAACTTAGTAGGCCCACAAGTCAGCCTCCCAGCAAGGTGGGTCCTAGCTAGCCAGGGGAGTATTCATTTTTTTGTGCGTAATAAGGAGGCACTTCTGGTGGGTCCGAGCTGACAGCGGGGGGAACGTTTTTTTTGCGAAATACGGTGGCCCGTCCGCTGGGTCCCAGTAGTCAGGGGGAAACGATTTTTTTCGCAAAGTACTAGTGGCCCGTCCGGTGGGTCCCTGCTGTCAGGTGGAGGAATCATTATTTTTCGCGTAATAAGGAGGCACTTCCTTGCTGCCGCCGTGGACCCAGTTGGCAGCCTCTCCACGTATAGTCCACATTCGATGGAAGTCGTTCCTTCCATGTTGACCACGCCACGCTGAGAGCACCAGGGCGGTGGACGATGGCGAGGCCTAGGAAGGGGACGACGCGGAGCCGGTGAAGAAGCGGCAGTGGATGCCCACACGGAGAGGAGTATGAGGGTTCACTCGTTCGGCTATGGTGTGAGGCTGCCGTCGCCGCAGGGCCTGGCCAGCAGTGGGAATAGTAGAGGGCGGTGAGGCCTCCAGGGCAGCACAGCCGGCCATGGGAGGCAGGAGCAGGCGGCATGACCGGCACTCCTTTGGGCAGCTGGAGCAAGAAGACCATAGGTTGAAGAAGCACTATGGCCGTTGGATGGACATCGTACAGTCACTGCAGCTAGAATCGTTTATATTGACTAAGTTGACAAAGCCCTTGGTACGTCAACTTAGTAGGCCCACAGGTCAGCTTCCGAAATGGTGCGCCCCAGATGTCAGGGGGGAATCATTTTTTGGGCGGGTGAAGCTAGAATATCCGAGATTGAAGAAGAAGCACGGCATCCGTTGGATGGACATCCAACGGCCACTGCTACTAGAACCGTGTGTTGATTATAAGTTGACAAAGCCTTGCATACGCGTCAACTCTATTTTTTAGGGGACGCGTCAACTTAGTAAGGCCAGAAGTGTGTGGCAGAGAACTTATAGCCCATTTGAGATTTGTAAGAATGTGTAGCCCATTTTTGAATTCTAATGGAATTTACTATAGCCCATTTACAGTTTGTTAAAAGTAAAACCCATTTCAACCAACCGTTCAAAACAGAATTCAATAAAATTTCCCACATTTTGATGGGATCCGAAATATTTTTATCCCAAAATTTCTATTCAGATTAAATACAATTTCAATATAAATTTATATTACGTAAAAACCCAACAAAACATTGTGCTTGCAACAACTAATGAAATTAAAATTTTCAATATCCAAAAATAATATTTTATAAAGTAATACGTGTTTGGTGCATTTTTTATAGTTACTGCCCAGTTTTTATAATTACATCCCATTTATTATATCTTAAAGCCCATTTTCTTGTTAAGCCTAATGCATCCCTCCTAGGAAAGATTTGCAGCCCAGCGGGGTGGAGAATAACAACTTGACCTTGCCTGGGTATTCCTAAAAAAATTATAGCTGGGATAGCCATTTTCAGCTTGAAAAAATTTAATATCTGGGCTGGATATCTGGCCTGGGCTAGACAGGCCACAGCCCGCCCAGTTAATACCTACAGCGATGTTTTCATTGTTGTTCAAAGGAGAAAAATTAATATCTGGGCTAAACATCGAAAAACTCTGTAGTGCTCACACCTCAAAAACACAAATACTGTTCGAGCTGCTTTGTCCCAGCTGTTGGCCGCTTCTTGTGCAATTCTCTCGTTTATTCACTAGTACTACATAGGTTGACAATGGTGTGGGACCGTGATGTCAGGAAACCAAGGGGAAGCAAAATAAATAACTCCAGCGAGCGCATCCACCTCTGCCTCGTTGTCTCCCGTGGAAACCCCTTTCCTCCCTTTTTTTTGCTCGAGCAAGGACCAATGCATGCAGCAATTCCATGCGGTTATTAGGCAAGAAATAAAAGCGCTTTGCATGCTATGAAATACGATGGCCTGCATGGGTAGCTAATAAGGCATCCTCTTAACTGCTGTGATTAAATGTTGTGTTTAGAAGAGAGAAATATTCTTCTTTTCTGCTTGCACCTAGGTCGTGATGCACCTTCTAATACGACTTATTCACCTAGACGGAGGGAGTATAGTTTTATACATACATACATATATATATATATATATATATATATATATATATATATAAATAAGGAGGCACTTGCGTACGTGAGGCTATGGACCTGGTGGGTCCCCATTTTTATCCTCTCCAAGTAAAGTCATCTCCTCGCCCGCGCGCGCTTTCCGCCGAAACAGTCAGCGCTGCCTGCCCTGCTTCCCGGTGCAGGCGATTGCTCCGCCTTCAAACGACACAAGTGCCGTCCGTCCATCCATCTGTCGCCTGCATTAATGATATGCGGTTGCCGAGGCGGCTACTCCGGCGCCACGTCCGTCCCTCCGCCCGCCCACTATTGCTATATAAACTGCTGTGCCGGCCATAGCCGCAGTCATACGCATCCGTTCCCTTTGTCCCGTCCACACCACTACTGCCCACCATGGCTTCCTCATGCTCCAGCGCTCTTCGGGACAGACGGACGACGGACCACAAGGAGATGGCATCCATTGCTGCCGACCGGCTGGCCGGCAGGCAGCCGAAGGACGACGACGTCCCAATGGAGAACATGGTAGTCGACGTTCTGGCGCCCACCCCCTCCTCCGCGCCATCCTCGCCGGTGCATTGCACCATGACCATCGGCGAGGCCCGTGCCCAATATATGGACAGTGTGAGGCAGATGCGTCAGGAGCAGTTCCGGGATGCGCAGGCCGACGCCGCCTACAACCACCATCTCCTCCAGGAGCACCTGCAGGCGGAGGAGCAGATCGCCGCGGAGCGAGTGGAGCAGGAGGCGCTGCTCGACTCGTACCGCTCCGCCCGCAAGGGCCTCCTCGAGCGCTGGCGGGACCGCATGCGGGTGGCGGAGGCTGCGGCCGCCTACAAAGAGGCAAGCAAAGAGGGCGATGAAGCGGGCGAGGTGCTGTTTGGCGAGACCGAGGACGAGGCAGAGGACAATGCCGGCTCCGACGAGTCCCCACTCCGCTGGCGTCAACGAGGCCCTGCTCTGCCAAGGCCCCGCGGCGCCAACAACGAGGCAGAGGACACCGCCGGCTCCACCGAGGCCCCGCCCCGCCAACAACGAGGCAGAGGACATCGCCGGTCAGCCGAGGCCCCACCCTGCCGGCAACGCAGGGAGGATTTCCACCGCTCCGCTGAGGCGCCGCCCGCCGGCAACAAGACAGAGGACATCACCAGCTTCGCCAAGGCCCCGCCCCGCTGCCAACGAGGCCGCGCCACACAGAAAACGAGGAAGAGTAGAACACGGTAGGTCGCCGTCGCTCGGGTCCAAGTAAGGCCACCGCTGCTACCCTCCTGTTGAAGCCAAGCTAGGCGGGTTGACCATTGATGGCCGGTTAGCTTCTTGGCGGCGATGTGGAGTCGGGGAGTTCTGCTGGAGAATAACGCTGCTTCTACTTAATTGCTAGTGCAGTTGGCTGACTGACACGTGGGCCCAACAGGTCACATGTCAGTTACGCAACTGCACCTGCAGTTAAGTCACTAAAGCTTCTGTTCGGCTCAGCGGGAGACAGGTTGGTAGCTTCGGTTAATTAATTATACCCCCAGCGCACCCCTTTTTAGTTGAAGAATGTATGAAATGTAATGAAATCTGGCATGTTTATATGAAATCCGATAGTGCATGAATGAATTTATTTCGATTAGTTCGAATTCCTGTATCACGGGCATTGGATGAACATGCAAAACAATATGTACTAGCATTATTCCCAGGGTGATCACCTCATTTGCAGCAGTTTCACATGTACTCCCTTCGGTCCTTTCTAGTCTGCATACAAGTTTTGTCTGCAGTCAAAGTATCTCTACTTTGACCAATCTTATACAAAAAAGTATGCACTTTCACAATGTGCAAAGTAAAAAGGAACAGAAGGAGTACAAAGAGTTTGAGCAGGTTTTTAGCGTTTCTGTACATTGCAATCAAACACATAGGCCTGGCAATTCATAGAGAACATTCAAAACAATCGATGATTATGCATCTCAGCGACTCACATGTCAGAGGCAATATTTACTTCACAACTAAAGAATAAAAGAAAAAATTGATCGACGCTGCTGACAGCAAGGGCGTCCCATTCGAAAATATCAAACGCATGTCTTGCTAAAATCAATGAGCAAAATTTGACAAGGTTGTCCCATTCCAAAATATCAAATGCCTACGATTGTGGAATGGGCAGGGTTTTCCATGAGTTCGGACATTGACATGGAACCTCGTGCTAAATAAACCAGCTGTTCTTTTTGTGCAGTTCCACCAAAATCAACCAAATTCACGTGCAGCTTGTATGATTTCGCCCTTATATGTTGCAACGCCTTGAACTTATCAGCACCTCCTTTCTTGTGGTGGAAATGAATGATTTGATGTATTCATGAACATTTTGTGCAGTTCCTATTGAAATCAAGCTGAGCACCCCTGTTTGCACAAATACAAAAAAGTGATTAGTATAGAGCAAACTGTACTATGAATTGACAGTTTCAACAGGCACATACATGGTCCATGTAGAGCACACTTTTAGAAAAATGGAACTCACCAGAAAGAATCCTAGAACAACATTGTACTCACGCATCACAACAAAAAAATGGAGATTTTTTCAGTCCTTCTGAGCTGAAGTTAGTTTCATCTTGTGGGGAGTAATGTAACCATCCTTCAACTGCTCCTTCTAATGATAAGATAGACAGGGCTTCTTCATCCTGGCATAATCGGAACTAGTCACCTCACGTACTCCATATTCTTCTTCAGAGGAAGATGATCCTATTGTGCAAAGACAAGAGGACTACTAAATGCAAGGATCACTGTTTGCTCGAAAAAAGGAAAGGAAATATTTAAAACAACACAGATGAAGCACTTCTCAAGGACAATACCACTTTTTCATGACAGTATCTAAACAGTAGCACAACACCAATAGAGATGACAAATCTCAGTCATATGGATGAAATCAGTGGGCGAGTACCAACCTTTGTCAGGAGGCTTATTGTGTAGAGCATACAGATGAAGCAATTCTCCGGAACCATCTGTTGCAATCTACGGTGGTGGCCATGCTTACTATATACTCCTCGATTAGTTTAATGTTTCCAACATCTTCTTGTGCAGTTCCACTAAAATATATGGTATCTTCAAAGAAGATCCCTGTTTGCACAAGTAGAGATAATTACATCTTACATTAAGAGTGGCATCAAATCAGTGGCAAAACAATTGCTCGTTCCAGCCATAGCAATAAATTAAGATGCAAAACTATATCATTACTTGTGTCATCACAGTTCCAGTGCTTCATTACAGTACCGGGAGTTGATTTTTGTTTTTCTTCCCCTTGTTCTTCCCCTTCATCACTTGGTTCAATAACAAACAAGCTTCGCCTTCAATGTAAGATTTGGCATGTAATTAGGGAGCACAAGTATAGTACTAAACTTAATTTTCTTATGAAAGTGGCAAAATATAGTCCAGCAGTTGTGAAATATCCTTATCTTACCTCAATGGATATTACGGTGCACATAAAGATTGGAAGTCTTGTCTCCATTTGTGCAGTTCACTAAAATCAAGCAACATTATCGTACAAGTAGCACAACATATGAATGCACACTGCAGAATCATGTGAAAGAAGGCTAGTACTGACCTCTCAAGATGTGGAATTCAAACAACTCACAAGAAGAAGATCTGAACCAAATTCGCCTTAACGGATAGGAAGTAGATCTCCTCTTGTGCAGTTCCACTAAGATCAAGCAATCAAGCAACGTTGTCGGTGTGACATTTTGGTTGAACTGCACAAAACACTCTTAAAACAAAAGTGTTTTGTGCAGTGCAACCAAAGGTCACAATGGCAACGAGGTGAAGCAGATAACCCTGTTTACACAGAGGTGCAAAGGAAACAATTAGTGGTCAATAATGGTGGATGACACAGAAGCCAACAAAAAGAAGCATCTACCTTATCTAAATGGGAAAGAAAGCAAGACATTAGCATTTCTCAAACGGTGGCATTGATTAATATTAACATAGAGATTATATTAACAATAAAATTCGTTAAACATGTAATTTGCTTTTAACTATGGCATTGCATCAATTTTCCAGCGGCATTATTAGAGGGTGTTTGTTTACAGGGACATTTCGGTGTAGGGACTAAAAAAACTCCATGTCAGTCCCATCTAAACCAAAGAGGAGGGACTTTTAGGGACTAAAAGTGGGCATTTGGGACTAAAGAAAGAAGACCCCGAGGGAGTATTTTTGGGACTTTTTCCAACAGTTGCCCCTGCCACGCATCGCACCTTGTCTCTATTAGTTCATTACTAGGGGTAACATGGTCTTTTAGCATGTCATTTAATAACCTCTAGTCCATGTTTAGTCCCTGGAACCCAACAGGTAGGGACTAGGGAGTTTTTAACCAAACATGGCCTTAGATTAACAACAGCTAATGAGTTGCACGGGACAATGGACGCACTAGCACCATGTGCATCTACCGATGTACTGTGGTCATGCACAGTCTGTTACAACAAAGAACAAGCAACCAAGGAGCATATTTGTGTTGGTCCCAGTTTTGTTATCTTTAGACGCCTTTCCCTATGTAAGCGCAACAAATCTAGTCCTGCTCAAACTCTACAGCCTTGTCCCTTCCTTTCCTTTTTGAACTAGTACTTTCGCCCCTTCCTTTCCTCTTTGAACCACGTCCTATATTTATGCGATACAACTTTCCCCACTACTTTCCCCCATTCCTTTCCTCTTTGAACCACGTCCTAGATTAATGCTATACAACTTTCTCCCTTCATTTCCTCTTTGAACCACGTCCTAGATTCATGCTATATACAACTTTTCCCACTACTTCCCCCCACTCCTTTCCTCTTTGAACCACGTCCTAGATTCATGGTATACATGCAGCTAGAGCAATGCATGTGGAGTAAGTAAATTATACCTTAAGGTTCTTGGGGCGTGGTTCGGTGGGCGATGGGACGGCGGTGAAGAAGAAGGGGTCGGAGGCCCTCCCGTGCCGCAGCTGGGTGGAAAGTGAACAGTTGCGCCGGTAGTCCCTCGCCGATGTCGACAATGTTAAGCCTCCTTCCCTTCCCAGCGGACGGATCCTGCCGGCTCTTTGAGCAGCAGTGAGGGGAGAGAGAGGCCAATGAAGTCTTGTTTAGATCTGGAGAGGGCGAGAGAGTGTGAAGAGAGAAACTACAAGCGCCGAGGCTCCAGCGGGAGAGGGCGAGAGAGTGAGCGAACAGGCTAACCAGCTACACAACCCTCCCATTATGTTCAACGAGAGGGAAATAACCTTTTATACATTCCTGCATTTGTGTGACAAGCATGCCGTGTTTTTGTGTGTGTCTGTGGGAGTCATTGGGATTTCAATCATAATCGTGTCATGTGGCTTTGGTGGTAAGACTATCCACAGTGGTGCAGAAATAATGCAGCCTTAGTCACCTTACCTCTCTCCACGTAGTACGTTGGGTCCCACCAGTCAGAGGGTGAAACAAACAAATTAATAAGAAAATTAAAAGCGCTAGCGGTGTATCTTACCTCACACATCTCACTACTTCTCGGGAACACTATCCAATTGATCCCTCTGTTCGCTCACATGCTATTTTAAGTGAATCCTTATTATAACATGCACACAAATTTTGGGCACTTGTTTTCGACTTAAGTCAGTGTGCCACTGTATCTTGTATACTTACTACTCCCTCCATCTAGGTGTAATAAGTCACGTTAGAAGGTGCAATGGGACCAAGGTGCGCGCGCGCGTGTGTGTGTGTGTTTAACACCATGTGTGTGTTAGAGAGAGTGACAGATCGACCTACTCCTACAGAGAGATGTTGTGTAGTGTACGATTTTAGCCGCGAGAGTCGGTGCATCCTCTCGTTTCCGGGCATGTTCGGTAGGGACATGCGGAGAGCTGCCACGCCCGCTCCTGACCAGCCTGGCCCACCCAAAGCCCCTCCATCGCCCGCGCGCGCTTCCTGCCCGAAACGGTCAGCGCCGCTCCAAAGAATCGGTGCCGCATTCATGCCCAGGCAGAGCGGACGCGACCTCTCACTGGCGTAAGAGTGATGGTTGCTTCGTCCATCCAACTTACTGCTGGGTCTATGTGATTTGACGGCTCATTGGTCTTTATTACTGAGGTGGTAGGACTTCTGGATGTCCCACGCTTTCGGTGAAAGGAGGTATACTACTACTACTAGATTACAATTTTCTCCATTCTTACAGCGGAGGCGTGCAAGAGCAGTGAAAACACGCAGGCTCAGTGATTACATGGCCCACCTCACACTATCACCGTGCGACACCTAACTCTTTACATAGTACTCCCTCCGTTCCTAAATATTACTAGATGAGTCCCCGCGCGTTGGCGTGGAACAGCGGTATATCTCTCTGCGCAAAATTATCGATTTCATAGAACAAAAAAACTCTATAACTGCATGACAAATGTGGTAGCCAAACTAAATAAACTCCCATCATCATTTAGATCATCCCACGTAAGGAAAAAAGATCAGCCAACTCCTACTTCATAATGGTATTATATTTTTCTTTTTGACATGTTAATGGGACTTAAAAGCTCACTTACATGCATGCTACCGGTGCACGCTTGCATGCAGACATGTTGATGTGATTTAAAACCCACTCACACACATGTGGCACGGTATTTCTGCATGCTTGCATGTGGCTTAGTGTGGAGCCTCTCAATGTCAAGATCAGACGGCTATTATGGACTGATTTACTTCATCTAATGGCTATATCAATTTTGATGACGTGGCTCAAGGGGAGGATAGAGAATTCCTAGTAGTGGGGGCTAGCTATTACTAGTCGATATAAGTCTTTGTAGAGATTCCACTGCATTCGGAACAAAATGAATGAATCTACACTTAAAATGCATCTATATACATCCGCATGTGGTTCATGGTGAAATCTCTACAAAGACTTATATTTAGGAACGGAGGAAGTACTAGTATAGTACGTACTGTAATTTATCAGCGAGATAAATTTGTACAATGCTATGAAGCTTCCAGCTTCTGTTACATGTATCTTGCGTCCAAGGTTGTCCGTTGCAACATTTCATCAAATACAAAGGAGACTAACATGCATGCTATTGCATCTCAATGATTGACAGATCATAGCAAATATGTACTCCCTCCGTTCCAAAATAAGTTTCTCAACTTTGTGCAAACTTTAGTACAAAGTTGTACTACTACTAAAGTTGACACTTATTTTGGAACAGAGGCAGCTAAAGAAAAAATGATCCATGCAGTCCCTAGCCCTTGAACCGTGAACCCTGACCAGGCTTCAATTTGCTGGAAACGTTCGAGCTTCCTAATAAATGAAGTTTGCAACCTTTTGACCATCGGA
Organism: Triticum aestivum; assembly: GCF_018294505.1. Taxonomy (NCBI): domain Eukaryota; kingdom Viridiplantae; phylum Streptophyta; class Magnoliopsida; order Poales; family Poaceae; genus Triticum; species Triticum aestivum. The sequence goes on from NC_057794.1 coordinate 377,307,372, forward strand.
TCATTTTGTATAGTTTCACCAAAATCGAGATGAGCATCCCTGTGGCAAAGAAATTGAACAAGCGTGATTAGAATAAGATTACTGGGACTAGTTGACGAGACATAAACTCATCACAAATACAGTACGTAGAAGCCAGTAGAGGTATGTGTGGGGCAAAGAAGTAGATAAATATCCACAGGGAGTGATGTGGGCAGCTGGAGCAGTGGTGCAAGCCGGCTGTAAAGGGAGTTGTACCTGAGGGACGTAGCTCAACCTTGAGGAGGGCGGCGGGAGGCGGCAACTACCCACGTCGCGGCAGTGAGCAAGGGATGAAGGCAACCCCACCAGCTTTGTGAGAGAGAACAGTGGGGACCCCTGATCGAGACGTGCCGGCAATGGGTTTTCGCCGTCGGCGACGGCCACCGCATATACACTAAGCATCCACCCCTTCCCCAAGCGGATGTGATCTGCCGGGATGTTAGAGATGTGGCCACAGTCGTTTTGTGCGAGAGAGAGTGTGAAGAGAGCAACCCCAGCAAGCAACCGTGTAGGCTGGCCCGTCCTTACTATGTATATAGTGGAGCGGTTTCCTTGTCTCTCCATATGAACCTATCATATTGCGTACGTGCCACTGAAGAAAAAAAACTTTATTTATAAATGACGCGGCACCTACTACTCGTTCTCCTATAACCTTGCGCTTGGCATCTCCAAAATATTGACCTTGCGATTGGCTCTTCGCCTCTTCGGGAAGTTGAGCAATAATGGTAGTGCAATATATATCGTTCTGGCTATATGAGAGCGAATGAATTGCTGCACATCCACCACGTGGGCGATGGTCGAGGGGCAAGGGAGAGTGCTACATACGGAGCAAAATGAGTGAATCTACACTCTAAAATACGTCTATATACATTAGTGTTTGGAGTATGTATTAGTAGTTCATATTGAAATCTGCTAAAGGACATATATATTCCAAACAATATGATATAATCTCTATAACCAAGGTAGTAGGGACGAGGAGTAAACGGAGGGAGTAGTAAATTTTTCTCCTCGTCATGCGAGCCACCGCGCGCATGGGCGAGGGAGCGGGCATAAGGCATAGTAAGCAAGCTTCACCTCATCCTGCGAGCCACCGCGCCCGTGGGCGGGGGAGATGGCATACTAAGTAAGCTTCTCCTCTTTCTGCGAGTTAACGGGACACATCAAAAGTACTCCAGTGTATAGAGCCTTGCCTCTAAGGTAGGCCCCACATGGTTTGCCCCTTTTTTTAACATAACACGTCAAGTCGCAATTTGTTTGTTCACCCGTGGTAGACGATCCTCCCTCCACCAAGTGTACAACCAATACACGTGCCAAATTATCACGTGGGCTGCCTTTTTCGTATAGAAATGAGCTCCACTGTGTACCCGCGCGGGTGTGGTCGGGAAAGAGACGGGAGTACGTGCGTCGTGCATGCACCTCTTCTCTTCATGCACGCCCCCCACCTACGTGGGTGTGTGTGAGAGATACAAACCGCGTTCATGAGTGTTTTTTGTTTTGGGGTGGGGGTGGGGTGGGGGTTGAATTCGTGAATTATTTGTGGGAATATGTGTCAATGACATCTCAAACAAATTTTTGCATGCAATGTGTGTGAAATGGAGGCCTATCCATATCATACATAGAGGGTCGGGCAATCCACGAGAAGAGAGGGAGGGGTCATAGCTATCGATAGAGTCGAAGAGAGGATCAAGTGGGTGGGTGCGAGATCGATGAAGAGAGCCATCGAAATTGTGTGTGTGTGTGTGTACAATTCAAAGATATAGGGCGACTGGCCCGGTACGTTAGAGGGCACACGTCAAGTTTGTGTGTGGCAGGGAGACATGACTAGAGCGCTCGATGTATCGGTGTGTGTGGGGGGAGGGGGTGGTGGGAGGGGTAGGCAGAGGCCTAACTATAGAGGTAGAACGACTCGTATATGTGTTGAGAAGGAGAGACCCAGCTATGTCTTGAGGGAGATCGGTCGACATCCATACATAACTGAAGGACGGGAAATATGATGGGAGAGAGAGAGGAGAGAGAGAGGGAGGGAGAGGGAGGGAGAGGGGTAGAGTGTTGGATGGGTGATGGACTTGCTTCTCGAAGATGGTGGGAGAGGCCTACTAGACAAACTGAGGGTGGAACTGCAATGTTATCAATAAGAGTGGGGATGTGTTTCTGTGTGTGCTTTGATACGTCTCTGTCGTATCGACTTTTCCAAACACTTTTGCCCTTGTTTTGGACTCTAACTTGTATGATTTGAATGGAACTAACCCGGACTGATGCTGTTTTCGGTATTTGTGAGGATGTGCCTGTTGTGGTTGCAAACGTTACTACTTTAACGGACTTTGTTATACTTGATATTCCCGAGGATGATAGTATGTCTATTATTCTTGGAAGACCTTTTCTTAATACTGCAGGGGCTGTTATTGATTGCAACAAAGGCAATGTCACTTTTCATGTTAATGGTAATGAGCATACGGTACACTTTCCGAGGAAACAACCTCAAGTTCATAGTATCAACTCTATTGGAAAAATTCCATCGATTATATTTGGAGCTTTTGAATTTCCTCTTCCTACTGTCAAGAAGAAATATGATATACTTATTATTGGGGATGTGCATATCCCCGTTGAGGTAACCTAGCGTTATTCGAAATTTCTCCGGTTTCATGTTAATCGGAATGAGTTTGTTAACAAGACCCTGATCAACCTTGTTACTGGATTCTTTTTGATGAGCATGAGATGGATGAAACTAGAAGCACAAACTTCTGTACCCTCTCTATACTTTCTGTTAATTAGTAGAAATAAAGTAAAAATAGTACTTTTCTGTCTGTTTCCTGACTTATCCGTGCAATATAAAAATATCCTAAAAATAAAAGTCCTCAGAATGCCATGCCAATTTAATATGATTTTTTCGGGAATATTTGAGGATTTACTATGCAAAAATCACCGCGGGAGGAGCTGCCACCTGGCCACGAGGGTGGTGGGCGCCCCCCCAATAGGGCGCGGGGGCGCACCCCCTGCCTCGTGGGCCCACGGTGGCCCTCCTCCACTTATCCCAGCACCCGTCTTCTTCCTCTGTCTCACACAAACCCGAAAAACCAACTCAAGCACAAGTTCCAGCCACTTTTGCTGTGATTTTTGATCTCCTTGCTCAAAGCACCTCTCGCAAAACTGCTTGGGGAGATTGTTCCTTGGTATGTGACTCCTCCATTGGTCCAATTAGTTTCTGTTCTAGTGCTTTATTCATTGCAAATTTTTGCTGCTTAGGTGACCATGTTCTTGAACCTGCATGTCAAATTTATATGGTTCCAAGTAGTTCTAATGCTTGATATATGCTCTAGGCACTTGTAGGAGTAGTTGCTATCAGTTTTATTGAGTTTGGTTACTTTTATTTTGGAGTTACTAAGAATTTCATATTATTTCAGAAAAATAATGAGGAGATTTTTGAGGGGCTCATCGAGCCAAAGCTCGAAGGAAAAGGCACCGAAGCCTAAGTATAATTTTCCACGCACCACGGAGATTCGGGCGTGTGAATGGCCTTCTGAAGATTTCTTGAGAGCAGCCGGTATCTATGAAGATTTTCATGAATTGGCTCACAATGCAGGCCTCACCGCTTTCCTCCACGACCAATGCGATCAGTATCTCTTACTCACAAATACTTTTGTGCAAAACTTTCATTTTCATTCTAGGAACTCACCACCTATGGTGGAGTTTCATTTATATGATGAGCATAAGGAGATGTCAATTTATGATTTCTGTTGGATTTGTTTAGTCCCTTTTGAGGGCAAGACAGAAGAACCACATCATGATGATGTGGCTGGGTTTATTGATACTATCACTATAGGACAAACTAGGAAGGTTTCCGATGCATGAATTACTAGCATAAATTTTCCTGTTTTACGTTACTTTGCATTATTTGCTAGTCGTTGTTTAATTGGACGCGGAAACTGTGGAAACCTTAGCATCCCTGATATAATTATTCTTCACCACGGTTTATACAGTGATAACACTTTTAGTATGGGCGGTATTATTGCTTTTAGTATGGGCGGTATTATTGCTAGACAGTTAAGTATGAACCATACTAAGGGTCCCATCTTTGGAGGCATCTATTCCACACGCCTAGCTGCACATTTTAACATACCTATTAGGCATGTTGAGAAAGAAGAAAAGGACCCTACCTCGTTACGTGGGCTGTCGTCCAAGCTTACAAGAATCCTGCACCAGCCCTAGAACAAGAACCACAAGATGAGCCTCCACGACAATATGTTTATTCTTGGGATCCAGAGATGACTGTCAGCCAGTGGCAGTCAAAGTCATCTTCTTCATCACAGTATGATCCCAACTATTCCTCCTCGTCACAGTATGACGCCAACAACTATTATTATGGATATCCGCCAGGCCAGCCATGGCCATAGACCAACTTAGGCCAAAAGCCTAAGCTTGGGGGAGTACGTATTTCTCACCAACATCACATTCGTGTTCACACACACTCATTGCTAGATGTCGGTGCTCATACTTTTTCACTGTAATATCCATGCTAGTTTATTTTCTTTTTCTTGCTTTCTTCTTGTGTGCTTGTTAAACCTTAAGAAAAACCCAAAAAATAGTAGTAGTTTATTTTTCTGCTGTAGTAGTAATAATTAAAAAGAAAACCCAAAAATATTTCCCATTCTTCTTTTGCTTGTTGGGAGCTTTCCCGTGTAAATAGTTTATTTTCTTTTCTTTCTTTGGGGGTCAGTAGGAGAAGACCATAATTAAATTGTTGAAGTGGCTCTTTTATGCATTATTGTTGATTTAACCCAGAGCCCATATTGCTTTGTCTTCTCCTGTTTATTTGAATACTCGCAGATTCTAGCTTAGTCCAATGCACGTACACTCTTATTATTATTCACACCGTTCGGTCGTGCAACTGAGAGGCAATTATGATGATATATGATGGACTGACTGAGATGAGAAAAGCTGGTATGAACTCAACCTCTTTTGTTTTTGTAAATATGATGAGTCCCTCATTCTTGATTCAGCTTATTATGAATAAACATGTTTGCAATGACAATTAGAGATCATAGTTGCTTGTGCCATGCTTGATTAGCTATGAGTTATAATGGTTTACCTTGTGTACCAACATGCTATTGAGATGGTTATGATGTGGTATGATGGGGTGGTATCCTTCTTTGAATGATTTAAGTGACTTGACTTGGCACATGTTCATGCATGTAGTTGAAACAAAATCAACATAGCCTTCACGATATTTATGTTCATGGTGGATTATATCCTACTCATGCTTGCATCCAATGTTTATTAATTTTAATGCATGGACATGGTTGTTGTCGCTCTCTAGTTGGTTGCTTCCCAGTCTTTTGCTAGCCTTCACCTGTACTAAGCGGGAATACTGCTTGTGGATCCAATCCCTTAAACCCCAAAGTTATTCCAGATGAGTCCACTATACCTTCCTATATGCGGTATCTACCTGCCGTTCCAAGTAAATTTGTATGTGCCAAACTCTAAACCTTCAAATAAACATTCTATTTTGTATGCTTGAATAGCTCATGTATCAACCAAGGCTGTCCTTATCTTCCGTGTTAGGCGGGTTATTCTCAAGAGGAGTGGACTCCGCTCCTCACTCACGAGAAAATGGCTGGTCACTGGGATGCCCAGTCCCATGCGTTATGAAAACCAAATCAAAATTAATTGCAAACAAAACTCCCCCTGGGACCTGATGTATGTTGGAGGCACTCGTTGTTTCGAGCAAGCCATGGATTGATGTTTGTTGGTGGAGGGGGAGTATAAACTTTACCATTCTTGGGAACCGCCTATAATGTGTTTAGCATGGAAGATATCGCCATCTCTTAGTTGTTACGTTGATAATGAAAGTATATCGCTCAAAATACAATTTATCTCAATTTCAAAACCGAGCTCTGGCACCTCTACAAATCCCTGCTTCCCTCTGCGAAGGGCCTATCTATTTACTTTTATGTTGAGTCATCACCCTCTTATTAAAAAGCCTAGCTGGAGAGCATAGCTGTCATTTGCATTCGTCACTATTAATCTATGTTGGGTGTGACTATGATTGGATATCTTTTACCATGAATTACAATGTCTAGTCAGTCCTTGATCTTTAAAGGTGCTCTGCATTTATGTTTTGCGGTCTCAGAAAGGGCTAGCGAGATACCATCTTGTTATATCATATTATGATTGTTTTTGAGAAAGTGTTGTCATCCGAGATTTATTATTATGACTTGCTAGTTGATTATGCTATTGATTTGAGTAATTATGAGACCTAAGAATTATTGCAAATGTGGTTAGTTATGATCTATGCTGAAAACTTGAATGTTGGCTTGACATAGTGACAACAACAAGAGCAAATAGAGTTTGTAAAAGTTTTTCTTTCTTTCTTTCAGTTTGTCAACTGAATTGCTTGAGGACAAGCAAGGGTTTAATCTTGGGAGAGTTCATACGTCTCCGTCGTATCTACTTTTCCAAACACTTTTGCCCTTGTTTTAGACTCTAACTTGTATGATCTAAATGGAACTAACCCGGACTAACGTTGTTTTCAGCAGAATTATCATGGTGTTGTTTTATGTGCAGAAAACAAATATTCTCGGAATGACCTGAAACTCCATGGAACATCTTAGACAAAACAATAAAAAATCCTCGCCAAATATGAAGACCAGGGGGCCACATGCTTCTCACGAGGGTGGCCCCCCCCTAGGGCGCGCCCCCTACCTCGTGGGCCCCCTGGAAACCCTCCAACTCCAACTCCAACTCTATATATTTGCTTTCGGAGAGAAAAAAATGAGAGAGAAGAAATCATCGCGTTTTACGATACGGAGCCGCCGCCAAGCCCTAAAACCTCTCGGGAGGGCTGATCTGGAGTCCGTTCGGGGCTCCGGAGAGGGGGATTCGTCGCCGTCGTCATCATCAACCATCCTCCATCACCAATTTCATGATGCTCACCGCCGTGCGTGAGTAATTCCATCGTAGGCTTGCTGGACGGTGATGGGTTGGATGAGATTTATCATGTAATCGAGTTAGTTTTATTAGGGTTTGATCCCTAGTATCCATTATGTTCTGAGATTGATGTTGCTATGACTTTGCTATGCTTAATGCTTGTCACTAGGGCCCGAGTGCCATGATTTCAGATCTGAACCTATTATGTTTTCATGAATATATGTGAGTTCTTGATCCTATCTTGCAAGTCTATAGTCACCTACTATGTGTTATGATCCGGCAACCCCGAAGTGACAATAATCGGGACCACTCCTGGTGATGACCATAGTTTGAGGAGTTCATGTATTCACTATGTGCTAATGCTTTGTTCTGGTTCTCTATTAAAAGGAGGCCTTAATATCCCTAAGTTTCCAATAGGACCCCGCTGCCACGGGAGGGTAGGACAAAAGATGTCATGCAAGTTCTTTTCCATAAGCACGTATAACTATATACGGAATACATGCCTACATTACATTGATGAATTGGAGCTAGTTCTGTGTCACCCTATGTTATGATTGTTACATGATGAACCGCATCCGGCATAATTCTCCATCGCTGATCCATTGCCTATGAGCTTTCCATATATTGGTTTACGCTTATTTACTTTTCCGCTGCTACTGTTACAATCACTATAAAATACCAAAAACATTACTTATGTTGTCTTTACTTTTGTTGCTGCTACTACCACTATCATATTACTTTGCTACTAAACACTTTGCTGCAGATACTAAGTTTTCAGGTGTGGTTGAATTGACAACTCAACTGCTAATACTTCATAATATTCTTTGGCTCCCCTTGTGTCGAATCAATAAATTTGGTTGAATACTCTACCCTCGAAAGCTGTTGCGATCCCCAATACTTGTGGGTTATCATGCCTGTGCGTGATAGATCTACCGGGACGCATCCATGGATGATGAAGGGGAATCATGTGTTTGGTAAGCAAACCTAACTAGATCGGTAGATCAATTGTTGTTTGTCGGAGGAAGGGAGAGACACAACTAATGAGGTAGATCGATTGACGTGCGGGTAAAAACGAGTTATAAGGACCTAGCTAGCTATATGTATAGCGAGAGATCGGTCGGTGTACGTCCATTTGTTAGAGGCAAATAAGGCCCAGCAAGACGGATAGATAGAGAGAATGGAGCTAGGAGGTGGTGCGAGAGGCCCAACTACTAGCTAGATAGGGGGACGAGTGTGCGGTTGTGAGAGCGATGAAAAGAGGGGCGAGAGTTTACACGTGTGTCTGACCGTATGAGAGACACAAGGCAAGGACACATAAAGGAGGAGATTGAGGGTGTGTTTGTATGTTGTAGGCATGCATCGCTGGGAAGGTTTATCAATCGGTGTGTGTCGGAAAGGAGTTGTGGAGACTCTGGGAGAACGACCTAAAGAAAAAAATGAATGTGCCCGGTGGATAGAATGCCGAGGGAGGGGGAGGGCGAGGAGGGCGTGTGCATGCACGAGAGAAAGTTAGTGGTAGCTACAAAGGTTAGAGGATTGTGTGGGTGTAAGAGACTAACAAAGATCATAATTTGATATGAAAGCGGATTCATATATTTGAATAGGAGATCATAGTGTTTTAAACATTGCATGCATGAATATAGCGGTGATACACATGATGTGCACATGTTATACCATAATGTGATAATGCATGGTGTTTGCAACTCACAGCTAAATGCCGAACAATCTAAACCATACTATACATCAAACAATCTCACATTTTATTTGAATTTGTGATAATGTGTGGCGTTTGCAGCTTACAACTAAATATCAAACAATCTAAACAATGCTATATATCGAACATTCTCACATTTTATTTGAATTTGTGGTAATGTGTGGTGTTTGCAACTCACATCTAAATACTTGTAGGCGTAGGGGCGGGGCACCATACATAATGTGATAAACACATTATACATATGAGACATGGTTTAGATTATGAAGATCTAGTTAGATCTAGAAATGTAATGTGATTTGAAATCAAAATAAAGTGGATTCAAAAAATCTAGTTCGAGTTCATATAGTACACATAGTTCATATGTAACTCGAGACTAATCATGTGGTGTGATGTGAAGATAATACACAAACGATGGTTTAACTTGACAATAATGATGATTGTAGATCTTATTAAAACAGAGAAACGAATTCAAATGCTTTGACTTCACAACAATCATTACTGTAGATCTTATTCAAATGGAGAAACGAATTCAAATTTAGTTCATATTGAAGCGGTAGTATATACGTTTGGAATGCACTAAAACGTTCATTTGAGTAGTAGGTTGCATGCATTATACACGTAGCGAAATATTTTAATTGAACATAACATGAATTCAAAGTTTTGAATGACATTTGTAGGGCGCATTGATTTGGTACAGTACACATTAGGCTTGTCTGAAAATTTCAACCCGCGCCTTGTTAGCCCAAAATATTTATGATATATCTTTGTCTCGTTGTGCTCCGACAACTCCCTCCATCTCAACCGGCGCCTTGCTATTCCGAAATTACAACGCGCTAAAACTCCCACCTCCTGTGAAATCCCGACACGCGAAATGCCCGTGGTACCCCTGAATCGAAAGAACCGCCTCAAATTGGTGGGGGTACTTTCGTAACTTACCCCACATTTCGGACAAGCGCGTCTCTAGGCCATGGTTTTCCCACTACCATCCCATCCACCCACCCATTCGTATACCGAGGCCGCGAAAACCCACGACGAAACCCCACACCCTGCTTCGTCCGCCACCCAGCCGGAGCCTCTTCCCCGACGACGTCGTCCACGGCAACACCTCGACGTCCCTCATCCACCATACCGGATGAGGATCCATCGTCGATCTCATCGTCCTGCCGGTTCAGCCACCCCGTCCTCCACCTCCAAGGAGCTGCCCTAACATTCCCCTCGTCTTTTGTGCCACCTCCATTCCCACACCACCGTCTTCACCTGCACCACCGGAAGAGCATCATCATCACCGTTTCCTCGGATGAAGCTGCGGCCTCATTGGCACCACCAAAGAGGTTGTACACTAATCGCCACATTTTCTTCTTGATTCGATCTCACTGTGCTCCCGACGCTCGGTCTCGAGCCGACACAGTGCGGCTTCATCCACGGCGGCGTCGCCGGACACTTCCTCCACGGCATCGCTCCCTCGGCGACGACGTCCACATCAGTAGGACCTGCTGCTGCTTTAGCTCTCGCTCGCACTGCTGCTCTGCTCTTGCTCTCGGTCCCCTGCCTGCTCTGCTCTTGCTCTCGCTCTTGCTCGCGCTGCTGCTCTCGCTCTTGCTCTTGCTTGCAATGCTGCTCCGATTTAGCTACACTTCACTCCGATGCCGCTGGGGTGAAGGAAGAACCAGCCGCAGTGGGGAGGGGGGCTTGCCGGAGAGGTACCCCACTATCTATCTTAATGTTCAGGATAGGGCGGTGGTCGCCGGCGGTGGCGGGGCATTGGCGGGGCGGTGGCGTGGGGATCGCCGGAGAAAAATCTCGGCACGGGGGGGGGGGGGGGGCTAGAGGGATGGCCGGGGTGCCGGCGGACCGGCGGTGGGGAGTGTTTTCGGAGCGGGCGGGGCGGCGCACCGCTAGCCGCGAGCGGCGGGGGGCTGCTGTTTGGCCGGCTCAGGGGGGTGGAGGTTGAAGATGAACCACATGCCCTTGATTTCATATCCAACGGCTACAAAATCGACTGACCAGAGATGAAAAAGTCAGTTGACCGACGTGTAGCCTCACCTTGCTAGTGCGTTCAGTTTCAACAGCAAAATTCAGTTTCAACAGCAAAATTCAGTTTCGACAATTAAGTTCAGTTTTGACAGTTAAATTCAGTTTCGAAAGTTAAGTTCAGAGATGAGCGGCTGATGTATTTTACATCTAGCACTTTGTGGTTATGTATTTTACGTCATGTATTGGAGATGTTATTAGAATTCCACTCAGGTTAACATTGTTCATTGTCTCTCTTGTCCTGCTTCAGCCTCGGCGTCGTACAACTCACCGGAGCTGCTCCAATGATGAAACCCTCCATCACAGCGGAGCAGTACCTCGGGCTCCATCTCCAGACGCCTAAGATCTTCTTCCCCTCCTCCGACAGCCAAGTCAGCCGGAGCATCCTCACCGGCCAACCCAATCACACTGAGATCGACATGGCTTCGCCAAAGAGGTTGTACACTTGTTGCATCTCTTTTTTACTCTACATGTTATATATATTGTCCACTGAGCACACGGATTTGTTCCTTTAGTGTCTCCTTGAAAGAAAAAACGTAGGAATTTTAATTTTCACTTGTCCTCCTTTTCAAATTCCTATTCATGAAGCACAAGACTAAGAGATAGTAGCATAATAGCATTATAACCGTACATTTTCTTGTGGTTTGACTTAATCTCACCATGCTTCTTTGCATCCTGTGATCTTCCAATTGTTGTGAATCAAACACCCAGATTGGCAGAAATCCTGTGTTTTCAAATTCTCTGTTTTGCACGTGCATTCCTATCCTATTCCTGTCTATTTCCTATCCCTGCATTTTTGGAATCCTCCAATTCAAACGAGCCCTTATAGAATTACTTCTCTTACAGATAGTTGTCAAAGAAAACCTTGTGTGGTTTGTCCCGCTCCTGCTGCGCCGTCGTCCACCCCAGCTCAGCTGCTCCAACAACAGAAGGGTCCAGCACAGCAGGGATCCGGCCTCCAGACTGTCTTTCGCCGCCTCAGATCTTCTTCCCCGCCGCTGGCAGCCATGAAAACTGCACTACCATCATCAACCGAGCAGATGACCTCGAGGACTACACGGGTCCGCAAGAGAGGTCGCACTCTTTCGTGTCTGCTTACGTTATGCATCGCTTAATATTACATGCTACTTTATCGTCCTGTTCACCGATTAGACTCTGAGTCAGCTCCAAACTAATGTTCAAACTTGAGTTTTTAAATGGTTGTGGGGTACATATCGGGGCCGCTATCAATAGTATCTATCTACTATCTGGTTAATCTCCGGTGTCTACTATGAGTTTCATGTTGGGTAGGAAACAAACAGTAAAGAAGCCATTATCTGTATTTTTTAACTGAAGCCATTATCTGCCTGCTATTATTGGTTTTGGGTCTATCCACAGGTTGCTACAATCACTCTAGATTTTTGCATGCACTCCTTACATAATATCACTATGTTTTATTCCTATGCATGACAGTTATTGTAAATAATGGAACTAAACATGTAGAGCAAAACAGACGAGCCTTGTGTGGCAATAAAATTTCATGCAGACGTCGCTCCATGGTAGGCGCAAGGGCAGCCCCCCTCCACGCATTTCGGATTGTAATCGAGAGGAAGATATCTGTTCTGAGGGGGATTCAGAAGGAGAAGACAACTCCTATTTACCCCCTGAGGTCTTCGCTCTAACTTGGCATGCTGATGTTGGTATTCATCGTTTATGTGAATTATGCAACGCCATCTTGTTTAGCCAGGCATCATATATGTGAATTTTGCAATGCCATCCTGCTTAGCTAGTCTTCTTATATGTAAATTATATCAGGCCATCCTTTTTTTTGTTACATGTTACATTTGTCAACAATGTTATTACATTCAACTGCTCTTCGTGTGCATCAGCCATTTGACATGGTGATGGCAAATTCCAGAGTGAAAACAAGGTCTTCAGAGCAGACTATGCTATCTGATGAAGCGCATATCTCGTTGGTTACAGATAGCTCCTCAGAGGAGGATTTAGAGACAGATGACCAATCCTATCCCCCCCGAGGTGTATGCTCTAACTTGGCAGGGTTATGTTGCTCATATCGTGTGTATGGTGTCTCGCAGTGCTATGTCATTTGATTAGTTTAGACATGCTTTGTGTGAATGCCACCTGTTCAGTGTCTAATTACCATATATGTGACTTATGCATTGCCATCTTGTAGTAAGACATTATATATGTGAATTATACAATGCTATCTTGTTGCAAAGGCATTATACATGTGAATTATGCAATGCCATGCTGTTTAGCCAATCATCATGTTTGTGAATTATATCATGCTATCATTTTTTTGTATTACGTGTTCCATTTGGCGACAATGTTTGTATATGCAACTACTCTTCTTGTGCATCAGTCATTTGAAGTGGTGATGGAAGTATCTGGAGTGAAAACAAGGTATTCAGAGCAGACAATGCTACCTGCTGAAGCAGACATCTTGCTGGTTACAGAGAGCTCCTCAGAGGAGGATTCAGAGACTGATGACCAGTCCTATTTTCCCCCTGAGGTCTATGCTCAAACTTGGCAGGGTTATATTACCCATGTCATGCATGTTGTCTTGCATTGCTTAGTTTTTACATCATATATGGATTGCCATCTGCTTACTTGCTTACTATATAAATCATATATTTGAATTATATCATGCCATCATGTTTACATAGTACATACACATCATCTATCTGAATTATGGCATGACAACCCATTTAATAAAGACATCATATAGTTATATCACCTCATCCTATTTAGTGTTTACAGTCATCATATTTTGAATTATGGCATTCTATCCGTGAATGTATGTGAATTATGGCATGCCAACCTATTTAATAAACACATTATATAGTTATGTCATGTCATCCTGTTTACATAGTCTCATATTTTGAACTATGTCTTTCCATCTTTTTTAGTTAGCCATCATAATGTGAAATTGTGTCATGCTATCCTGTTTACTTAGCCATCATATATGTGAAATTGTGCCATGCTATCCTGTTTGGTTAGACAACATAAATATGAATTATTTCATGCCCTCTTTTATTCCCCACTATCCATTGCACCTGTCTATCATACAATGTCTATACTTTCAACTAATTTTCTTGTTTATCAGCCATTTGAATTGGAGAGCGCGATGGCAGTATCTAAGGGAGTAACACACGGTCTTCAGAAAAGATAGTGCTACCAGTTGATGCAGATAGAACCATGGTTGTACTTTCCCAAGGACCAGATCCACCACACATAACCCAGACTCTCGCAGATTGTACCCCTACCCAGTTGGACAGAGAACCAGCTACACCACTTCTAACCCCAACCCCGGCAGATAGTAACCTAGTTCCAGTTGACACAGCACCGTCTCAACCACAGAGCACCCAAACACGAGCAGTTAGTAAGGGAACTGCAGTGCCCAAAGCACGAGGACCACCACTCCGAATCCCAACTCAACACTTAAAGGAGAAGAAGATTTGTTCTCACGTCAGGTTCTGTAGCTATGGTTCATTCTCCTTTGCTCTTGCATGACTGTATTTACTCATACCAACTATTTTCAAATTTGAAGGATGGAATTGAAACTCCAATGGCGCAACAGGTATGTTTCAAACCTGTTTCTTTAACTGGTTTGCTGTTGTAACCTGCTCTATGTTGATTTCAGTTTCAATTGAATAAACAGTTATGTTCTCATGTCATGCACATTACAAGTGTTGTTATTGCTCTATAGTTACCCACACTTATATTCTGTCTATTCTGCTTTGTCTTGAACAAATATTATTTGAGCTGTGTCTCTATCTTGATTTGGCAACAAAAACTAGAATGATATAGACCATAAAGTGACCATGGTATATAGATATATGTTTGTTTCATGTTGTTATCCTGTCCACTTTACTACGGAACTCATTTACCAAAATGAGTTTCATATACAACATGGTAAACATGTGATGTGTCTGCTTGTTTCTCTTTTGGAATGCGGACCAAATATTGGAGAACAGTACCGTGTTATCCAATGGTAAAGGAAGTAATGCAGATAAGGTTCAAGATAGTGAGACATCCATGTTGGTCTCCAAGAAAGCTGATAAAAACTATCTTGATGACAGTGAGGGAACCCAAAAGTCATGTCTTGATGTAGTGTTCGAGTTACTGGCCACTACTGCTGGCACAAGCTCTTCGAACTCGCTGCCTGAATCAGTTCGTCTTCTTGAGTCTCAACTTCAAGTTCAAAGACATCGATCAGATGTGCTGCGACAGGAAGCTGAAGGACTGAGGAAGTCCCTGCAGAATTCAGATGCATATTTTCTGGTGCAACAGCAAGCGCTGGAGGATTTAAGCGCCAAACAAGAGAAAGCTAATAAGCTTGCTAAGCATCTTGCCAGCATTATGGGTACCCAGGATATTGTTTCTTGAGATCTTCTGAAGTGGTTTCAGTTCTGGATTTGTTTTGCTGCGGCATTTATTTGCGCTGGTCGCCAACTTTGACAACCAGTGTATATGATATGCTACTTTGTTCCCTATATTTGCACTGGTGGCGAACTTTGATGCCTAGTGGATGTATTATGTGTAATAGCCGTGATAGCCTAGCGTTAGTTGCTTGCTTATTTATTTCCTTGTTGTCTTGTTTATTTGTTTGCTTGTAGTCATTGCAGTTCTTTTTCCGCGGTTAGCTAGTGGCTGCAATAACCTATTTTTTAAAACTAGGCCACAATAACCATGGGCTAATATTTACTGTAGTGACACTGGGCCTCCTACTGGCCATAGAAACAATGGGCCTTCTACGGGCCGTAGAAACAATGGGCCTTCTGCGGGCCGTATTATCAATGGGCCTTATACGGGTCGTATAATCGATTGGCCAAACATGGGCCAAACAGACCGCATTATGGCCGTAAACGGGCTAGAGTTGGAATCGTCCGTTCATGGGCCGACCATAACGGGCCATCGTTAATAGGCCGTATTTGATGACGCTATGAAATCGGCCCAATGTATTAACGGACCACAAACGGGCCGACTGTAACCACGGGCTGAATTTGGCCCACAAGCAGAAAATGACAGTAACGGGCCGTAAGTAAAAGAATGCTGGAAATGAGCCCAAGAATAAATGGGCTCTGAGAAGGCCAAAAGATAACATGGGCTGGAAACGGCCCAACGGAATAACAGGTCGTTAATGGGTATAAAGTGATACACTGTTCATTACGGGCCAGTTTCACCACAGGCCGTTCATGGGTGTAAAGTGATACACTGTTCATTACGGGCCAGTTTCACCACGGGCCGTTAGTAGGCCAAGAGTTACATAGGGCCTCATATGGGCCGAAAGACGTCATGGGCCATACATGGGCCAGAAGTGAAAACAGGATGGAATCATATTGGATGGCCCAGATGACGCTACTGGGCCTAATTCGGATAGGGCGTAACGGGCCTTGGGTTAGCAGGATGTAAATGGACTATATTCGAACAGGTCGTTAACATGCTTTCCATGGGCCGGCCCGCCAGCTTTTGACCAAGTCAAACGGGCCGGCCTTTTCATAGGAATGGGCCTCTGTTGGGCCGTGCCACGTGTCGACGTATCATAGGCACCTTCCGTCCAATGAGTGGTTGGCATCTATCCCAACGATGAGACGACATGTGTTTCCTCCAGCCAATGATGATTTTACACGTGGAAAATCCCCATTGGTCGGGGTTGTTAACGGGTTATCGGATCCAAAACCCGAGCCGATAGCTTAACGACATTCCGTTATGGTGGATGCCACGTGTCGGTCACCCTTGACGAAAGCACTTCTGTGACGCGCGATTTATTGTCATGGAAGTGGACACTTCCGTGATGATAATTTTGGTAATGTCATGGAACACTTCTATGATAGCACAGGTATGACTATCTTGATTCTATCATAAATTTGTCATATTTGTACATGCATGACAAAAAAGCGACCTACTGTGACAAACACGTATCATCACGGAAGTGTATTTTTTTGTAGTGCTCTCTCTCTCTCTCTCTCTTTCCCCCTTTCCCCATCTGATAAAAGGAAGGGGGGCGGGGGGCGAATCCTACTAGGAGCCCAAGTAGGACTCCTCCTACTTGGCGCACGCCTAGGGCTGTCCTCCTCCCCTCTCCCTCCTTTATATATGGGGGTGGGGGTGCCTTTAACACACATCAATTGTTCCAAGCCATGTGCGGCACCCCCCTCCACAGTTTACACCTCTGGTCATATTCACATAGTGCTTAGGCGAAACCCTGTGTGGATCACTTCACCATCACCTTCACCACACCGTCGTGCTGACGGAACTCTACCTCGACACTTTGCTAGATCAAGAGTTCGAGGGACGTCATTGAGCTGAACGTGTGCAGAACTCGGAGGTGCCGTACGTTCGATGCTTGATCGATTGGATCGAGAAGACGTTCGACTACATCAACCCCGTTAAGCTAACGCTTCCGCTTTCGGTCTACAAGGGTACGTTGACACACTCTCCCCCTCTCATTGCTAGGCATCTCCTAGATAGATCTTGCATGAGCGTAGGATTTCTTTTGAAATTGCATGCTATGTTTCCCTTCAGTGGTATCCGAGCCAGGTCTATGCGTAGATGATATGCACGAGTAGAACACAAAGAGTTGTGGGCGATGATAGTCATACTGTTTACCACCAACATCTTATTTTGATTCGGCATTATTGTTGGATGAAGTGGCCCGAACAAACCTTATATGACCATGTTCATCAGACTGGTTCCACCGAAAGACATGCAAGTTGTTTTACATAAAGGTGGCTGGCCAATGTCTGTTTCTCCAACTTTAGTTGAATCAAATTTGACTATGGTTGGTCCTTGTTGAAGGTTAAAACAACAAACTTGACGAAACATCGTTGTGGTTTTGATGTGTAGGTAAGAACGGTTCTTACTAGAAGCCGGTAGCAGCCATGTAAAACTTGCAACAACAAAGTAGAGGACGTCTAACTTGTTTTTGCAGGGCATGTTGTGATGTGATATGGTCAATACATGATGTGATATACGTTATTGTATGAGAAGATCATGTTTTGTAAAAGTTATCGACAACTGGCTAGAGCCTAATGGTTGTTGGTTTATTGTATGAAATGCAATCGCCATGTAATTGCTTTACTTTATCACTTTGCGTTAGCTGTAGTTGTAGAAGCAATAGTTGGCGAGACACCACGTTATGATCAAGTGTGATAAGCTCTACGTTCACATACAATGGGTGCAAGCCAGTTTTGCATGTGCAGAATACTCAGGTTAAACTTGACGAGCCTAGCATATGTAGATATGGCCTCGGAACACTGAGACCGAAAGGTCGAACGTGAATCATATAGTAGATATGATCAACATAGTGATGTTCACCATTGAAAACTACTCCATCTCACGTGATGATCGGACATGGTTTAGTTGATATGGATCATGTGATCATTTAGATGACTTGAGGGATGTCTATCTAAGTGGGAGTTCTTAAGTAATATGATTAATTGAACTTAATTTGTCATGAACTTAGTCCTGATAGTTTTTGCATATCTATGTTGTAGATCAATGACCCGTGCTACCATTCCCTTGAATTTTAATGCGTTCCTAGAGAAAGCTAAGTTGAAACATGATGGTAGTAACTACACGGACTGGGTTCATAACTTGAGGATCCTCATTGCTACACAAAAGAATTATGTCCTAGATGCACCGCTAGGTGAAAGGCCTGCTGCAGGAGCAGATGCTGATGTTGTGAACGTCTGGCAAGCTCGATCTGATGACTACTCAATAGTTTAGTGTGCCATGCTTTACGGCATAGAATCGGGACTTCAAAGACGTTTTGAACATCATGGACCATATGAGATGTTCCAGGAGTGGAAGTTAATATTTCAAGCAAATTCCCGAGTTGAGAGATATGAAGTCTCCAACAAGTTCTATAGCTGCAAGATGGAGGAGAATAGTTATGTCAGTGAACACATACTCAGAATGTCTGGGTACCATAACCACTTGACTCAGCTAGGAGTTAATCTTCTAGATTATAGTGTTATTGACAGGGTTCTTCAATCACTGCCACCGAGCTACAAAGGCTTCGTGATGAAATATAATATGCAAGGGATCGATAAGACAATTCCCGAGCTCTTCGCTATGCTCGAAGCTGCGGAGGTAGAAATCAAGAAAGAGCATCAAGTGTTGATGGTTAACAAGACCACTAGTTTCAAGAAAAAGGGCAAGGGAAAGAAGGGGAATTTCAAGAAGAATGGCAAGCAAGTTGTCATTCCCGGGAAGAAGCCCAAGTCTGGACCCAAGCCTGAAACGGAGTGCTTCTACTTCAAAGGGACGGGTGATTGGAAGAGGAACAGCCCCAAGTATCTGGCGGATAAGAAGGATGGCAAGTGAACGAAGGTATATTTGATATACATGTTATTGATGTGTACCTTAATAATTCTCGTAGCAGTGCCTGGGTATTTGATACTGGTTCTGTTGCTCATATTTGCAACTCGAAACAGGGGCTACGGAATAAACGAATATTGGCTAAGGACGAGGTGACGATGCGTGTCGGTAATGGTTCCATGGTCGATGTGATCGCCGTCGGCACGCTACCTCTACATATACCTTCGGGATTAGTTTTAGACCTGAATAATTGTTATTTCGTGCCTGCGTTGAGCATGAACATTATATCTGGATCTTGTTTGATGCGAGGTGGTTATTCATTTAAACCATAGAATAATGGTTGTTCTATTTATATGAGTAATATATTTTATGGTCATGCACCCTTGAAGAGTGGTCTATTTTTGTTGAATCTCGAACATGGTGATACACATATTTGTCGGATTTTGGGTTTCGGCAAAACCCTTGAGGTTCGAACACTGGGGTGCGCACAAAGATCTCTCCCCCCTCTAGCTTGCACTCAACATGATCTCAAGGCCTAGCTCGACGAACCCAAAGAACAAGAGACACAAGATTTATACTAGTTCAGGCCACCGTTGTGGTGTAATACCCTACTCCAGTGTGGTGTGGTGGATTGCCCCTTGGGCTGAGGATGAACAGTTACAAGGGAAGAACAGCCTCCTGAGGAGAGGTGTTCTTGTGTTTGGAGAACTTGTCTGGTGGCCTTGGTGGAATGGATCCAGTCCAAGATGAGATGCCTCCCTATGGTGGTGGCTAGTCCTATTTATAGAGGCCCTGGTCCTCTTCCCAAATATTGAGCGGGAAGGGATCCCACAACGGCCAAATTCGAAGGGAGACAACTAGTACAAGTTATGCTGACAAAAGTAGTCTTTGCCTGCCAAAGGCTCTGGTGGTGACGCCGTCTTGGGCTCCACGGTGACCTCCATCCTATCGTCCTGCTGGTCTTGGTCTTGTTGCACCGATATGGAAACCTTTGCCTGATGCCTCAGGACTCCTCGCCTGCGCTTGCCTCCTTAGCACAAAAGAGGAAACGAGGACACTACGCGCTCTAGCACCCGCCTAGTGCCTGCCTGGCTCCAGTCATCATGGCTTGCGTCACAGAAACCTCGTGAGGTGTCCCTTGCCATGATCTCTCCGCCCCTTGCGAGCCAGCCTGGTGAGGCCGCCCCTGAGGATGTCTTGCATCGTCCGCCCTGCCAGGCTTGACCCCTCGTGAGGGTCTTGAGTGTTTGCTGGTGAAGATGGGCCGTACAGGGCCGCTGGTGGAGCCACGCCACAGGCCGCAGGCAGGCAAGTCTGGGGACCCCCGTTCTCAGAACGCCGACAGTAGCCCCAGGCCCAAGGTGCACTCGGGCTTTGCTTCGAGGCGAAGCCAAGAGGCAAGTGCGGAGTGCCGCAGGCCCCAACAGCCTGCAGCCACGGTTGGCGCGTGGCGACTGATTGGACGTGGGCATCCCCGCTTCCCCATGCTGCCTCGGCAACTGCCCGACTTGATGTGTCCTTGCTGCATGAAGAAAAAGATCATTATTACCTTAGATCGTGGAGGCCGGCGGTTGGCCTGCCCTTGGCTATAAATGGGAAGAGGGGTGCAGAGCCCCTGTCACCCATCTCTTCCTTCGCTTCTCCTGCTCCTTCTTCTTCCTTGCTTCACTGCCGGCAGCGACACCGATGGCGCCTGCTAAGAGGCTCTCGGCTGCAGAGAAGGGGAAGGCCTGTCAGGAGGGGCCTGGCTCCGTCCTCGCAAGCATGCCATGACCCCCATCATGGCCCCTCGTGGTCGCGGTGGTGCCTCTTCGGGTGGTGGTCGTCGCCCGAGTCATGGGAGCCCCGTCGATGAAGGGAGGCGCTATGGTCGTGCGGCCGCCCAGGCCACGCTTCCACTCGGCGGAAGTGCTGCCTGAGTTTGTCGTGTGGTCAGAGAACCCGGCCAGCACTTGGCTCCAGCTCCCATGCTTCTTTGTCGGCGAGCTGCCAGCCACTGGTCCAGGTGGTCTCTGGCTGCAGGCGGATGACTGCTGCAGCAAGGCTTCGTGGGTCGCGGTTGAGGTCTCCGCCGCGGGCAAAGCAGCCCTTGCCCACGGCTGGATGACGTTTGCCCGCGCGTGAGGCCTGGGCCGACGGTGCTCCCTTCACTTCAAGTACGACGGCAACACAACCCTCTATGTGAGGGTGTTCGAGAAAGATGGCCGCCGCATCGGGTGTTGCCCTGAGGACAACGACGACGGTGAGGTGCTCGGCCTCGGCGACGACCGCGACGAGAGCGAAGGCGGGATCGCCCTCGGTGCCGGCCATGACTCGTCCACCTATGGCGACTCTTCTTCCGACGACACCTCCAGCAGCGGCGGCTACGATCAGCCACCACGCTGCCACGCCCGCTTCGAAGGTGGCAGCAGGTCGTCTCGTCACCACGCTCCAGTGAAGCGCGAGGAGGGGTCAGGCTGAGCTCGGGAGAGCATAATGGGCCCATCCTCACGAACTACTATTTTTGTTTCGTTCTTGTTTTCCTTCCTGCATTAAGAGGGAGACAAGTATGGGGACCCACTGGGGCGTGCACCAACTATGATTTCCAAGTGGTTGTGCTATGTTTATCGCTCTTGTGTCGTGTTGCAGTGTCAATGTTTTATGTATGCGCGTAGGAATAACTTAGCTTGATGCACCTGAAGTAGTTTCCGCCTCGCGAGGCGCGCGTTCCCCAGTACCTGGCGAGGCCTCCTATGCTCGAAAGGCATCTGGGAACCGCAAGAATTCGTTAGGAAATTCTTATTCTTCCGAATCCTGGTCGCAGGCGCTGCCGGCCATGACTCAGTGCTTCGCACCGCGGTACCCGGGAGGCACGAACTGAGAGGGGTGCTCCAGCTTGCGAGCTCGAGCGAGGGTGCCTTGCGAAAGACAGGAAAACGAGAATGCTCAAGAGGGCACCTGTCCAGCCCCCTCGCGAGGCACGTGACGGAGAGTACGGGTCAAAAACGAGGAACCGAGAGTAGAAAGGAGGCATAAAGGCAATGGAACCAGGCCAGCAAGGAACACCAGAAAGGAAATTCTCACTAAAAAGGGGCAGGCCAACTGCGGAAAGCAAATGAAAAGCCGCGTCTGGCACCTAGTCTAGTCTTCTTGTCTTCTCACCAGCGCGGAGCTAAGTGCTACCACTAGGACATGGGAGGGAGCCCCGAGGCCCGAGGGCGGCACTCTTGAGACTCCCGGGCGTGTACAACCCTGCTCATTATTACGTGAGAGTGTCACGAGCGAAGATCTTCACAGGCACCGGGCCTTGCTTCATGGGTAGAACTTCCGGAGGTGCTGGATGTTCCAGGCGTTCTAGATGGGGATCCCGTCCTACATCTCCAGGCACGCGGCACCAGGCCCGGAGACGTGGGTGACCTGAAACAGGCCCTCCCACATGGGTGAGAGCTTGTGCAGCCCTTCCCTGGAGAGCACCCGCCTCAGAACAAGATCACCCTCCTCGAGCGTCTTGGAGCGAACGCTGTGGCAGTGGTACTGCCGCAGCGCCTGCTGGTACCTCGCAGCTCGGAGCGAGGCTCCATGGGAGTGTTCCTCCCCCAGCACGAGGTCCATCCCCCGCATGGCGTCCTGCTGCGTTTCATCAAATGCCAGGACCCACGCGGAGCGATGCCTGACCTTGTGTGGGAGAACCGCTTCTCCTCTGTAGACAAGGAAGAACGGGGTCTCGCCTGTGGGCCTGGTGGTGGTGGTGCGGATGGACCATAGCACGGACTGGAGCTCATCGTGTTATCCCCTGCCGTAGGCCTCGAGCTTCTTCTTGAAGGAAGACAATCAATAAATAATTCATGCTCCGACTCACTACTAGGGAAAACCTTATACACAGAGGTATAGCAGTAGCGCTGGTCAAAACTAAGCGCTACTGTTACTTAGTAGTAGCGCTTGTCACAAAAGCACGCTACAACTATAGTTGTAGCAATAGCGCGTCTGCCCAGAAAAGTGCTACTACTATAATTTCCACACTGTTGCCAGTAGGCTAGGAATTCTAGTAGCGAGCCTGAGGGAAACACGCTATTGGTAAGTGCCTTGTAGCAGCGCATTTCTATTGTAGAGTGCTACTGCTAAGAAAAAGAAAATGAGAGCAACATAAATAGAAAAGTAAATGAAAATGAAAGAAATAGAAAAAAGAAAAAAGAAAAAAAGAAAAATAAAGAAATATAAAAATAGTGGAGAAAGGCATAGCAGTAGCGCTTGTTCTCACAAAGCTCTATAGCTACATTAGCAGTAGCGCGTTTTGTGTTCCCACGCTATAGCTAAGTTCCTTAGGTAAAAGGAAAAGAAAAGGGAAAATAAATAGCTACTTCCTGTAGCAGTAGCGCGTTTTGGCCGAAAGCGCTACAGCTAACTTAGCAGTAGCGCGTTTTTCCTACCAGTGCTACTGCTAGTTTAACTTAACCACGCGCGGGCTCAAAATTTTGCTAAGTCCTTTCCCCCTCTCCCCCTATTCCCCCAACTCCCTCAACTCCTCTGTAGCCGCCGTCGATCGCGCACACCCTCGACCTCACTGCCGCTGCCCGAGGCCCCCTCTACCTCGCCGCCGCCCGAGGCCGCCCTCGTCATCACCGTCATCGCCCTCGACCTCACCGCCGCCGCCCGAGCCCACCCAGGACCGCCGCCGCCCAAGCCCGAGCCCGCCCTCGCCGCCGACCGTAAGGCTCTCCCTCTCCTCCCCCTGCCCTCCTCGCCACCGACCGTAAGGCAATTCATATGTTGCTGATTGATGATGTTCATATATATGAACCCTAGGTGTTCATATGGACCCTAGATTTGTTTAGGGCAGTAGGCATTTTTTAGCATTTAGGAAAAAAGATGAGCAATTTTTTAGGAAATTAGCTAGGGAAAATTTTGATGAAAATGTCTAAACAGTAATTCCATTTAGCTTTAAATTAATAGAGGGTATATAAATTATAGTAGCATTTAGCATTAAATTAATAGAGGCTATAAACAAAAAATAGTAGCATTTAGCTATAAAAAATTATTTGGACTACGGACCTGAATCTGGTCCAAATTTCATTCAAATGAAATTTGAATTATTTGGACTATGGACTTGAATATTTTTGAAGAAATTGGGTGTAGGTACTAAGATCTTGCTGTGGAAATTTTGGTGAGGTCAGAAGGGTTAGAGAAAATGGAGTTCCTTTGCAATTTCTAATAAGGTCAAGTATTGTTGGAATATTTGCTCTAAGACAATTTGGATGAAAAGAAAATAATGTGTTTGTGTGGGAGGAATAGCTAGAACAGAATTTGGGTTCTGTCCTAGGCTGAGAAGTGTTTAGTGAGGTCATTTTGCAAATGTTTTTTATTTTTGAAAAGACCACTATTTTTCAAGACAAAGAATTTAGGCAAGTTTTATTTAAAAGATAACACCTTCCTAGACTTTTAGCTTTAAACAAAAAACAAAAGCATTTAGGTAAAAATAAAAAACAATACTTATGGCATTTAGCTATAAACAAAAAACAGAATTGATGTTATATGATATATGGCATTGACGTTCATTTGCATATTCTATTATTGTTGATTATATCTTTTCATTGAAGTGGTTCGATTGTGCCCAAGTGGCCTTTTGTTGTTTGCGGGGAATGATTCCGAGTGGCCTATGTTTTGCCGGAATGTTGATTCATTTCCGTTCCGGCAAATTTCAGGTGCTCGATTTGTCCACTTTTTAGCAAAGGTCATGCCAAAAAATTTCGTGAATTTTGGCATGACTTGTGCTACAAACTAGGACATCTCGAGTGCCCGGGATTTGCCACACAAGGAAGGAATCAACATTCCCACAAAACATAGGCCTTTTATGTCATTATTCATTTTATTAGGTCTATAATTAATTGACTAGATTTAATCATAGGAAACATGGCTAGCAACGATGAAGGATAGGGTTCTGGTGATTGCGACAATGCCTACTTGGCGGCAGATGAATTTTTGAGCCTTCTCGACGATCAACAGTTGTTGTTGCTAGGCCCACCTGTCAGAACCGAGATCGACATCAAGACCGGCGCCGAGACTGGCGTTGAGACCCAGACCGACACCGAGACTGGTAAAGCCGGTATAGAACCGAAACCGAAGAGACGTCAACACCCAAACCAGCTCAGCACTACTAGAGTGGTGGTCACGGAGGTGGACGACGGAAATTTTGAGCCAAAAGAGCCTGCGGAAGCGCAAGCATGCTACTACAACCAAATAGGATGCATCGTATGGAAAATCACCACCATCATTGATGACAAACTAGGGAAGATAGAAAATATGAGGCCCTCCCTCCTAAAGAAGCTGCACCAGGTATTCTTGTTCCCTGGCTAGGATGAAAAGAAATATATTGACCCAAATAAAGACCCGACAATGAAGAAAATAAACAAACGCGCCATGAGCAAGTTTAGAGACGTGTTGGCCGCCTAGAAAGTAAGGGTGAAACATCGGATCATCGACAAAAAGGAACCCAACTCCGAGATTGTAAAGGATAATCTGACAATTACAGAAGAGTAGTTTGAAATATTCAAGGTGGCTTGCGATGCCGAAGATACCAAAGAAAAGTCAAAGTACATGAAGGGGCTTCAAGAGAGGAACATGGGGTGCCACCATCTTGGAAGCCGTGGTTATGTGGGGAAGAGATCCACATGGGCCAAGGAGGATGCGGAACACGAAAGTCTGGGCATCTCAGAACCCTAGGCAGAATTCACCGTCCGGCAGGAGCGTGACGTCCTCTGGGCCCGGTATTGTTGGGACCCAGTGAAGAAGGTTTTCGAGACGGACGCGGTCTTGACGGAATTCATGAGACTGCTGGTAATTTTAGTTTCTGATCAATTCGACTGCATGTTTAGTCAAATTTGTAAACGATCCTTGTTCCTTTTGCAGAGAGAGCAGCACTGGATTGCAGCCAAAAGCGACTTGTTGTCTGAGGCATAGGCGAGGCCCAAGTGGGACACCCCATTCAACCGGGTCTTGAACATATTGAAATGACTCCTGGTGGACACTCGGTCGTTGTATGGACGCGTGCACAGCATCGGAGACGGTGCCACGTGGAAGAAGTACTACCGTGAGACCACAGAGGAGAGAATGGATAGATGGAGGTTAACTGAAGAAAACATCGACAAGAAGGTTGAGATTGCAGTTGAGAAGAAATCAGCTGAGACAGTCACAACAGCAGTAGTTGCCGCAAAACAGGCGATTGCAGATTCATATGGTGTCTTGGTTCCGGCCGTCGTCAGTTGGAGCAGGCAAAATCCAAATAAATATGCAGCGGACTTTCCCCTTGCCGACTTCTTCTGGAGCAACTCGACTAGCATTGCACCAGCACCTGCTCCTGCACTGGCTCCCACACCTGCTCATAGCAGCCCGTCCTCCGTCTTGGACGTGCTCAGCGGTGCTTCGTCTTTGGCTGAGCTCGATGCCCTCACGGCACCTATCATACTGGCCCTCTTAAATAATTGTATAATCTCCCGTTTCCGTTGCCTTTTGGATGTCTCACGTCATAGACATGTCTTTGCAGGCCGACAAAAACCCGTGCACCATACTATACACTATCAGGGGCCAGAAGGTGGACGTGGGGAAGGCAACCATAGTGAAGCCGAAGGAACCATTATTCCATAGCCGGCCGATCCCCCTGACATCTTCAAGGTTTCCATGGCCAGTGTCAAACTGGGCCATGAGAATTTGGCTCCTCCTGTACTAGGGCGAGATGATGACGAGACTCCGCGGCAGCTTGGCGATTGCAAGACTTGGGTCCTGTTGTGGCCAAAGAGTCTGCTTCGTCTGGAGGCGGCCGGGTAACCCACAACGACCACGCAGCCTTAGCAAGGTATGAACATCAACACCCCACCTACCCAATTAGCGTTGCCTGTCGTGCCGGGTGATAGTAGACGGGGTGATGAAGAGGATCCATTAGGCGCTGATGACGTCGCCGCCATTGAAGAAGCAATGCATGATGCCATCGACTAGGATGATGATGACACTCTACAGTATCTCAATACTGGCGCCGATGATGACGGAGGATTGATGGCTCGACAGTATGAGTACTCAGGGTTTGAGCATCATGAGTCGGTGCATGAATTGCCGAAGAATGAATGTATTATAGACGACCTTCCGGTAGTAGAGAAGCATAGGAAGAGACCGAGAAAAGGCAACAAAGTTGCTTCTGTGATCCAGCTGCCTCAGCAGCCTCGGGTTCAAGACCGTATACCTATCCCCGGTGTGGCAAAATGGCATATCCCCGGTGAACCAATCCTACCTAAGGCATCGGTAGAGGCCATATACGGTGATATAAGGAGACTTCATAACGATGTGTTGCAGAGAGAAAAGCGTCATCACCTCGAAAAAATCTAGGATACCCACTCTACGTGGTTAACGTGCCGCGGCAAAGGTCATACATCGACACATTCCCCGCGGAGAAGTTCTTCCCTTGATTCGATTACATCTTTGACATGTTTCACTTGAAGAAGCTGGATTTTATGTTTGTCCGCCTTTATGCCTTGTACATTAAACTACATCATCGAGATTGAGCAGATAGCTTATATATGTGTTGCTGATCCGTACTTCATGCACGAGGGCTTCTTGGTAGTCTGTGCAGAGCACCATGAATACGCGAGGGACTACATCATCGATTTCATGGTCGCCAATAACGACAAGGAGACAATTCTCGTACCTTATCATCCCATGTAAGTCATCTGTGTGGATATCCTTCCTTAGATTTCAATCATTCATTTGCATGATGGACGCTAATTAACTTGAGGTGTGTACTTATTTTGGGCAGTGGTGGGCGCACCGTCCTCATCATCCTTTACTCCCGATACTACCACGCTCTTTACTTGGACCCATAGAAGAACATGAACAAAAAGGATTACACCCACATCAAGTCTGTTCTCGACAGTGCTATCATTTACTATGGCGTACGGGGTGGAGAGATCAAGACCAAGAAGGAAAGGGAATGGCAGGCCCTCCTTCGGCCATAAGACTGACTTCTGCTGCATCCAGCAACTGAATGATACTCTTAGTGGTGGATTCTATGTCCTACACCACATGCTGGAGTACAAATGGGATCCACAGAACCTTCGCATGTCACCTAAATCCGGCGATGCCCATATTCTGCAATGGCCAAAGGACGTGGGAGATATCCCAGATCATCGACTTCGAGCTAAGTTCTATCACATCCAGCGTGAACTTGCCCAAATCATCATGAAGGAGGTCCTCGAAAAAACAAGGATGTTCTACGAGGAAGGGCAAATGTCGCGAGAAGACATCCAACCACGCATAGCCACTCATCGTATCAACCTGAAGCCTTTCACTAAGCTCAGGGACTATCTCCCTGACTTGGATGGATGGCGCGACATGTTGGAGTGATTGTTGATATATGACAATGTGTCTGTTTAGTCCATACTTTCTGAATGACGAAACTTTGAGTCATGCACGACGATACTTTATTTGTGATGTAATTAAACCGTCCTCCTCAACTTACGAAGATCACTCTAGTTAGGGCATTTTGGGTACAATGAACTTTGTTATTTATGCTTATGATATGCTGCTTCTATTTCTGCTAAGTCTGTCTCTTTCTGTTGCTCAACTATATATGTTGCATATCATTGACTCATGTGACGATGTAGATTCATAGATCATCGATGATGAAGAAGTGATATACCAGGAGTATAGGACGAGTGGCCGGAATTTCAGGCCCAGGTGTACCAGTTTCCGGTTTCGGAGCGACAGCTAGTAGTTAGTTTAGGTTCACGCTAGTGCGAGAGAGGGATACAAACCGACGCCTCAAGAAGTACTACATTATGTATGATGAGACATGTCATGTAACTTGTATAGCTATATCGTGATTATGCATGATGTGACGACATGATTTGTGTTGGCTGATAAGATGAGACTATTATGTGTATGATATGATGAGCATATTGCATGTTTATGATATTATTAGAATACTGTATAAAACCTATACAAAAACATCGCAAATATGCAGCAAAAAAGATATGAGAAAATATAGTAGTACGCTCTTTAGCGCTGGACAAGAAAACGCTACTGCTAAAGCACTTAACAGTAGCATTGGTATGGGACGCGCTGCTGCTAAGTAGGTATAGAAGTAGCGCATGTCAACATGCACTACTGCTAAACGTTAGCTGTAGCACCTTATCAGTAGCGCGGGTACCCGTACTACTAATACACCAAATACCCGCGCTACTGCTAGGCTTTTCCCTAGTAGTGACTTCATCACACAACGGTTCACCATGCGTGTATGCTACGGTACTCACAAACTTTAACACAAGTATTTCTCAAATTCACAACTACTCACTAGCATGACTCTAATATCACCATCTTTATATCTCAAAACAATCATAAGGAATCAAACTTCTCATAATATTCAATGCACTTTTATATGAAAGTTTTTATTATATCCCTCTTGGATGCCTATCATATTAGGACTAAATTTATAACCAAAGCAAATTACCATGCTGTTTTAAAGACTCTCAAAATAATATAAGTGAAGTGCGAGAGTTCAACAATTTCTACAAAATAAAACCACCGCCGTGCTCTGAAAAGATATAAGTGAAACACTAGAGCAAATTTTCCTAGCTCAAAAGATATAAGTGAAGCACGTAGAGTATTCTAATAAATCACGATTCATGCATGTCTCTCTTAAAAGGTGTCTACAGTAAGGATGATTGTGGCAAACTAAAAAGACAAGACTCAAATCATACAAGATGCTCCAAGCAGAACACATATCATGTGACGAATAAAAATATAACCTCAAGTAAAGTTACCGATAGATGAAGACGAAAGAGGGGATTCCTTCCGAGGTATCCCCAATCTTAGGCTCTTGGTTGTCCTTGAATATTACCGTGGGGTGCCTTGGGCATCCCCAAGCTTAGGCTCTTGCCAGTCCTTATTCCATAGTCCATCAAATCCTTACCCAAAACTTGAAAACATCACAACACAAAACTAACAGAAAATCTCGTAAGCTTCGTTAGTATAAGAAAATAAATCACCATTTTTGGTATTGTTGTGAATTCATTCTTTATTTATATTGGTCTAATATCTACTGTATTCCAACTTTTCCATGGTTCATACCCCCCGGTACTAGCCATAGATGCATCAAAATAAGCAAACAACACGCGAAAAACAGAATCTGTCAAAAACAGAACAGTCTGTAGTAATCTAGATATTTCGAATACTTCTGTAACTCCAAAAATCCTGAAACATTAGGACGACCTAAGAAATTTTCTTGTTAACCTTTTTCAAAAAGAATCAGTATTTTATCGTGCTTGTGCTAAAAATGAAAACTAATCTCCTGAGCGCAAAAGTTCCTATTTTTCAGCAAGATCAAATCAACTATCACCGTAAGCTATCCCAAAGGTCTTACTTGGCACAAACACTAATTAAAACATGAAAACCACATCTAACTAGAGGATAGATAAATTATTTAATGTAAAACAGGTCCTAAAAGCAAGAACAAAAATAAAATTGGGTTGCCTCCCAACAAGCGCTATTGTTTAACGCCCTTAGCTAGGCATAAAACACGAATAGATCTAAGTATAATCATAATAATGGTAAGGTAAATCTCGAAAACTCATCTCATACTCCCATCATTCAGCTGCACATTTTCTTTGAGGTAAGCAAAAGTAATCAAAAGCGCTAAATTTAATGGGATAAGAATCCCCAAGATCGATCTTGGGAGGAATTGGTTCCTCCTTTGGCCCTTCATATTGTATGACCAACTCATCATTATAAGCATTCGTTTGGAAAAAATTCACGAGCTTGTGTCCAAGAGAGAAACCCAATCCATTTTTTGTATAGAAAAATTATCATTAACCTCAGAAATCTTATCAACTAAAACATCGGTAGGAACCCTCTTTCTTAAATTTTCATTATAAGCAACATGATCGAAAGATCCTAAACGCATTATGTCCTCTTGATTAAAGAAAATTCCCTCTATGGGAGAATGACCACCATCTACTTTATAATGTGCGAAAATTTCACTAGCTTCTTTCATAATAAATCTAAACTCATGTGCTAGGAAAATAGTGGAGGCATGCTTAACATAAGAATGCTCAATATTAGAAAACTCTAGAAAAATCTTTTGAATGGAAGGATGCATATGAACAAATTATCTTTCAAGTTCAACTATGAGCAAGGATATAGCATCCACAATACTACTAGTTTTATAGATAATAGACCCACCCATAGTGGGAAGTGCACCGGCACAAGTAAAGAAATCTTGAATAACCCCTTTTCCAATAATATTACCGCTACCTATGCAAAAAAATTGTGTGTAGAATAGTAGATTCTTCATGAGGATTAGCATCAAAGTTTCCCTCATCGTTACTACTACTTTTTTTGGTGATAACCTCTCCAGTTTTAGACATGGTGGAAACTGGCAAACGAGCAAATGGAGCAAGCGAAGAAGACGAATGGAAGAGGGGCAAAGAAAAGGCAAATATTTTTGAAAATTGTTTTAGAAGTGGGGCGAGAGGAAAACGAGAGGCGAATGGAAAATAATTTAATGCGAGGGATGAGAGTTTATGATGGGTACTCGGTATGTCTCGGCTTGGCATAGATCTCCCCGGCAACGGTGCCAGAAATCCAGCTAACCTCTTGAGCTTGCGTTGGTTTTTCCCTTGAAGAGGAAAGGGTGATGCAGCAAAGTAGAGTAAGTATTTCCCTCAGCTTTTTAGAACCAAGGTATCAATCCAGTGGGAGACAACACACAAGCCACCGAATACCTGCACAAACAAACACCAACTTGCACCCAACACGACAAAGGGATTGTCAATCCCTTCACGGTTATTTGCAAAGTGAGATTTGATATAAATGGATAAACGGTAAAGTAATATTTTTGGTATTTTTGGTTTATAGATCAGAAAGAAAGATTGCAAAGAACGTAAATCTCTACTCCTATAAAAATGTGAGTTCACGATGATGGTGTGCCTTCCTTTGTGGCATCTGTACCGTCCGATTCAAAACCTAAGGCTGAGATCTAGAAGAGTTGTCCATGAGCCCCGACGTCAGACGGACTACTTGTTTCTACTTCTCTCGCGTAAGAAATAGAAGCTTCGAGTACCCTCCTAACAATCAACGTCACTACAGGGTGGAAATCTCTCGGTCTCTCCCGACTATACAGTGAAAAAAGGCGAACAAAGAGGCGACGCGAGAGGGTGTTTTCTGGCGGGCCGCCGTCGGGCTCTGGGAGGTGGGGAAGACAGCGGACGGCTGCGTCGCGGTTGTAGATAATGGTGTTTTAGGATTTGATTCTGGCGTTGGCGGGTAGGCGGGGCGACTTTGTAACACCCCGGATGTAACTTTCCCTATTTGTACTCCAACTCTTGTCGTTTCCGGCGTTAAGTTATATTTGTACTCCCCTCCGTTTTCGTATCTTCCCTCTCCCCAAAACCCTAAAAATTCATCCCTCTGCCGTCGGACATGTCCGCCTCCTAGCGGACAAAATCGCCGCCGCCGCCCCGCGCCAATCGCGCGCCGACACGTGGAACTCGTCACCTCCCACTGCCGCCGGCCCGTGGAGCCCGATCCGGGCCCCCGCGAGCCCACGTCGCCCGCCGCCTCCTTCCAGCCCCGCGCCGTCTGACCCCGCCGCCTTCTCCAACTCCGGTGGCGGGCGCCGCCGCGCCGCACCCTCACGCCATCGCCGCCTCCGGCCGCCACGGCCACCACCTCGCCCAGCCGCCACCTTGCCGCTGCCGCCCGGTCGCCGAGCCGCCCGGATCCGCCCGCTCCGCCGCCTCCCCGCCTCCCCGCCGACCAGATCCGGCCGCGGGATGGCCGGATCCGCCGCCACCGACCCCGGCCGCCGCCGTTTGCTTCGTCTCCGGCGAGTCCGCTGCCGCCTCGGTTCGTGCGCCGCGAGGAACCCTAGATCTAGCGGTTGACTTTTTCCCCTCTCCTCCTAGTTTTTATGCATACTTTGACCGGCCGTATCTCCGCATCCGTAGCTCTGTTTTTGACATATAGTATATCAAAATGTTCGTATCGATGAGCACATCATTTCATTCCATTGCTTCATTTTCATTTGAGATCATCTTGATGCCCAAAATGCTGTTAGGAGGAGGCTTCATGAGTTAATTGTCAGATCTGCTAGTTCATGTTAGACTTTTGTCATTTTTGCCATGATTGTTGTGTTCATGATATGCCTGTGAGTCCTACATATGTTTTGTTAAGGATTTTGTTATCTTTCCAGAGGTGCAACCCATGCATTTTTGTGATGTGTGTGGTGACTTGTGCAAGCTTGCAAAGTGAGGCACCCGGTAATTCTGTTTTCAGGGACTTAGTAGTTTTAACCAAGTCTGGGATTATTTAGTTCATGATGCCATATGTTCTTGTTGTTTCCTAGTGATCCGTGCCTCTTTTGAGGATGATCAGTAAAGGAGTTTTGTTAATCTTGTTATGCTCGCCTTTGTTTGTAATTATGGAGCACCCTAGCTTGAGTCATTCGAGCTCTACTTTTGCTTCGTTGTGAATCTGGGCAGATCGTCAACTTGTTTGCGATTTTGCCGATGTTATTGTAGTTGATCCGTGCATGCTATGACATTGTTCTTGCCATGTCTAGCTTGTATTTTGTGCCTTCGTTATGGGTGAATGCTTGTCTTGCCATGACTTGCACCGTGGTGAGTGCATCGAGCTCGTAAACATGCCTTCATGAGTTATGTTTCAGCATGTCCCAGTTTTCACTAAGTCTGAAAACTGATAATGTTTTTTTCTATGTTCGTGTGCTTGTTAGTATTTTTTGTGATCCCTTTTGGCTCAAGGTCACTAAGGGACTTTTGTTAAGCTTGTTGAGTAGCTCCATGCCATGTCTTTCTTGGTCATGTTCAGGTCCTTTAGCATGTTGTTTTGCTGCTCCGAAGAGGGCTTTAAGATCTGAAATTCCAGACAAGTGTTAATTTCAGTAAGTCTGAGAACTGTTTGTCATTTGCATTTTTGCCATGCTTGTTTGAACCTATTAATGGATGAATTGGCCGTGGCTCAGTGCTAGTCTTTTGTTAAGCATCTTGTGTGCATCCCTGCCATGTATTTTATTGTCATGTTTGGGTGCTGTAGCATGTTCATCTCATTGCATTTAGATGCCTACTTGCTGTAAATCGCAGACTGGTGTCATTTTTGAATCGCTTGCCATTTCCAAATCGTAACTCCGATTCCGGCGTTCTTTATATCGTTTTCAAGTGATCTCATCTCATCTTTCCAGTGGAACCCTTGGAATTCCAAGTTGAGGCCAGGTTCATGCATTTCCTGTCATATCTTGCATTTGGCATCCCGCATCGCATCCCGCATAGCATATCATCATTTCATCATATTGCTTGGTCTTGCACGTGGTTGATTGTATCCTTGTTGCTTGTTTGTCTTGTTTGGGTAGAGCCGGGAGACGAGTTCGCTAACGAGGAGCCCGTTGAGTTTGCTCTTGAGGATCCAGTCAACTCTGACAACTGTGCAGGCAAGATGATCATACCCTCGAAATCACTACTATCTTTGCTATGCTAGTTTGCTCGCTCTTTTGCTATGCCATTGCTACGATGCCTACCACTTGCTTGAAAGCCTCCCAAATTTCCATGTCAAACCTCTAACCCACCTTGTCCTAGAAAACCGTTGATTGGCTATGTTACCGCTTTGCTCAGCCCCCTCTTATAGCGTTGCTAGTTGCAGGTGAAGATTGGAGGCCGTTCCTTGTTGGAACATTTATTTACTTGTTGGGATATCATTATATTGCTATGTTATCTTAATGCATCTATATACTTGGTAAAGGGTGGAAGGCTCGGCCTCTCGCCTAGTGTGTTGTTCCACTCTTGCCGCCCTAGTTTCCGTCATATCGGTGTTATGTTCCCGGATTGTTGCGTTCCTTACGCGGTTGGCTTATAATGGGAACCCCTTGATATTTCGCCTTGATTAAAGCTTTTCCAGCAATGCCCAACATTGGTTTTACCATTTGCCACCTAGCCTTTTCTTTCCCTTGGGTTCTGCAGACTTAAGGGTCATCTTATTTTAACCCCCCCCCCCCCGGGCCAGTGCTCCTCTGAGTGTTGATCCAAACTAAAGCCCCTTGCAGCGCCACCTCGGGGAAACTCGAGGGCTGGTTTTAGTTGTACGGATTGCTTATCTGAGTGTGCCCTGAGAAAGAGATATGTGCAGCTCCTATCGGGATTTGTCGGCACATTCGGGCGGTGTTGCTGGTCTTGTTTTAACCTGTCGAAGTGTCTTGAGTTACGAGATACCGAGTCTGATCGGAACGTCTTGGGAGGAGGTCTATTCCTTCGTTGACCATGAGAGCTTGTCATGGGCTAAGTTGGGACTCCCCTACAGGGATTGAACTTTCGAAAGCCGTGCCCGCGGTTATGGGCAGATGGGAATTTGTTAATGTCCGGTTGTAGATAACTTGAACCTTAATTAATTAAAAAGAATCAACTGAGTGTGTTGCCGTGATGGCCTCTTCTCGGCGGAGTCCGAGGAGTGGACACGGTATTGGAGTAATGTTTGCGCAGGTTATTCTCTAGTTTCTCGCTCGCGCTTTGCCTCCTCTTCTCGCTCTCCTTTGCGAATAAGTTAGCCACCATACTTGCTAGTCGCTTGCTGCAGCTCCACTCATATAATACCTTGCCATACCTATAAGCTTAAATAGTCTTGATCGCGAGGGTGTGAGATTTCTGAGTCCCTATGGCTCACATATACTATAACTCCAGATGCAGGTCCAGGTGTTTCCGCTCCAGGTGACGAGTACGAGCTCAAGTGGGAGTTCGACGAGGACTCTCAGTGTTACTATGTCTCTTTTCCTGATGATCAGTAGTGGTGCCTAGTTGGGGTTTGATCGGGACCGTGTCACTTGTTGGGTTATTTCTATTTTGGCGCCGTAGTCGGGTCATGAGTGTTTGGATGATGTATGTTATTTATTTACTCTGATGTGACGTGGCGAGTGTAAGCCGACTATGTTATCTCCCCTTTTATTATATTACATGGGATGTTTGTGAAGATTGCCTAACTTGCGACATATGCCTTCAATGCGATTATGTCTCTAAGTCGTGCCTCGACACGTGGGAGCTATAGTCGCATCTAGGGCGTTACAGACTTTGATGAAGTGGAATAAGGTTCCTCCGGCTCCTTCCCGTCGCGGCGGTGCTCCCTCTGATGGCGCTGCGGCTCTAGGGAGGTTGGTCTCTCTCTGATCCGGGCATCCGGCGAGGTTTGGTTGGTGAAGGGGTTGTACAGAAGTTGGGGTTTGTGGAGAGGGATTCCCAGATCCGGTCACCACGGACGACCGGCAGCTGCGGGCGAAGTTGCTGGAGTTGCTGCTGCACTCCGGTGTAGGCTGGCGCTGGTGGCAGCTTCAAGGACCGGGGAGCAGGGGTACCCCCGACTGATGCACCAAACCCGTTCCTGGTTCTGTCTTATGCGGCAGGGCTTGTATGCGGCCCACAAAGCCATGGATTGGCGATAGTGCTCCTCGCACCGGCGGGTGTAGAGATCAGCATGCCTTGGTGAAGAATTAAGATGAGCTGGGCTGTAAGTTACTTTGTTTTCTCTGATGACATTGATTCCCTTCATCCCTTGCTTTCTCTGGTTCTCAACCTCCAACGACGTCCCTTTTTTTGTGCTGCCTATGGAGATTAGCAGCGGCAGGATCTCCATGAGTAGGCCATGGAGGATATCTGCCGGTGGCGACCTACTCGTTCCTGATGGCTCCGGTGCCCCAAGGGTAGGTGTTCTTTCCTATCGTGCTGCATATGGAAGCTCCGTTCTTGAAATCTCATGTCTGTAGGATGTTGCCGTCAGGGTGGATTTAGCTGGGGTGATTTTAGCCTACATTGTTAGCGTAATAATTATGATACTTTTGTTCAAGCATACCAGCAAACGCACACACTTTTGATTTATTTTCCTAAGCTGCTGACTTTTCTTCTGATATTTCACCTGACCAAGTGAAAATGGATCTTTCCCTAGCTGTCTATTCCTACATTTTTTTGCAAATATGTGCCCGTTATGCTGTCATGTAAATTCCACAACACATCTGTATGTGTGTATCCTTCTTATAGTTTCTATTACCCAATTATAGTCATGCTTGACAGCGTGAGGGCTGAGACTAACAATTCTTTTCGCCTCTATGCCCCTTATTTCAGTGCATTGTGCTATTGTATACTACTATTATAATGGCATGTGCATTTAGTAAAATCCCTTGATTATGGCAACATGTAAAAACTTTAAATGTTTCCTGAGTGCAGAATGTGGTATAGATTCGTGCAAGTTCTAAAACCTGCAAGTACTGAATTACATAATAATTGTGCAAGGCAGTAAAAAACAAGAAGATGATGATGAATCAGTTATCAAGAGGATGTCTGAACTCTAAACCTGAAGGACAGGAAATCAAACTTGAGGAGGATAATGGAAGAGAAGAAGAAGCAGACATTAGGATAATGAAACAGAAGGAGTAGATAATGAGGATGGTACTGAAAGAGAAGACGAGATGCACCTTGGCTAAGTAAAGAGCTAGACCTAAAATTGCCCATAAAGGGAATGAGGTTCCTTTCTCTATCGGTGACATCTTAGCTGCCATCGATTAGGTGCATATTTCATGAGATAATCTTGTTCTAACATGTCTCTAATTTTGATTTTTCCTGCGGATTTCAAAATATAGAAGGCAGCTTCGAAGAGGGGTCACTGGCGAGCAACATGAGGCCATTGCGTCTATTTTTGTGTTAGTTAGTTTCAAAGAAATCACACTAATTTCTCTTAGTTTATGTCTCTACAGAGAAATAATTCCTGGAGCAGGTTTCAGTGAAGACTACTGATTTAGAATTGGATGTACGTTCATGAACAAATTTCTGTTGCTGAAATAAGTCATGGTGCAGACTTCAGTGAGGACTTCTGATCTAGAAGTCGTATGTTCATGAACAATTTTTTGTTGCTCTGACTGAACGGTTTGTCTCTGTAATTCTTATCTGTTTGGGTGGTGCCCAGCTGCCAATAGAAGACAAGCTGTCTTCTTGCCGAACAACACCACAATTGCATAGTTCCATGTTATTTAGGATTGTCTCTGTCGCATACGACCTGGAGTTACAAGAGGTCCGGTACTAATTTTGTGTATGTATGTACATGTGCACTCGCCTGCTCTATATACACATGATTTGGAAGCATCTTTTGCTGTACATTTTGTTTCTTTGCTCGGTACAAAATATTGCAAGTGTTGTTCATTTTTTCCCTTTTATGTAAATATACTACAAACCTTCTACATGCTCAGTTTTCTTCCTTTTGTCTAAATATATCAGACATTTATGTATGAGGTAGTGATTGTCTGATGTCCTAGCAGTTTGATGAAGTAAAAAACAAAGAGCTAATATTGTTGGCACATATGTTTTGAGCAAAAAATTAAAAGAAGACTATCATGCTTGACAAATGATTCCATGTCCTCATAGATGCCTAAGGTATGTAACTAATTAAGTGAAACTAGCTATGTGAGTTATGTTTGGAATATTTCTTCCTTCTACTTCATTCTTGTTTGTCATGAAACCATATATAAGTGTGCTCAAGCTATAGTATGTATGCATAATATATTGTCTTAATTGCTATCTTCAAGATACTATTATGTGATATTTGATATGATTCTTTTTACGTCAAATCTTGCAAAGGGGTTTGGAATGTTACAACATCGATTTATATTATATGTTGTCATTATATTTTGTTCATGGTCGGCATGCTGCATCATATAATGAGATGACATATACGCGGCATTGGTGGGTGGCGGATCAGGATAGGTTTAACCCATTGTACTAGGGCTGAAAAATTAAGTTAGTAGTCGTCACAATTTTGCCACATGCGTTTGGCTTGGTTTTTCTCGATGCATGATAGAGTGAGCAATGTGAAAGGTGAGTAGGGAGGACAACAAGTCTTCTCCCAAGGCAAAGACGGAGAAGAAAATGTTTGGCTTCGATCAAAGGGTTTATTGATTGGAAACCATATGTTTAATCATGCTTGATATGTACTCAATACATTTGTTATTGTTTATAACAACATATTGGCTCATGATTATAACTTAAATCCACCTGATCTTATTTGATTCGTAGCGTAGCACGGTCATCTTACTAGTAGGAAACTAAAATTGTAGATCAGAAACTTATATGATGGAAAATAGACCCCGGGGCCATAGGTTTCACTAGAGGCTTCTCTGAAGATAGAAAATATTACGGTAATTGAATAAATTACTGGCAAGCAATTGATAGAAAAGCGCAAAGTATTGACGATATCTAAGGCAATGATCATGAATATAGGCATCACATCCATATCAAGTAGACCGAAAATGATTCTGCATCTACTACTATTACTCCACACATCGACCGACTCCTACCTATATCTAGAGTATTAAGTTCATAAGAACATAGTAATGCAGTAAGTAAGATGACATGATGTAGCGGGATAAACTCAAGCAATATGATGAAAACCCCATCTTGTTATCCTCGATGGCAACAATACAATACGTGTCGGTTCCTCTTCTGTCACTAGGATCGAGCACCGCAATATTGAACCCAAAGCTAAGCACTTATCCCATTTCAAGAAAAGCCAATCTAGTTGGCCAAACCAAATCGATAGTTCGAAGAGACTTGCAAAGATATAAAATCATGCATATAAGAATTCAAAGGAGATTCAAATAATGTTCATAGATAAGCTGATCATAAATCCACAATTCATTGGATCTCGGCAAACACACCGCAAAAAAGTATTACATCGAATAGATCTCCAAGAACATTGAGGATAACATGGTATTGAGAACCAAAGAGAGAGAAGAAGCCATCTAGCTACTAGCTATGGACCCATAGGTCTGTGGTAAATTACTCATGCTTCATCGGAGAGGCAATGGTGTTGATGTAGAAGCCCTCTGTGATCAAATCCCCCTCTGGCAGGACGCCGGAAAAGGCCCCTAGATGGGATCTCACTAGTACAGAAGGTTGCGGCGGAAAAGTGGTTTCGTGGCTCCCCTGGAAGGTTTTGGGGTATTTGAGAATATATAGGCGGAATAAATTGAAAGTGCATTAAGTCGACTAGAGGGGGGGTGAATAGGCAATTTTTATGAATTCTTCACCGAGGAATTTCAGGGTGAGGAAATTCCTAAGCGAAGAATTACTTGCAGCGGAATAAGTACTCAGATGCAGACATAACATAACATAAGCACAGTCATCATGAAGAAATGAAAACTAGCACAAAGTACAGAAAGCATAAACATAGGATAAGCAGGCTGAAGACAAACTGACTGAAGAAATTGAACTAAGGAAATTAGGAAAGTCTTCAGTAAAAGTCTTCAAATAGTAACGATCAAGTACACAACACAGCAATAAGGAAATGGAAGGGTTGAGGAAATAGAACCAGTTAGCTCGGTGAAGACAATGATTTGGTGGACCAGTTCCAACTGTTGTGACAGTTGTACGTCTGGTTGGAGTGGCTAGGTATTTAAACCCGAGGACACATAGTCCCGGACACACAGTCCTCACCGTATTCTCCTTGAACTAAGGTCACACAGACCTCGTCCAATCACTCATGGTAAGTCTTTAGGTGACTTCCAAACCTTCACAAACTCGGTCACCCGGCGATCCAAAATTTCCTCTTGGATACTCTAGATCATGATGCCTAACCGTCTAAAGGATGCACAATCCTCAAAGGTAACAAGCATCAGTTCTACACAGGAACAATCTCTTCAGTGATGCTTAACCACTTTGGGTTTGTAGGTGGTTGGTTTGGGGTTTTGGGTTTTTCCTTACTTGATGATTTTTGCTCAAAGTCCTCGGAGGATGGGATGCTCTCAATGACAAGTGGCAGTTTCTCGTGGAGCAGCCAACCAGCTAGTGGTTGTAGGGGCGGCTATTTATAGCCTAGGGAGCAACCCGACAAGATAAGACATAAATGCCCTTCAATGATATGACCGTTAGGTGGGTAGATGTTTTGGGACAGCTGGCGCATAGCACAACAACGGTCGGAAATTTGGCTTTCAAATTCTTGAGGGCTATCATGTACCTCACTTGTAGGCAATCCGCACTGGCGAATTCGTAACTCCTCAGTCAGAACAAATTCCCCAAAGGCCAGAAGAACTTCATCTCTGTCACTGAAGAAACTGACTGAACTGTATGAGATTTCCAATGGCTTCACTCGAAGGGATTGGTAGGTGTATGATTTATAGTTGAGCATCACATGGAAACTTTTCCTTAGTTTTTCCTCGACCCCCTTTAACAGTATGGTGTTTCCTATGACTTAAGAAAGGGAAAACTAAACTACGAAAAGAAAAGTCTTCACGCTTCATGTTTCCTCGCAAGAATACCAAGTCTTCAGGGTCACACCAATTTCTTCACTTTCAAAGTCTTCAGAAAGTCTTCAGAAATCCAAAGTCTTCAGTTGAAGACATTCATTTTTAGGGGTCGACTTTCTCTGTAAATATCAAACTCCTTATAGACTTATAGACCTATGTACACTCACAAACGCATTAGTCCCTTAACCTATATGTCTTCAAAACACCAAAATCACTAAGGGGCACTAGATACACTTACAATCTCCCCCTTTTTGGTGATTGATGACAATCTAGGTTAAATTTTCAATGGGGATAAACATATGAAGTGTAAATACTGAAATTGAGCAATTTGATTTGCAAGATATAGAAGAACCCCCCTGAAGATGTGCATAGTGAGGAATTTGCTTTTGACGCAATGCACATTTGAAGAGTAGAATCATGGAGATCTCCCCCTATATCTTATAATTCATACACGCATTTAACATATATGATATGAAGAATTCGAAATGCATGATGAAATATGGTGGCTGATGTAATTCAGCATGCATGCATTAACATATATGAGGAAATAGCATGCGGAAGAACATAGCAAAAGTATCAGACCACCATCGGAGTTAAGACTACAACTCGATCCAACAAAGTTTTCAAAAGAATGAGAGTTGTAACTTAAAAGTGACCAAAAGGGACTAACTCAAATTTCTCCCCGTTTGTCATCGAGTGACCAAAAGGGACGAAAAGTGAGGACTAATGCCCCTGAAGAATATCACGAAGTCGATGGAGGAGCGCCAATGTTGTTGGGGTTGGTTGTTGAAGTAGGGCCTGCCGCAATGTCGTACAAATCTTCATTTTCATCAGTCTTGCGCGATGAAGAATAATAGCTGGCCACCAAGTGAATAACTTTGACCTTCTTGAATTTCTTAGAAGGTGGTTAAGACCAGTCAAAGTCCTGCTTGAAGCCCATCTTGTTGAGATCATCTTCACTGTAGAGATGAGTCAGAACAACCTAGGTGCGATCAAATACTTCATGAAGGTAGTAATGGTTCTTCTTCACTGAATTCTGAGTGATGGTCATGTTCTGAAGAATTGAACCAAACTGTCTCTTTACCCACTTGTGGTTGCGATCGACCTTCTGGTGAAGACCGAGGAGAAGCTCATGATTAGTCAACACCCTTGGAGCTGTGCCTTGAGGATTTTGCTTTGAAGCATTGGCGGCAGAGTCATGAGTGGCAGAGTCATCATTAGTGGAGTAAGATGCAGCTTTGTGGAACTGACCCTCCAATGGAAGAATGCCTTCATCAATAACAGCAGGTGCCTTGCCCTTCTCATCAGATGAGGAAATAGGTCGCTTGAAGACTTCAATTGGGGGCAAGTAGCTGACGTGATTCTGCAAATCAGCCATGTAATTGATTGAAGACCTTGATCTGAGGAATCTCATAATCCAAGGAGCGCAAGGCTTCAATTCAAAAGGTGACAAAGCAACATTTGCCAGAGTTCTCATGAAGAAATCATGGTAGTTGATTGGAACTCCATGGATGATCTTGAAAAGCAAATTCTTCATGATGCCAACGACCTCTTCTTCATTCAATTCGTGGCCTTTGATTGGACTCAATGTCTTGGTCAGAATGCGATAGACAGTCCGTGGCACATACAGCAATTCCTTCACGAGGAATTTGGTCCTTGGGGCTTGACCAGGCTTCAGAGGTTTCATCAAAACTTGTGTGTAATGGTCAAATAACTCAGGTTCATGGTAGATGAGCTGTGCACCTTCAAGGGGAGGACTGACAAGCATGGCACGAAGCAATTCAGAGGTCGGTGCTTTGAAGTGAGTGTTTTCTGCCATCCAGTCCAACACCCAAGAATGCACATCTTCAGCATTTCCTGTGATGTGTAGCGTCGCATAGAACTAAAGAATTAGCTCTTCATTCCACTCTATGATGTCGGTGCAGAAGTTTAGCAGCCCAGCTTCATGAAGCACACTGAGGACTGGTGCGAAGCAAGGCAGTGACTCCATGTCCACATGAGGAATATGCTCATGGTCAAATACTTTGTCCTTATCAAAAAGAAGTGAGGAATAGAAGTTGGCTTGGCTGGCTGTCCAGAAACGCTTCCTTCGAAGACGAGCAGAGTCATATGGAGTGTAATCAGTGAAGAACACATGGTCGTGAAAGAATTCATCAGCCTTGAATTTTTGCCTTTTCGAGAAGAGATTCTTTGGCTTGGGCTGAGGAATATCTGTCAATGCCTTCACGGGTTTAGGAATCACAATCTCAGGAACCACAGGCTAAGGAATTTCAGTTTTTACTTCAGTAGCAGCCTGGGTCTTCATCTCTTCTGCAACATCAGCATCAGCACTAGTGGCTGGAATTTCTTCATGATTGGAAGGCGTGACTTGAGGTTCTTCAGAGCCCATTTGAACTTCTTCAGTCTGGACAAGAGACTGAGGAATCTGTTGCAGTGGGGTGAACAGTGGTGAGTTGGGGTGCTGATTGTCCCAATAGTCATCGTTCAGAACTGGAGTGGAGCACCCAATGTCCATGTCTTCGTCTTCTTCATTCAATTCTTCAACACCTGCCTCTTCAGCTGTGAACTGAGGCATATGCGATGAGACGACTAGGGTTGAAGGGATATTATCCGCTTCAATTTCTTCGTCCAACTGCTCTGAAGAAGCAGCAGAAGGAACGTCTTCATCAGATCCGCTTGGGATCTCATAATATTCACCAAAGGGAACGAGTTCCTTCGATGGCATACTGAAGACAGGAACATCATCAATA
Source organism: Triticum aestivum (assembly GCF_018294505.1). Lineage (NCBI taxonomy): Eukaryota > Viridiplantae > Streptophyta > Magnoliopsida > Poales > Poaceae > Triticum > Triticum aestivum. Next base: position 377,351,431 of record NC_057794.1, read on the forward strand.
GGATTCTCAAAAGAGCTGGTTAATGTCTTCATCTTCTTCGGGGCCTAAGAATCTGATGAAGCAGATGGTTTCCTTTTCTTCACAGCTGCTTGATACGTCTCCAACCTATCTATATTTTTTATTAGTTCCATGCTATTATATTATCTGTTTTCTATGTTAATGGCTTTATTTTACACTTTTATATTATTTTTGGGACTAACCTATTAACCCAAGGCCCAATGCAAATTGCTGTTTTTTTGCCTATCTTAGTGTTTTGCAGAAAAGGAATATCAAACGGAGTCCAAACAGAATGAAACCTTTGGGAGCGTGATTTTTGGAACAAGCGTGATCCAGAGGACTTGGAGTGAACATCAAGAAATGAACGAGGTGTCCACGAGGTAGGGGCGCGCCTACCCCCTGGGTGCGCCCTCCCCCTCGTGGGCCCCTCGTGGCTCAACCGACCTACTTCTTCATCCTATATATGTTCACATACCCTGTAAACATCTAGGAGCACCATGAAACCCTATTTCCACCGCCGCAGCCTTCTGAACCCAAGAGATCCCATCTTGGGGCCTTTTCCGGAGCTCCGCCGGAGGGGGCATCGATCACGGAGGGCCTCTACATCAACTCCATGGCCCCTCCGATGATGTGTGAGTAGTTTACTTCAGACCTTCGGGTCCATAGTTATTAGCTAGATGGATTCTTCTCCCTCTTTGAATCTCAATACAAAGTTCTCCTTGATCTTCTTGGAGATCTATCCGATGTAACTCTTTTTGTGGTGTGTTTGTCGAGATCCGATGAATTGTGGGATTGTGATCAAGTCTATCTATGAACAATATTTGATTCTTCTCTGAAATCTTCTATGCATGATTGGTTATCTTTGCAAGTCTCTTTGAATTATCAGTTTGGTTTGGCCTACTAGATTGATCTTTCTTGCAATGGGAGAAGTGCTTAGCTTTGGGTTCAATCTTGCGGTGCTCGATCCCAGTGACAGAAAGGGAAACGACAAGTATTGTATTGTTGCCATCGAGGATAAAAAGATGGGGTTTATATCATATTGCTTGAGTTTATCCCTCTACATCATGTCATCTTACCTAATGTGTTACTCTGTTCTTATGAACTTAATACTCTAGATGCATGCTGGATAGCGGTCGATGTGTGGAGTAATAGTAGTAGATGTAGGCAGGAGTCGGCCTACTTGTCACGGACGTGATGCCTATATACATGATGATGCTTAGAGAACAGTAACTCGTTCAGCCACCATAAAACTTATGCTATCTTGAGAGAAGCCACTAGTGAAACCTATGGCCCCGGGTCTATTTTCCATCATATAAATTTCTAATTTATTTTATTTTGCAATCTTTACTTTCAATCTATATCATAAAAATACCAAAAATATTGATCTTATCATTATTATCTCTATCAGATCTCACTCTCGTAAGTGACCGTGAAGGGATTGACAACCCCTTTATCGCGTTGGTTGTGAGGTTCTTATTTGTTTGTGTAGGTACGAGGGACTTGTGTGTGGCCTCCTACTGGATTGATACCTTGGTTCTCAAAAACTGAGGGAAATACTAACGCTACTTTGCTGCATCACCCTTTCCTCTTCAAGGGAAAACCAACGCAATGCTCAAGAGGTAGCAAGAAGGATTTCTGGCGCCGTTGCCGGGGAGTCTACGCACAAGTCAAGACATACCAAGAACCCATCACAAACTCTCATCCCTCGCATTACATTATTTTCCATTTGCCTCTTATTTTCCTCTCCCCCACTTCACCCTTGCCGTTTTATTCGCCCTCTTTTCCTTTAGCCTTTTCTTACGCTTGCTTCATCGTTATGTTAGTCCTTTATCTACTCCTTTGTCTCCCAATTTTGAAGTTCTCCACTTCAAACAAAGACAAGGAGAAAACTTAAAAGATTCTTGGTATAGGATGATAAAATCTTATCATGATTGCACTATAGAGGGAGACTCTAAGATTTTACTTCGTAATTTTTATATTGGGCTCACCATACCCCATAGGCAACTCCTCCATTTTGCCGCCAAAGGGAATTTTATTGATATTGATCCCAGTGTTGGTTATGAAATTATAGAAGGGATAGTAGGAATACTTCCCCCCACAAAAGGGACCATCTCCTGAGGGAACCCAAATCTTAGAGAAATTATGCAAATTGCAAAAGTCTACTGAACCTCTCAAAAATGTTGGAGGGAAACTTCACCGCATGAATACATTGATTACAATTTGCAATAAGCGGTTGGATGCTCTAGATCTAAAAATCTCCGAGTATGAAGGGAAACGTAAGGAACCTCCCGGATTCGAGCATAATTCCATTAAAAATATAAATACCAAAGATAATAATACCTAGATCTATCCTTGCTTTTATGCCTAGCTAGGGGCGTTAAACGATAGCTTGTTGGGAGGCAACCCAATTTTATTTTTGTTTCTTGCTTTTTGATTCTGTTTAGTAATAAATAATTCATCTAGCCTCTTTTTAGATGTGGTTTTATACTTTTAATTAGTGTTTGTGCCAAGTAGAACCTTTGGGAAGACTTGGGGAAAGTCTTTGCGATCTTGCTGTAAAATACAGAAACTTTAGCGTTCACGAGATTTGCTGCCATTTTTACTGGAGAGCGATATTTAGTTAATTATTTTTGCAGATAATTAATAGATAAACTCCTAACGTCCAGCAATTTATTTTAGAATTTTTGGGCTTCCAGATGTATTCGAAACCTACAGATTACTACAGACTGTTCTGTTTTTGACAGATTCTGTTTTTCGTGTGTTGTTTGCTTATTTGGATGAATCTATGGCTAGTAATAGAGTTTATGAACCATAGAAAAGTTGGAATACAGTAGGTTTAACACCAATATAAATAAAAAATGAGTTCATGACAGTACCTTGAAGTGGTGTTTTGTTTTCTTTTACTAACGGAGCTCACGAGATTTTCTTTTAAGTTTTGTGTTGTGAAGTTTTCAAGTTTTGGGTAAAGATTTGATGGATTATGGAACAAGGAGTGGCAAGAGCCTAAGCTTGGGGATGCCCAAGGCACCCCAAGGTAAAATACAATGACAAACAAAAGCCTAAGCTTGGGGATGCCCCGGAAGGCATCCCCTCTTCCGTCTTTGTCCATCGGTCACTTTACTTGGAGCTATATTTTTATTCGCCACATGATATGTGTTTTTCTTGGAGCGTCTTGTATGATCTGAGTCCTTGCTTTTTAGTTTACCACAATCATCCTTTATGTACACACCTTTTGGGAGAGACACAGATGAATTGGAATTTATTAGAATACTCTATGTGCTTCACTTATATCTTTTGAGTTGGATAATTTTTGCTCTAGTGCTTCGCTTATATCTTTTAGAGCATGGTGGTGGTTCTATTTTATAGAAATAATTGATCTCTCATGCTTCACTTATATCATTTTGAGAGTCCTTTAGAACAGCATGGTAATTTACTTTGGTTATAAATTTTAAATGCTAAGAGAAGTTGGATGCTTGATAGTTGTTTTGAGATATAAAGGTGGTAATATTAGAGGTGTGCTAGTTGAGTAATTGTGAAATTGACGAATACTTGTGTTGAAGTTGGCAAGTCCCGTAGCATGCACGTATGGTAAACACTGTGTGACAAATTTGAAGCATGGGGTGTTCTTTGATTGCTTTCCTTATGAGTGGCGGTCGGGGATGAGCGACGGTCTTTTCCTACAAATCTACCCCCCTAGGAGCATGCGCGTAGTGCTTGGTTTTGATGACTTGTAGATTTCTGCAATAGGTATGTTAGTTCTATGACTAATGTTGAGTCCATGGATTATACGCACTCTCACCCTTCCATCATTGCTAGCCTCTTCGGTACCGTGCATTGCCCTTTCTCATCTTGAGAGTTGGTGCAAACTTCGCCGGTGCATCCAAACCCCGTGATATGATACGCTCTATCACACATAAGCCTCCTTATATCTTCCTCAAAACAGCCACCATACCTACCTATTATGGCATTTCCATAGCCATTCCGAGATATATTGCCATGCAACTTTCCACCATTCCATTTATTATGACACGCATCATCATTGTCATATTGCTTTGCATGATCATGTAGTTGACATCATATTTGTGGTAAAGCCACCATGCTTAATTTTTCATACATGTCACTCTTGATTCACCGCAATCCCGGTACACCACCGGAGGCATTCACATAGAGTCATATTTTGTTCTAAGTATCGAGTTGTAATTCTTGAGTTGTAAGTAAATAAAAGTGTGATGATCATCATTAGAGCATTGTCCCATGTGAGGAAAGGTTGATGGAGACTATGATTCCCCCACAAGTCGGGATGAGACTCCGGACGAAAAAAGGCCATAAAAAGAGAAGAAGGCCCAAACAAAAAATAAAAAGAGAGAAGGGACAATGTTACTATCCCTTTTCCAGACTTGTGCTTCAAAGTAGCACCATGATCTTTATGATAGTGAGTCCCTTATTTTGTCACTTTCATATACTAGTGGGAAATTTTCATTATAGAACTTGGCTTGTGTATTCCAATGATGGGCTTCCTCAAATGCCCTAGGTCTTTGTGAGCAAGCAAGTTGGATGCACACCCACTTAGTTTCTTTGATGAGCTATCATATATTTATAGCTCTAGTGCATCCATTGCATGGCAATCCCTACTCCTTGCATTGACATCAATCGGTGGGCATCTCCACCCATTGATTAGCCGCGTCAATGTGAGACTTTATCCTTTTTTGTCTTCTCACACAACCTCAATCATCATATTATATTCCTCCCATAGTGCTATGTCCATGGCTCGCGCTCATATATTGCGTAAAAGTTGAAAGTGTTTGAAAAGGCTAAGTGTGAAACAATTGCTTGGCTTGTCGTCGGGGTTGTGCATGATGGGAGCATTTTGTGTGACGAAATGAAGCATGGACAAACTATATGATTATGTAGGGATAAGTTTTCTTTGGCTATGTTATTTTGATAAGACATAATTGCTTGATTAGCATACTTGGAGTATTACTATTTTTATGTCAACAATAAACTTTTATCTTGAATCTTTCGGATCTAAACACTCATGCCACAATAGAGAAAAATACATTAAAGAACGTGCTAGAAAGCATTCCACATCAAAAATTCTGTTTTTATCATTTACCTACTCGAGGACGAGCATGAATTAAGCTTGGGAATGCTTGATACGTCTCCAACGTATCTATAATTTTTGATTGTTCCATGCTATTATATTATCTATTTTGGATGTTAATGGGCTTTATTTTACACTTTTCTATTATTTTTGGGACTAACCTATTAACCCAAGGCCCAGTGCAAATTGTTGTTTTTTTTGCCTATTTTAGTGTTTCACAGAAAAGGAATATCAAACGGAGTCCAAACGGAATGAAACCTTCGGGAGCATGATTTTTGGAACAAACATGATCCAGAGGACTTGGAGTGGACGTCAAGAAACGAACGAGGTGTCCACGAAGTAGGGGGCGCGCCTACCCCCCCCCCCCCGGCGCGCCCTCGCCCCTGGGCGCACCCTCCCCCTCGTGGCCCCCTTGTGGCTCAACCGTCCTACTTCTTCCTCCTATATATGTTCACATACCCCAAAAACATCCAGGAGCACCACGAAACCTTATTTCCACCGCCGCAACCTTCTGTACCCAAGAGATCCCATCTTGGGGCCTTTTCCGGAGCTCCGCCAGAGGGGGCATCAATCATGGAGGGCCTCTACATCAACTCCATGGCCACTCTGATGATGTGTCAGTAGTTTACTTTAGACCTTCGGGTCCATAGTTATTAGCTAGATGGATTCTTCTCTCTCTTTGAATCTCAATACAAAGTTCTCCTCGATCTTCTTGGAGATCTATTCGATGTAACTCTTTTTGTGGTGTGTTTGTCAAGATCCGATGAATTGTGGGTTTATGGTCAAGTCTATCTATGAACAATATTTGATTCTTCTCTGAAATCTTCTATGGATGATTGGTTATCTTTGCAAGTCTCTTCAAATTATCAGTTTGGTTTGGCCTACTAGATTGATCTTTCTTGCAATGGGAGAAGTGCTTAGCTTTGGGTTCAATCTTGCGGTGCTCGATCCCAGTGACAGAAAGGGAAACGACACGTATTGTATTGTTGCCATTGAGGATAAATACATGGGGTTTATATCATATTGCTTGAGTTTATCCCTCTACTTCATGTCATCTTACCTAATGTGTTACTCTGTTCTTATGAACTTAATACTCTAGATGCATGCTGGATAGCGGTCGATGTGTGGAGTAATAGTAGTAGATGCAGGCAGGAGTCGGTATACTTGTCACGGACGTGATTCCTATATACATGATCATGCCTAGATATTCTCATAATTATTCGCTTTTCTATCAATTGCTCGACAGTAATTCGTTCACCCACCGTAATACTTATGCTATCTTGAGAGAAGCCACTAGTGAAACCTATGGCCCACGGGTCTATTTTCCATCATATAAGTTTCTAATCTATTTTTTCAATCTTTACTTTTAATCTATATCATAAAAATACCAAAAATATTGATCTTATCATTATTATCTCTATCAGATCTCACTCTCGTAAGTGACCGTGAAGGGATTGACAACCCCTTTATCGCGTTGGTTGCGAGGTTCTTATTTTTTTTGTAGGTACGAGGGACTTGCATGTGGCATCCTACTGGATTGATACCTTGGTTCTCAAAAACTAAGGGAAATACTTACGCTACTTTGCTGCATCACCCTTTCCTCTTCAAGGGAAAACCAACGCAGTGCTCAAGAGGTCGCACTGCTCGCTCCACAACCTTGGTTTTCTTCACTTTGGATGCAGAAGGAAGAACTAGACTTGGTGTTGGTGCAGGAGGAGTAGAGGAAATTTGCTCATTAACCTCAGGCACAGCTGGTGCAGTTGGCCTGACAGGTACAGTTTCTTCAGGCACAACGACAGATGCTTCAGCTGGCACGGCTTGTTCCTCAGGCGCAACACTAGTGGTTGCCCTGGCAATTTTATCAGCGGCTGGAATAACTTCATCAGCCCTGGTACTCTCATTTTCATCAGTAGCCTGATTATCATCAGCCATGCTGGCATGTTCTTCAGTCGGCTAAGCAGAAGCTTCACCCTAAGGAGATTCAACTTTTGAAGTTAATTTTTCAGTTAACTTCACAAATCTGACTTTGGCTCCAAGTCAATCTGTGAGGTAGATGTTGAATTCATCACTGAGTCCTTTGATCTTAGTTTGTATAGCAACAAATTCATTAGTTGTCATATTGACAACATTCTTCTTCAGAAAGCGCTCCTTTTTGTATTGAGCTTTCTTTAGTTGACTGGCCTTCTCAAACTTCCATTTTTCTTCGCTAATGAAGGCAGTCAGCATGTGACTTTGGCCAGGAGTGAGATTGAAGTCAGGCATAGGTGTGTTGGGGTCCTTGTGCGAGAGATCAATATAGTCAAGGATCAGCTTGGGATCCAACATCAATTGCACATTTGTGCCTTTGGCTCTAGTGGCCCTTTGTTGTCTGTCTCTGATGATTTCTTCAAGTTCTTCATCATCAGCTTCATCATCACTGGATGGTACTTGGAAGGCGACCTTCTTGTTGTGAGGACTTGGTCTAGTGCCTCGTCCAGCAGTGGCCTTTGTCTTCAACAGAGTGGGGCCAGTTAGGGATTGTGGAGGAGCTGAAGAACTTGCAGAGGCACCTAAGGCAATTGATTTGCCTATGGTCCTTTGACACGAGGCAAGATGCACAGGTGCTGAAGACTTTGCCGGAGGAGCTGAGGGTTTTGGAGGAGCTGGAGCTGCATGAGGAATTTGCTACGAGGGCTTTGCAGAACTGGGTCATGAGGGCATTTCTGAGGAGCTTGGTCGTGAGGGAATTGAAGCAGAAGCACTTGGCTTGTGTGCGGGCTTCTTGGGCATGGCCTTCTTAGGCTTGCTAGTAGAGGCCTCAGTAGTGGCAGCAGCAGAATCTTCATTGAATTTCTTCACTGCCTCTTTTGCCATTTTGGTCAGTTTAGCTTAACGCTTGGCCCATTCAGCAGGAAATTCCTCACCTCTTCCGATGCTTGAGGGATCAGCAACTTGGCCTAGTGCCAATGGAGGTCTTGGGCATGGAGGATGTACAGCGAATTTCTTCATGTACTTTGGAGTGACATAACGATATTCCCTCCATTCTCTGGCCTATCTCCTCTCGATCTTGTGAGTGCGCAGTTCGCGCTCATTCTTTGTTTCATGAGAGGGTGTGCAGTATGCAGCATAGATGTCATCAGGAATCTCAAACGCAGTGTTGACTTCAGGTTTCTTCCCTCCCTTCTGAGGTTTCTTGCCGTTAGCCATTTTCTTCAGCCGAGGAATCTGAAACAACAGAATTCTTTGAAGAGGTATGCAACTTTTCTTCGAGGAACGCTGCAAATGAGTTATGTTGATGAGAACCAAGTGATTCAACAGCGGACATGAGTACCTGTGAACAGAGTATAGGTGCAAAGAATTTGGAGAGGTCATATGCGTTATCAGAAGTTTTTGCAAATAAGAACTAGTTTGAGGAATTTTACCAGATGAGTCTTGAGGAATTTCACTAAGCGTTCTTTGTATTAGGTTCCAGAGTTGTATAGATTGAAAATCCACACAATTGAGGAATCTTGAAGAAAGACGTTGCTTAGGAAACAGATCAAGAACAGATGTTTGTGTGAGGTGTTCAGAGTGTGAACATTGAAGAATAAACACCTTTTGAAGATTTTGTAGAAATCACTAGAATCAACAAGGGCAGTAAAGGTAGCTTTTAATTACACTTGACGAAGAACACGACGAACTAGGAATGTAGATTAGAAGTTCGTCAGTCCAGATCTTCCACGCCCTAACTTGGCAGAGGAAGACAACTATGGCGGTGGAGTGAAGATTTCCGCAGCCGGCGCGAGTACGACGGTGACGAGGTCGATGCAGCAAAGCTCTTCCTCACCGACGACAATGGAAGTAGCGGCGGCGCTAGGTTTTGAGATCTCGAGCGGGGGAGTGAGGTCGAGCGGAGTAAAAACAGACTAAGGAAGGGAAGGGGTGTATATAGCCACGGCGAGAAACTGCTCGCCCGAGGAAAATGGACGAACATGCGCCTGACCTTTCTCATCCTTGTGACAAGTGTCACCCACGTACAGAGAGGTGGAGATCGTGTGAGATCGTGGGTGAAAATATAATTCTTATTGTGGAATGTGAAACTGTTTGAGTGGCAAAAGATGAAATTCAGATATGAAAATTTTAAGGTTTCGTTCGCAAATTCTTTAGTTGACAAGGACACGGTGAAGATTTTGAACGGGTATCAAATAGAACGCACATGAAGAATTTGTGAACAGGCTGGGTTGAGTATAGCATAGAGGGGGAAGGGTCCGATCACATTCACTTGGCAAAAAATGAAACTTGAAGAAATAGCAATAAGTGAATGCTGTAGAGGAAATTCAAGATGAAGAGCTGCTCAAAAACGACAGAGAGAGTGAAGACATTGCAGAGTTGAAGAAATCGAACAACTGAGGAAATTCAAGATGAAGAACTACTCAAATTGAAGATTTTCAACTTTTGTTGGTGGCTTAACCCACCGTATAAGAATGCTGATTTCAGACGCCGCGTACAATTGTCGCAGGGCTCTGAGAATCAAATTCTTCATTAATTTCTTCACACTTAGAGGGTTAGTCTTCATTGATTGAAGAAAAACGTTACTTCGTGTGTTGCACATCTAAGTCATCAATTTTGCATAAGTGTTAGGATGTGTGTCCTTTTCAAAGGACATTCGAAGATTCTAAGATATTTAGCTCACACCGCAACTTGCTAAATCTCTTCTCATCCAAGGGCTTTGTGAAGATATCGACTAGTTGTTCTTCAGTCTTCACATGCTCGATAGAGATGTCGCCCTTCAACACATGATCATGAAGAAAATGATGATGAATCTGAATGTGCTTTGTCTTCGAGTGTTGAACTAGGTTATGAGCAATCTTGATGGCACTTCTCATTGTCAAAGTAGAGTGGCACATTATTCACATTGATGCCGTAGTGCTTGAGAGTTTGCTTCATCCATAGCAATTGAGCACAGCACGAACTAGCAGCAATGTACTCAGTTTCAGCAGTAGAAAGTGATACGCAGTTCTATTTGTTCAAAGACCAACATACCAAGGATCGTCCGTGGAAATGGCATGTGCCTGATGTTGACTTGCGGTCCACACGATCACAAGCATAGTCAGAGTCTGAATATCCAATTAGATCAAAAGCCGAGCCCTCGGGATACCATAATCCAAGTGTTGGAGTGTGAGCTAGATATAAAAGAATATACTTCAGAACCTTATGGTGTGATTCCTTCAGTGTAGCTCGAAAACGGGCACACATGCAAACACTAAGCATAATATCTGGCCTAGATGCACATAGGTACAAGAAAGAGCCAATCATGGAGCGGTATACCTTTTGATCAAAGTCAATACCATTTTCATCAGTGCATAGATGGCCATTTGTGGGCATAGGGATTTTGACGCCTTTGCAATCTTGCACGTCGAATTTCCTCAATACATCCTTGAGGTATTTCTCCTGACATATGAAGATGTCATTTCGTTGTTGACGAATGTGAAGACCTAAGAAGAATTTCAATTCTCCCATCATAGACATTTGATATTCTTCACTCATCATATAGGCAAATTCATCACTGTAACGTTGGCCAGTACAGCCAAAGATGATATCATCGACATATATTTGGCATACGAATAATTCATCATTATAGGCTTTGGTGAAGTGAGTTGGGTCAAGTGAACCGGGTTTGAAGCCTTTCTTCATGAGGAATTCCTTCAAAGTATCATACCATGCCCGAGGGGCCTGCTTGAGGCCATAGAGGGCCTTATTGAGTATGAAGACTTTGTCAGGATACTTTGGATCTTCAAAACCTAGGGGTTGAGCAACATATACTTCTTCCTCAAGCTTACCATTGAGGAATGCACTTTTCACATCCATTTGATATAAGATGATATTATGATGGTTAGCATAAGCAAGTAATATGCGAATAGCTTCAAGTCTAGCAACAGGTGCAAAAGTTTCATCGAAGTCAATTCCTTCAACCTGTGTGTAGCCTTGAGCTACCAGTCGTGCCTTGTTCCTCACCACAAGGCCATTTTCATCTTGGTTGTTGCGGTAGATCCACTTTGTGCCAATGATATTGTGCTTGCGAGGATCTGGCCGCTTGACAAGTTCGCAGACATTGTTGAGCTCAAACTAATGTAATTCTTCTTGCATAGCTTGAATCCACTCAGGCTCTAGAAATGCTTCATCTACCTTAGTGGGCTTTGTGATAGAGACAAAAGCAAAGTGCCCACAAAAGTTAGACAAATGTGAAGCTTTTGAGCGTGTGAGAGGACCTAGTGCTTTGATGTCGTTGATGATTCTCTCAATCTGCACTTCATTAGCAACGCGAGGATGAGCTGGTTGATGACGTTGAGGGGGCTCAGCATTTTCTTCAGAGCCATTTTCTTCAGGTGCACTAGCATGATGTTCTTCACGGTCTGGAATGACTTGTTCGGCAGGTTCTTCGGTAGGAATGACATCCTCAGTAGCCTTGAACTTAATAGATTCCTCATGTGGTATTTCATCTAGCACAGGAGGTAGGTGCTCTTTTTGCGAGCCATTAGTTTCATCGAACCAGACATCTACAGTTTCAACAACCTTGTGGTGATAGGTACTGAAGACTCGATAGGTGTGCGAGTCCTTTCCATAACCAAGCATAAAACCTTCATGTGCTTTCGGTGCAAATTTAGAGTTGTGATGAGGATCTCTAATCCAACATTTAGCACCGAAGACTTTGAAATAACTCACATTGGGTTTCTTGTCAGTGAGGAGTTCGTATGAGGTCTTTTTGAAGAATTTGTGAAGATATACCATGTTGATGATGTGGCACACTGTATCAATTGCCTCAAGCCAGAAGCGAGGAGGCGTCTTATACTCATCAAGCATAGTGCGAGCCATCTCAACAAGAGTCTTGTTCTTGCGCTCCATGACGCCATTCTGCTAAGGAGTATAAGGAGCAGAATACTCATGAGTAATACAAAGTTCATCAAGATAGTCATCAAGACTAGTATTCTTGAACTCGGTTCCATTGTTACTTCTGATGTGCTTGATCATCACACCAAAGTTGGTTGAAGCCCTCGAGGAAAATCGTTTGAAGACTTCCTGCACTTCAGTTTTGTAAGTGATGATATGCACCCATGTATAACGAGAATAGTCATCAACAATGAAAAAGCCATATAGAGATGCAACATTGGTAAATGTGGCATAATGAGTAGGGCCAAAGAAATCCATGTGAAGCAATTCAAATGGACGAGTGGTAGTCATGATGGTCTTTGAGGGATGCTTGGCCTTGGTCATCTTTCCAGCTTCACAAGCTCCACATAGATGGTCCTTGAGTAATTTTACACCCTCGATGCCAATGGCATGCTTCTTCTTCGCGAGCGTGTGCAAGTTCCTCATGCCAGCATGACCAAGTCATCGATTCCATAGCCAGCCTTCTGAAGCTTTTGCAAGTAGACATGTAGCAGGTTGTGGTCCTGTAGGGAAATCAACAATATACAAATCTGCCCTCCTAAAGCCTTCGAACACTTTGGAATTGTTAGCTTCCATGATCACAACACAACGATACTTGCCAAAGACAACAACCATATCAAGATCACAAAGCATTGACATAGACATGAGATTGAACCCTAAGGACTCGACAAGCATGACTTTGTCCATGTGTCGATCCTTTGAGATTGCAACCTTACCTAGACCCAATACCTTGCTTTTGCCTTTGTCAGCGTAGGTGATATGCTTTAGATGTGATGGAGATAAAGCAGTGTCCATCAATAAGCTCCTATCACCAGTCATGTGATTTGTACATCCACTGTCGAGGACCCACTTAGTGGCTTTGGGTTGATCATCCTGCAGATGAATTAGTGCAGCTTACAAACTCATATACTTCATCAGTGAAGAATATGACATCAAATTCATCAGATCATTCATCAAGCAATAGAACGGGTAAAGCAGTATGAGGATGTGAGAAATGAAAGTTCATCTCTTCGTCATTAGCTTGCATCCTTTCAAGCATTTCCAGGTATCCAGCAAATTCTTTGGACGTTTAAGTTTGTCTGGAGACCTGACCCTGCACAAGAGGTTAGTTCTTTTTCTTCACCACCCACATCTGAAGGGGTGGCAAAAAGTTCATCATTCTGCGAGCTCCATAAGAGAAAGGTGGCATAGATGCCAATCCACTTCGTTTCACATAAGAGGAGTTAGGGTAAGCATATGAATATGCGGAGAAATTCTTCAAGGACTTATGAACATAATGATTTGAAGAATAATTCACATATTCATAGCCCCTAGTCTTTCCCTGCGAAACAAAAGTGTTAGCACGATGATGTTCATATGAGGACATTGATCCATATGAGGACTTGGATCCATATGAAGACTTCGGTCCATATGAAGAATTTGATCTGGGGTTCCTGTTCTTCACCGGTGGTGTCATGATGACATTCACCTGAAGAGTTTCAAGGCACCTTTTGGGAACACAAGTTTTCTTCATAGGGGGACCATTCCCGCAGTTAGTGCCAACATATCTAGTGAATACTTCACCATTCTGATTTTTGAACAGCTTATAGTTGGAGTCAAATGACTCGTCAGAAGAATATGAAGATTCACATGTAAAGCCAGATAATGTAGATGGATGTACTGAAGGTCCCCTTGTAGCAACCCATGAGGTTTTGGGATACTGCTCAGGCTTCCAGTAGGTCCCATCAGCATTGAGTTTCCTCTCAAAGGCAATACCCTCTTTTCTAGGGTTCCTGTTGAGGATCTACTTTTTGAGCACATCACACAGTGCTTGATGCCCTTTGAGGCTTTTGTACATGCCTGTCACATACAATCCCTTCAGCCCTGCATCGTCAGTGATACTAGCAGCATTCTCAGATGAGGAATTAGTGATAGCAAAGACAGTTGAAGAATTTGCAGCAATAGAAGCATTTGAACTTTCAAGTGAAGAGTTAGCAGATTCACGTTCAATGCATTTCAAACATGGAGGAATAAATTCTTCGTGAGCAACGCTGATTTGTTGTGCAAGTAATGAATCACGCTCCTTCTCAAGATCGTCATAACTCACTCTTAACTGCTCAAGGTCTTGCTTCCTTTGAAGAAATTCATAAGAAAGCTTCTCATGATTAGATAAGAGAGTGTTATGATGACTCTGAAGATTATCAGCCAAAGCTTTAGAAGGATCCATTTATTCACCCAACATATCATCACTCTCATCTAGCATGTTTTGAACTTTTTCCAAAGCTCTTTGTTGTTTAGTGGCAAGGGAAGCAAGTTTGGAATAACTGGGTCCAAATTCATCATCAGATTCATCATCACTGGACTTAGATAAGTAGCATTCAGTTACCTTGGCACCTCTTGCCATAAGGCATGGTGTAGAGGATGATGATTCTGGATTGGAAGTCATAGCCTTGCGCGATTCCATGAAATCCTCAAACCAAGGATCATGGTGAGATCGATGACCTTCATAGACCTCAGAGAGTCGGTCCCAGATGAGCTTCCCATGGCAGAGATGCATAACATTCCTGAACTAATTTTGGGACAAGCCAGAGCAGATGATGTCCTTCGTCATGAGGTTAAGTAGAGTGTACTTGCGAATATCATCAGCCTCCGCCATCTTGCATAGGTCCGTATGACCAATCTCAGTGACGGTCCAGAGTTTGCTGTTCATTGCCATGAGGCGCTTCTTCATCATGGCCTTCCACTTGGGATAATCATGACCGCCAAAGATGGGCATGTCACAGTCTTCATTCCTATGATCGACATAACTAAAACTCCAGGCGGTTAAACCAAAATCACACGGAACAAGGGAGTATCTTGCTCTGATACCAATTGAAAGTGCTTTAAGTCGACTAGAGGGGGGTGAATAGGCGATTTTTATGAATTCTTCACTGAGGAATTTCAAGGTGAGGAAATTCCTAAGCAAAGAACTACTTGCAGCGGAATAAGTACTCAGATGCAGACATAACATAACGTAAGCATAATCATCATGAAGAAATGAAAACTAGCACAGAGTACAGAAAGCGTAAACACATGATAAGCAAGCGGAAGACAAACTAACTGAAGAAATTGAACTGGGGAAATTGGGAAAGTCTTCAGTCAAAGTATTCAAATAGTAACGATCAAGTACACAACACAGTAATGAGGAAATGGAAGGGTTGAGGAAATAGAACTAGTTAGCTTTGTGAAGACAATGATTTGGTAGACCAGTTCCAACAGCTGTGAAAGTCATACGTCTGATTGGAGTGGCTACGTATTTAAACCTGAGGACACACAGTCCCGGACACACAATCCTCAACGTATTCTCCTTGAACTAAGGTCACATAGACCTCATCCAATCACTCGTGGTAAGTCTTCAGGTGACTTCCAAACCTTCACAAACTCGGTCACCCGGCGATCCACAATTTCCTCTTGGATGCTCTAGACCATGACGCCTAACCGTCTGGAGGATGCACAATCCTCAAAGGTAACAAGCATCGGTTCCACACAGGAACAATCTCTTCAGTGATGCTCAATCACTTTAGGTTTGTAGGTGTTTGGTTTGGGTTTTGGGTTTTTCCTCACTTGATGATTTGCGCTCGAAGTCCTTGGAGGATGGGATGCTCTCAATGACAAGTGTCAGTTTCTCGCGGAGCAGCCAACCAGCTAGTGGTTGTAGGGGGCAGCTATTTATAGCCTAGGGAGTAGCCCGACATGATAATACATAAATGGCATTCAATGATATGACCATTAGGTGGGTAGATATTTTGGGACAGGTGGCGCGTACCACAGCAACAATCGGAAATTTGGCTATCAAATTCTTCAGGGCTATCGTGTTTCTCACTTGTAGGCAATCCACACTGGCGAATTTCTAACTCCTTAGTCAAAACAAATTCCTCAGAGACCAGAAGAACTTCGTCTCTGTCAGTGAGGAAATTGACTGAACTGTATGGGATTTCCAATGGCTTCAATCGAAGGGATTGGTAGGTGTAGGATTTTGAGTTGAGCATCACATGGAAACTTTTCCTTAGTTTTTCCTCGACCCCCTTTAACAATACGGTGTTTCCTATGACTCAAGAAAGGGAAAATGAAACTACGAAAAAAGTATTCACGTGTCGGTGGGAACGACACCTATGGGATCACAAGAATCCCTACTGTGGTTAGCGGGGCGCGGGGTCCTTAAAAGAGCGGATCAAATAGATAGCACACGGTTCGTTTATCCAGGTTCGGGCCGCGAGGATGCGTAAAACCCTACTCCTGCTTTGGTGGATTGTATATCTGTGTTCTTGAGCTAGCTATGGGGCGTGAGGAGCTCCAAAAAGCCGAATCCTTCCTCTGGTCGCCTCGGGCCTCCTTTTATAGAAAAAGGGGTTGCCACAGTGGCACACAGGAGGTGGAAAGGGTATAGTGAGGCGAGGTTATCCCTCGCATTACATGACAAGGCGCATTTAATGCGTCTTGCTTAGGTGTCCTTGCTTTATCGGGGACGGGGGAGAGATCTGTCTCGTCCATCGCCGCTCCTTCTTGTGTCGACACGCGCCCTGGCCAGCGATGCCTGAGATGCCATGTAGGTAGGCAGGTAGCTGAGGTGGCGCAATGGTGGGTCTTCACGAAGATCAGCATGCCGCCACGCAGGTGCCTGCCCAGCCGGTTGGGTCGGTAGCTGCATGCGAACGGCGGTGGAGGTTTAGTCGGTGTGGGCCTGGTGGTGGTCCTGCGGATGTCCTTGGAAAGGGCCTTGCCGGGGCCCCGGCAAGGGTTTTGCCGAGGCGCCTGCTGTCATCCCCGGCAAGGTGCTTGCCGGGGGCCTTGTGGTTTTCCTCGATTGGGATCCCGCCAAGGGTCGTCATCTTCTATAGTGTGTATCTGATCTTGAATGTCTTCACAAAGATCTGCATGCCACCACGGGGATGTTTCCCGAATCCTTGCCCCATGGGGGCAGTGGACTCAAGGGTGATTTGCTCCGTAGGTGTGGGGCGAGTTGCCGCGGCAAGGATCTTGCCGGGGCTGCTAGAACTGTCTCCCGGCAAGGATCTTGCCGAGGGAGTCCGCTTCGTCCCCTTTGCTCTTCGTGGTCTTGGCCTTGGCGTCGTTCTATTTCTCTTGAGCTTCGGTCTTACCCTGGCTCACCTTCCTTGCCTTTCTTGGTGTGGTGGTATCCGCGGCTAAGACCGAAAATGATTCTACATCTACTACTATTACTCCACACATCGACCGACTCCTACCTATATCTAGAGTATTAAGTTCATAAGAACATAGTAATGCAGTAAGTAAGATGACATGATGTAGCGGGATAAACTCAAGCAATATGATGAAAACCCCATCTTGTTATCCTCGATGGCAATAATACAATACGTGTCGGTTCCTCTTCTGTCACTAGGATCGAGCACCGCAATATTGAACCCAAAGCTAAGCACTTATCCCATTTCAAGAAAAGCCAATCTAGTTGGCCAAACCAAATCGATAGTTCGAAGAGACTTGCAAAGATATAAAATCATGCATATAAGAATTCAAAGGAGATTCAAATAATATTCATAGATAAGCTGATCATAAATCCACAATTCATTGGATCTCGGCAAACACACCGCAAAAAAGTATTACATCGAATAGATCTCCAAGAACATTGAGGATAACATGGTATTGAGAACCAAATAGAGAGAAGAAGCCATCTAGCTACTAGCTTTGGACCCATAGGTCTGTGGTAAATTACTCATGCTTCATCGGAGAGGCAATGGTGTTGATGTAGAAGCCCTCTGTGATCAAATCCCCCTCCGGCAGGACGCCGGAAAAGGCCCCTAGATGGGATCTCACTGGTACAGAAGGTTGCGGCGGAAAAGTGGTTTTGTGGCTCCCCTGGAAGGTTTTGGGGTATTTGAGAATATATAGGCGGAATAAATTGAAAGTGCATTAAGTCAACTAGAGGGGGGTGAATAGGCAATTTTTATGAATTCTTCACCGAGGAATTTCAGGGTGAGGAAATTCCTAAGCGAAGAACTACTTGCAGCGGAATAAGTACTCAGATGCAGACATAACATAACATAAGCACAGTCATCATGAAGAAATGAAAACTAGCACAGAGTACAAAAAGCATAAACATAGGATAAGCAGGCTGAAGTCAAACTGACTGAAGAAATTGAACTAAGGAAATTAGGAAAGTCTTCAGTCAAAGTCTTCAAACAGTAACGATCAAGTACACAACACAGCAATAAGGAAATGGAAGGGTTGAGGAAATAGAACCAGTTAGCTCGGTGAAGACAATGATTTGGTGGACCAGTTACAACTGTTGTGACAGTTGTACGTCTGGTTGGAGTGGCTAGGTATTTAAACCCGAGGACACATAGTCCCGGACACACAGTCCTCACCGTATTCTCCTTGAACTAAGGTCACACAGACCTCATCCAATCACTCATGGTAAGTCTTTAGGTGACTTCCAAACCTTCACAAACTCGGTCACCCGGCGATCCACAATTTCCTCTTGGATACTCTAGATCATGATGCCTAACCGTCTAAAGGATGCACAATCCTCAAAGGTAACAAGCATCGGTTCTACACAGGAACAATCTCTTCAGTGATGCTTAACCACTTTGGGTTTGTAGGTGGTTGGTTTGGGGTTTTGGGTTTTTCCTTACTTGATGATTTTTGCTCAAAGTCCTCGGAGGATGGGATGCTCTCAATGACAAGTGGCAGTTTCTCGTGGAGTAGCCAACCAGCTAGTGGTTGTAGGGGCGGCTATTTATAGCCTAGGGAGCAACCCGACAAGATAAGACATAAATGCCCTTCAATGATATGACCGTTAGGTGGGTAGATATTTTGGGACAGCTGGCGCGTAGCACAACAACGGTCAGAAATTTGGCTTTCAAATTCTTCAGGGCTATCATGTACCTCACTTGTAGGCAATCCGCACTGGCGAATTCCTAACTCCTCAGTCAGAACAAATTCCCCAAAGGCCAGAAGAACTTCATCTCTGTCACTGAAGAAACTGACTGAAATGTATGAGATTTCCAATGGCTTCACTCGAAGGGATTGGTAGGTGTAGGATTTTGAGTTGAGCATCACATGGAAACTTTTCCTTAGTTTTTCCTCGACCCCCTTTAACAGTACGGTGTTTCCTATGACTCAAGAAAGGGAAAATGAAACTACGAAAAAAGTATTCACGTGTCGGCGGGAACGACACCTATGGGATCACAAGAATCCCTACTGTGGTTAGCGGGGCGCGGGGTCGTGAGAAGAGCGGATCAAATAGTTTATCCAGGTTCGGGCCGCGAGGATGCGTAAAACCCTACTCCTGCTTTGGTGGATTGTATATCTGTGTTCTTGAGTTAGCAATGGGGCGTGAGGAGCTCCAAAAAGCCTAATCCTTCCTCTGGTCGCCTCGGGCTTCCTTTTATAGAAAAAGGGGTTGCCACAGTGGCACACAGGAGGTGGAAAGGGTACAGTGAGGCGAGGTTATCCCTTGCATTACATGACAAGGTGCATTTAATGCGTCTTGCTTAGGTGTCCTTGCTTTATCAGGGACGGGGGAGAGATCTGTCTCGTCCATCGCCGCTCCTTCTTGTGTCGACACGCGCCCTGGCCAGCGATGCCTGAGATGCCATGTAGGTAGGCAGGCAGCTGAGGTGGCACAATGGTGGGTCTTCACAAAGATCTGCATGCCGCCACGCAGGTGCCTACCCAGCTGGTTGGGTCGGCAGCTGCATGCGAACGACGGTGGAGGTTTAGTCAGTGTGGGCCTGGTGGTGGTCCTGCGGATGTCCTTGGCAAGGGCCTTGCCGGGGCCCCGGCAAGGGTTTCACTGAGGCGCCTGCTGTCATCCCCGGCAAGGTGCTTGCCGGGGGCCTTGTGGTTTTCCTCGGTTGGGATCCCGCCAAGGGTCGTCATCTTCTATAGTGTGTATTTGATCTTGAATGTCTTCACAAAGATCTGCATGCCACCACGGGGATGTTTCCCGAATCCTTGCCCCATGGGGGCAGTGGACTCAAGGGTGATTTGCTCCGTAGGTGTGGGGCGAGTTGCCGCGGCAAGGGTCTTGCCGGGGCTGCTAGAACTGTCTCCCGGCAAGGATCTTGCCGAGGGAGTCCGCTTCGTCCCCTTTGCTCTTCATGGTCTTGGCCTTGGCGTCGTTCTAGTTCTCTTGAGCTTCGGTCTTACCCTGGCTCACCTTCCTTGCCTTGCTTGGTGTGGTGGTATCTGCGGCTCAGACTGCCCGTGCACAGTTATAGGGGTACAAAAAGTGTACCCCTCTTTTTGTACACCGACAGGAGCCCCCGGGCCTGGGCCACACATAAGCACAACGCGTCATTGGGCTAGGCCCAAAAATGGTGCGCCGGCAGGCGGGGCAGTTTTTACCGTGGTAAGATTCTTCGCGCACTGCGCTTCCCACGATTCTCGCGCGTGGCGCGGCGTGGGGAGGCGCGTGTGACGTGGGCGGCATGCATGGGGTTGGTTCCTACAGGCATGCGTCACATCGTAGTAAAGGGGCGGTTCGCGCCTTCCCCATAAACGGAGGGAGGTGTGGAGGCACGGCCCATTTACTGAATGGGGTTGAGGCGCGGTCTTCAAGGCGTCCACTCCCCACGATCACGGGGTGGGGAGTGGTCGTCTCACCCGTCCCCTCGGTTCTGCATGTTTGCCACGTGTCTCCCATGCGCCTAGGGTAGCAAACGGTAGGGGCGGGAAACCGGGCCGTCGCTGGTTGGGCGGTGGGTCGGTCCTGGCTCCCTGCGCCTTCCGTATCTTGATTGGCCGAGCGGGGCGGCCGAGCCCCAACCCCGATCCTTTATAAAGAGCGGGAGGCGGGATGGCGTCCCGCATTCTTTCATCTTCTTCTTCCTTCAGCTTCTGCTCCTCCCTTCCATCCGTCATGGAGAGAGGGAATCCCGGTCCTTCAACAGTGGCGGCGAGGGTCACCGCTCGACAACGCGTCCCTCCTTCTCCTATGCCTGCAGTGGCAGAGCCAGCTGCGAGGGGAAGGGGGAGGGGGCGAGGCCGTGGGTGAGGCCGGGGCGCTCGGGGAAGGGGAGGACAGGGCGGCGCACCGGCCTCGCCTCCGCCAGCAGCTCCTCCTCCAATGGAGGGCCATGTTGGGGATGACCCTTGTGAGTTCTTCATCAGGCTGCGCCGGCCGCCGCGCCGTCGCCTTCGTCTCCCGACTCCATTTGCGCGGGATATGGAGTTGGATCCGCCAGAGTTGTTGCGGCTGCACATGAGGGGCTGCGGGATCAGTGGCACGCGGGTCCGCGTCGACTTCCCCGCCCCCCACGTGATGTATCTTCATCGGGGATGGAAGACG
Organism: Triticum aestivum; assembly: GCF_018294505.1. NCBI lineage: Eukaryota > Viridiplantae > Streptophyta > Magnoliopsida > Poales > Poaceae > Triticum > Triticum aestivum. The sequence continues at coordinate 377,372,721 of NC_057794.1, forward strand.
TTTGCTCATATCCACCGCTTGACGATGGGCTCACTCTCCATTTTAAGCTGATGGAGGGTGGCCTTCTCTCCGTCAAGGTCTTCGGGCTCTTTGGGACTCGTGCAAGGTGTTGCGTGGAGAGCTCTTCTGATAGTGAAGACTCCTCCTTGGGCGGGAGTGACGAGGAGGACAGCGGCAGCGACGCCGAGGGTAGTTGGCGGCAGGATGACGGGTCCGATTAGGTGTCGGGTGTCGTTCCGTGCGGCACCGGCGACCCCATCATCCATGTTGCCGGCTCCCTGAACTTCTCGGGGTCGTCTCCTTGGGCGGCTGGCGTTGGGAGGCTGCGGAAGAGAAAGAGGGCGGGTGGCAAGGCCGTCAAGTCGGAGTACGCGGGCACCGATGCCTTCGACACGTGCTGACGTCCTGCCGCCTCGTCTTCGAGCTCTGCTTCCGGCGCTGCCATCACCATCCAGCCTTTGGATGGCCACCAAGATGTTCTCTTGGTGTCTTCTGCCACCCGTAGCTCGCCTAGGCGCTTCTTTTGTCCTTTTCGCCTCCTTGACCTTCCTCCTGAGGAGAGGGACAAGAAAGGGATTACGGGCACCTTATCTCTTTTTAGTTTGTAAGCCTTCGGGCCTTTGTTGAATTTAAAACTTGTAATCCCATCATTCATGTTTTTCATTCCCTATGGACTGTACCTGAGTGGAATGTTTTTTTAATGAAAAAGGGATGCTTGCTGGGTCATTTGTTTGCGGGTGGAACCCACGACAAGGAGTAAATCCTTGATATCTTCAAGATAAACATTTCCTTGCCCGGCAATAGGCCTTGTCGTCTCCCCACTTCGCTCGACCTTCCTCACGCCTTTGGTGGAGGCAGGGATGAGGCGGGTTCAGGCTCCTTGTTTCATCCTTTCGCTGCCGCGACTACGACCAAACTTGGCCCCAGGAACGAGCCCTAGGGCCTAGAGTTAGGGGAGCACGGTAGCTTAGGGGAAAACGAGGTTTCACATACCTCAGTCCATAATGGAATGCATGATAAGGGATGAAGAACTTATCTGAAGCTGCAGTCCCTGGCAACCCTGGTTCGCCGTGGGTGAATCTTTGCTCTTGCAGCCCCCGGCAATACTGGCTTGCCGGGGGCTAGATGTTGGTCTGTTCCTCTTTTTTTTCTCCCCAAGTGGTTCGGCACGGATATTTGTGTGTCCTGTGAACCAAAGAATACAAAAGAAAGAGAAAGAGACACACACTCGACCTCTAAGCTAGGGGTTAGTCGCCGCTAAGCACTATCAACCCTAACCAAGGACGAGACTCGACCTAGCATGCATGCTATAACTTAGGGCACCAGTGCTTCATTTATTTATGCTCAGGGTCTGCGCCTGGCTTTGTACAAAGGGTTACATGCGTCATCGGCAAGGCTCGTACAAAAGGTGGCTTGCCGGGGGGCCCGGCAAGCCGCGCCTCACGGGTAAAACTTGCGAAGATGCTCAATGTTCCAGGAGTTACTCACCGGAACGTCATCTTCGGTCTCCAGGCGGACTGCGCCGGGCCTGGTGACTCGTATTATCCGATAAGGGCCTTCCCACTTTGGCGTCAACTTATTGGAATTCTTGGCCAATTGAACGCGCCGAAGAACAAGGTCGCCTTCCTCAAAGCTTCGGGCATGAACCTTGCGGCTATGGTAGCGGCGCAAGGCTTGCTGGTAGCGGGCTGCTCTCAGAGCTGCCCGAAAACGATCTTCCTCAAGGAGCGTTGCGTCATCTTGCCGCAATTGCTCTTGCTCAAGCTCGTCATAAGCGAGTACTCGAGGTGACCTGTATATGAGTTCCGTGGGGAGAACTGCTTCTGCCCCGTATACCAGGGCAAAGGGTGTCTAGCTGGTGGCTTGATTTGGTGTCGTTCTGATTGACCAAAGAACCACCGGCAATTCATCAATCCAGCGCCTTCCACTCTTGTGTAGTCTGTCAAAGGTCTTTGTCCTCAGGCCTCGCAGTACTTCAGCATTTGCCCTCTCAGCTTGACCATTGCTTCGTGGGTGAGCAACGGAAGCGAAACAGACCTTGCTGCCGAGGTCTTGAATATATTGCATGAAGGTGTGGCTTGTGAACTGCGTGCCGTTGTCGGTGATAACCCTATTGGGTACACCAAAATGGCACACCAGTCCTTTGAAGAACTTGACAGCTGACTGTGTCATGACCTTCCTCACTGCTTCCACTTCTGGCCACTTTGTGAACTTGTCGATTGCAATGTACAAGTACTCAAAGCCCCCGACAACGCGGGGGAAAGGGCCCAGTATGTCGAGCCCCCAGACCGAGAAAGGCCAGGAGAGAGGAATGGTTTGAAGGGCTTGAGCTGGCTGATGAAGCTTCTTTGAATGGAACTGACACGCTTCACACTTGGTGACTAGTGTTGTCGCATCCTGGAGGGCGGTGGGCCAAAAGAAGCCTTGCCGAAACGCTTTGCCAGCAAGGTATGCTGTGCCCACGCTGGAGCCTGGGGCTCGACGGCGAGGACTAAAGGCATTTCCTCCGCTATCGGAGCGGCTGTCTCCATGGCAAGAGCTTGATGCTCTGTCGGAGCTAGCCGTCCCGTGGCGGGCTCAGTGTCTCCGGCAACATCCTTGTCGGCGGCTTCGGGGAGCTCGGCGGGAAAGTACTTGCCGGGCCCTGATTTTCTCCTCTTGTTCTGCTCTATTGATGGATCAATGGATGGCTGAGTTAGCCGAAGCACAAAGGTACCTGGTTCCACAGGTAGCTTCAGGGCAGCGTGTTTTGATAGGTAATCAGCGATATCATTCTCCGCTCGGGGAACGTATTCTGCCTGTATACCGTCAAAACGCTCTTCCAACTTTCTCACTTCATCGACGTAGGCCTTCATCAACGGGCTCTGGTAATCCTTGTTGACTTGCTTGACAAAAAGTTGTGAGTTGCCTCTGACGATGAGTTTCTTGATTCCGAGGTCTGCCGCGATCCTAAGACCGGTAAGCAGCCCTTCGTACTCAGCCGTATTGTCTGTTGACACCTCCCTGGGGAAGTGCATCTGGATCACGTACTTGAGGTGCTCTCCGGTGGGCGCGACAAGTAGTATGCCAGCCCTGGCGCCCTGTAAGGAGAAAGCTCCATCAAAGTACATGATCCAGTCGCAACTTGCCTCCTTGCTAGGGAGAGCAGTCTCTTGGGTTTCTTCGTCAGGTGTCGCGGTCCATTCTGCAACGAACTCCGCCAGGACTCGGCTTTGAATCATCGAGGTACACTCAAACTTGAGGCCAAAGCTGGACAGTTCCAGTGCCCACTCTACGATCCTTCCCGTTGCGTCTGGATTGTGCAATATCCGTTGCAGAGGGAGGCGAGTGACGACAGTGATTTCGTGCGCCTGGAAGTAGTGATGCAGCTTCCTCGAGGCCATAAGAAGGCTGAAGAGCAGTTTCTGCACACCGGAGTACCTCAATCTAGCCCCCTGCAGGAGGGAACTAACAAAGTAAACCGGGTGCTGCATCATTTTCTTCTTCGGCGGCACTTCAATTGGCTGGGTCATCTCGGCATCGGTGGCATCGGGCTCCATCGCTGCTATTACCTCATCATCAATTTCTCTCTGCGCCACTAGTGCGGCGCTGACCACCTGGTTCGTTGTCGCCAGGTACAACAGCAACGGTTCCTGTGGCCTAGGCGCAACTAGTATTGGCACGGAGGAGAGGTACCTCTTCAAATCTTGCAATGCTGCTTCGGCTTCTGGCATCCACTCCATCGGGCCCGCCTTTTTCAAAATCTTGAAAAAGGGAAGGGTGCGCTTGGCGGACTTGGAAATGAACCTGCTCATGGCGGCAACGCAACCAGCAAGCCGACGCACATCCTTGACTCGCTTGGGTGCTTCAATCTGCTCTATAGCTTTGATCTTGTCCGGATTCGCCTCTATCCCACGCTGTGACACAAAGAACCCGAGAAGCTTCCCAGACGGGACGCTGAAGACGCACTTCTCAGGGTTCAGCTTGAGATTGATCTTGCATAGGTTTGCAAATGTTTCTTGTAAATCTGATATGAGGGTTGCCCTGTTCTTGGTTTTGACCAGTATATCATCCATATAAGCGTCCATATTTCTATGGAGCTGGGGTTCAAAACCAATCTGGACCGCCCTTGCAAAAGTTGAACCAACACTCTTCAACCCGAAAGGCATCCGTATAAAGCAATACGTACCACATGGGGTGATGAATGCCGTCTTCTCTTCATCTTCCCTTGTCATGAAGATCTGGTGGTAGCCGGAGTAGGCATCAAGGAATGACAACAGATCACACCCAGCTGTGGAGTCAACAATGTGGTCGATGCGCGGCAACGGGAAGGGGTCTTTGGGACAAGCCTTATTAATATCTGTGTAATCAATACATAGCCTCCACTTCCCATTTGCCTTGCGCACTACCACCGGATTGGCCAACCACGTTGGATGGAGCACTCCTCTTACCAAACCCGCTGCTTCCAGTTTCCGGATCTCCTCTGTGATGAACTCTTGTCGTTCCAAAGCTTGCTTTCTGACCTTCTGCTTGACGGGCCGTGCATGAGGACAGATAGCAAGGTGGTGCTCAATCACCTCCCTGGGAACGCCGGGGATGTCGGATGCTTGCCATGCAAACACATCGACATTCGCCTGCAGGAAGGTGATGAGCGCGTCTTCCTATTTGTCGTCAAGGGTGGAGCTTATGGTAAAAGCTACTCCCGTGCCGTCTTCCTTGACAGAAACCTTCCTGGTTCCCGGCGGTGTGGCCCTGGACTTCTTGTTTCTGTCGGCGGAGCTCTCTAGCACGTCCTCGATGGGAGCGCTACACTCCGAAGAGGTGCGCTTGCCGGAGTGGGTGCCTGAGGTCTCACCGGTCTTCTTCTTTTGCCTTCCCGGGGCTCCAGCTGCAGGAGCAAGCGCCTTAGCAGTGGCGGCTGCTGCAACTGCTTGTTGGTAGAGTTGGTCAATGCAAATTAGCACATCCTTCTTGTCTGATGGGACGGTGATGATCATCACAGGCCCCGGCATCTTCAGGGTGTTGTAGGCGTAATGTGACGCCGCCATGAACTTGGCCAGCGCTGGGCGGCCAAGGATCCCGTTGTAAGGCAAGGGGATCTTGGCAACGTCGAACACAATCCTTTCTGTCCTGTAGTTCAGATCACTCCCAAAAGTCACGGGCAACGTGACCTTTCCCTTTGGTTGACTTCTTCCCGGGTTGACCCCCTGAAACGTGCCCGTCTCTTCAGGTCTTCATCATGAATCTGTAATTTCTCGATCACGGCGGTCGAGATTAAGTTCAAACCGGCCCCGCCATCGACTAGCATATTTGTCACCTTGAGGTTGCGTATTGTTGGTGAAACCAACAATGGCAAGCACCCGACTGCAGTAGTGCGATCAGGGTGATCCTCAGTGTCAAAAATGATAGGTGTGCTGGACCACTTCAGCAGCCTTTGGGCATCAAACGACGGTTCCGCCGCTGTAATCTCACAGGCCCACTGTTTAAGCGAGCGGTGAGAGGTATACAGCGAGGCGCCGCCATCGACGCACATGGCCTCTGTAGCTTTCTGAAATTCTTGGTCACCAGACTCATCGTCCTCTTCGTGATCATCGTCTTCTGGCTTTTTGTCACGGCCCCAGGCGGGCCTCTCCTGCTGTTTATCTTTGCCGCGACGGCCCGCCTGGCCGTTACGCTTCTTACTGGACCCCTCAGCACCATCCTGGCCTTTCTCCTTGTCCCGCCTCTCATATTCAGCCCTCTGCTTCTCAGCAAGGAGCTCAACCTGTCGGCAGTTCTGGAGATCATGGCCTTCGGTACGATGGATCTTGCAGTATTGCTTGTCGAAGTTTCCTGGCTTCTCGGCAGCCTCCAAGGCCCGACAGGTGACACATCCGGCAATTTCCTTGCCAGGGTCATCTGCCTTGGTTTTCTTGGCGGAGCCGGCGTCGTCAGATCCCTCGACGGCAAGCACGGCTTTTACCTTTGCGCTTCCTATTGCGGCGCCGGCCTTTCTTCGCCGGGGTGGCAGTATCCTCATCTGAGGAGTCAGTTTCCACGCCGGCATCTTCGCCGGGGTACTTCCTTCCCTCTTCAGCTCGGGCACATCTGTCAGCAAGAACATAGAGTTCTGCCACATCTTTCACCTTGTTCATTGCCAGTTCTTCGCGCATCTTGTGGTTACGCACGTTCTGATGGAACGTGCTGATGATGGCGGCAGGGTGAACATCAGGGATATTGTACTGTACCCAGCTGAACCTCTGTATATACTTGCGCAGACTCTCGCCTCCCTTCTGGGGAATGACATGCAGGTCGCTTGCTTGGCCATGGGCTTGGTGACCTCCAGTGAAGGTGCCCACAAACTCATGGCACAAATCCGACCAGGAGGAAATAGAGTCTACCGGCAAGTGCATCAACCACGACATGGCATTGGGTTTAAGAGCCAATGGAAAGTAATTCACAAGCACCTTATCGTCGCAGGCTCCAGCGGCTTGCATCGCGATGGTGTAGATGCTGAGGAACTCAGACGGGTGAGTCTTGCCGTTGTACTTTTCGCCAACGTTAGGTTTGAAGGTGCAGTGAGTGGGCCACTGGAACTGCCGCAGCTCATGGGTAAAAGCCGGACAGCCTACCTTGTAAGGTAGGCCTCCAGGGCTCTCCGAGGCTGGGTGGTTCACAGCAGGCCCTGCTCGCCTGTCTGACTGGTGGCGCGCTCCGCGCCGGCGCTCGATAGTGGTTCAAGTGTCTTCATGGGCTCATTCCCGAAGAACTTGGCGCCGGTCACAGTGGGCCCTCAGGTCAGACGATGCTATGGAGATGTCGTCGCCCGCGACGTCGCGACGAGCCGGCGTCCGCGGTACCGAATGGGGAAGAGGTGAATGCACCATGGTCGCGGCGCCGCCGACTTTTCCGCCACAGGATGTGGAAAGGGTACAGTGACGCGAGGTTATCCCTCGCATTACATGACAAGGCGCATTTAATGCGTCTTGCTTAGGTGTCCTTGCTTTGTCGGGGACGGGGAGAGATCTGTCTCGTCCGTAGCCGCTCCTTCTTGTGTCGACACGCGCCCTGGCCAGCGATGCCTGAGATGCCATGTAGGTAGGCAGGCAGCTGAGGTGGCGCGATGGTGGGTCTTCACGAAGATCTGCATGCCACCACGCAGGTGCCTGCCCAGCTGGTTGGGTCGGCAGCTGCATGCGAACGGCGGTGGAGGTTTAGTCGGCGTGGGCCTGGTGGTGGTCCTGCGGATGTCCTTGGCAAGGGCCTTGCCGGGGCCCCGGCAAGGGTTTTGCCGAGGCGCCTGCTGTCATCCCTGGCAAGGTGCTTGCCGGGGGCCTTGTGGTTTTCCTCGGTTGGGATCCCGCCAAGGGTCCTCATCTTCTATAGTGTGTATCTGATCTTGAATGTCTTCACAAAGATCTGCATGCCACCATGGGGATGTTTCCCGAATCCTTGCCCCATGGGGGCAGTGGACTCAAGGGTGATTTGCTCTGTAGGTGTGGGGCGAGTTGCCGCGGCAAGGGTCTTACCGGGGCTGCTAGAACTGTCTCCCGGCAAGGATCTTGCCGGGGGAGTCCGCTTTGTCCCCTTTGCTCTTCGTGGTCTTGGCCTTGGCGTCGTTCTAGTTCTCTTGAGCTTCGGTCTTACCCTGGCTCACCTCCCTTGCCTTGCTTGGTGTGGTGGTATCCGCAGCTCAGACTGCCCGTGCACAGTTATAGGGGTACAAAAAGTGTACCCCTCTTTTTGTACACCGACATCACGCTTCATGTTTCCTTTCATGAATACCAAGTCTTCAGGGTCACACAATTTCTTCACTTTCAGAGTCTTCAGAAATCCAAAGTCTTCAGTTGAAGACATTCATTTTTAGGGGTCGACTTTCTCTATAAATATCAAAGTCCTCATAGACTTATAGACCTGTGTACACTCACAAACGCATTAGTCCCTTAACCTATAAGTCTTCAATACACCAAAATCACTAAGGGTCACTAGATGCACTTATAGAAATAGGTCGGTGGAGTCACCGAGCGGCCCACAAGGGTGGGGGCGCGCCCTACCCCCCTGGGCGCGCCTCCCGACCTTGTGGCCGCCTTGTGGCTTTCCTAACATGCACTCCAAGCCCTCTGGATGTCTTCTTGTCCAAGAAAAATCAATGCGTAAGTTTCATTCCGTTTGGACTCCGTTTGGTATTCTTTTCTATGAAACTCTAAAACAAGGAAAAATAGGAACTGACACTAGGCTCTAGGTTAATCAGTTAGTCCCAAAATCATATAAAATAGCATCTTAATGCATATAAAATGGAGTCTATCATATATGCATCAAAATAAGCAAACATCACGCGAAAAACAGAATCTGTTAAAAACAGAACAGTTTGTTGTAATTTGGAGATTTCGAACACTTATGTAACTCTAAAAATCCTGAAAAATTAGGAAGGCCTAAGCAATTTGTTTGCTAATCTTCTGCAAGAAGAATCAGTATTTTTTCACGCTTGTGCTAAAAATGAAAACTAATCTCCCTAGCAAAAAAGTTTCTATTTTTTTCAGCAAGATCAAATCAATTATCACCGTAAGCTATCCCAAAGGTCTTACTTGGCACAGACACTAACTAAAACATAAAAACCACATCTAACCAGAGGCTAGATAAATTATTTAATGTAAAACAGGACCTAAGGAGCAAGAACAAAAATAAAATTGGGTTGCCTCCCAACAAGCGCTATTGTTTAATGTCCTTAACTACGCATAAAACATGAATAGATCTAATATAATCGTAATAATTATAAGGTAAATCTCGAAAACTCATCTCATACTCCCTTCGTTTAGCTGCAAGTTTTCTTAGAGGTAAGCAAAAGTAATCAAAAGGGATAAATTAAATGGGATAAGAATCCCCAAGACCGATCTCGGGAGGAATTGGTTTCTCCTTTGGCCCTTCATATTGTATGGCCAACTCATCATTATAAGCATTCTTTTGGCAAAAAGTCATGAGCTTGTGTCCAAGAGAGAAACCCAATCTGTTGTTCTGTATTGCAAAATCATCATTAAGCTCAGAAACTTATTAACTAAAACATCAGTAGGAACCCTCTTTCTTAAATTTTTGTTATAAGCAACATGATCTAAAGATCGTAAATGCATTATGTCCTCTTGATTAAAGAAAATTCCCTCTATGGGAGGATGACCACCATCTATTTTATAATGTGCGAAAATTTGACTAGCTTCTTTCATAATAAATCTAAACTCATGTGCTAGGAAAATACTGGCGACACGCTTAATAGAAGAATGCTCAATGTTAGAAAACTCTAGAAAAATCTTTTGAATGGAAGGATGCATATGAACAAATTGTCTTTCAAGTTCAACTATGAGCAAGGATATATCATCTGCAAGACTACTAGTTTTATGGAGAATAGACCCACCCATAGTGGGAAGTGCATTGGCACAAGCAAAGAAATCTTGAATAACCCCTTTTCCAATAATATTACCACTACCTATGCGAAGTTTTTTTTGTGTATAGAATAGTAGATTCTTCATGAGGATTAGCATCAAAGTTTCCCTCATTGTTACTACTACTTTTTTCAGCGATAACCTCCCCAGTTTCAGACATGGTGGCAACTGACAAATGAGCAAACAAAGAAGAAGAACGGAAGAGGGGCGAAGAAAAGGCAAATCTTTTCGAAATTCATTTTAGAAGTGGGGGGGGGGGGAGGAAAACGAGAGGCGAATGGCAAATAATCTAATGTGAGCGATGAGAGTTTATGATGGGTACTTGGTATGTCTCTACTTGGCCTAGATCTCCCCGGCAACGGCGCCAGAAATTCTTCTCCTACCTCTTGAGCTTGCGTTGATTTTTCCCTTGAAGAGAAAAGGGTGATCCAGCAAACTAGAGTAAGTATTTCCCTCATCTTTTGAGAACCAAGGTATCAATCCAGTAGGAGACAACGCACAAGCCATCGAATACCTGCACATACAAACACCAACTTGCACCCAACGCGTCAAAGGGGTTGTCAATCCCTTCACGGTTATTTGGAAAGTGAGATCTGATATAGATGGATAAACGGTAATTGTAAAGATCGAGCATCGCAAAGGGGTCTATTTTTGGTATTTTTGGTTTATAGATCGAAGAGTAAAAGATTGCAAAGAAAGTAAATAGGAAACTAAAATTGTAGATCGGAAACTTATATGATGGAAAATAGACCCGGGGGGCATAGGTTTCACTAGAGGCTTCTCTCAAGATAAAAAATATTACGGTGGGTGAACAAATTACTGCCGAGCAATTGATAGAAAAGTGCAAAGTTATGATGATATCTAAGGCCATGATCATAAATATAGACATCAGTTCCATATCAAGTAGACCGAAACGATTCTGCTTCTACTACTATTACTCCACACATCGACTGACTCCTGCCTGCATCTAGAGTATTAAGTTCATATGAACAGAGTCACGCATTAAGTAAGATGACATGATGTAGCGGGATAAGCTCAAGCAATATGATGAAAACACCATCTTGTTATCCTCGATGGCAACAATACAATACGTGTCGATTCCCCTTCCATCAGTAGGATCGAGCATCGCAAGATTGAACCCAAAGCTAAGAACTTCTCCCATTGCAATAAAAACCAATCTAGTTGGCCAAACCAAATCGATAGTTAGAAGAGACTTGCAAAGATATCAAATCATGCATATAAGAATTTAGAGGAGATTCAAATAATATTCATAGATAAGCTGATCATAAATCCACAATTCATCGGATCTCGGCAAACATGCCGCAAAAAAGCATTACATCGAATAGATCTCCAAGAACATCGAGGAGAACATGGTATTGAGAATCAAAGAGAGAGAAGAAGCCATCTAGCTACTAGCTATAGACCCGTAGGTGTGTGGTAAACTACCGACACTTCATCGGAGAGGCAATGGTGTTGATGTAGAAGCCCTCCGTGATCGAATTCCCCTCTGGCAGGACGCCCGAAAGGCCCCTAGATGGGATCTCACTAGTACAGAAGGTTGCGGCGGTGGAGTCATGAGGGGCCCACAAGGGTGGGGGCCCGCCTACCGACCTTGTGGTCACCTCGTGGCTTTCCTAACATGCACTCCAAGCCCTCTGGATGTCTTCTGGTCCAAGAAAAATCATCGTGAAAGTTTCATTCTGTTTGGACTCCGTTTGGTATTCCTTTTCTGCGAAACTCTAAAACAAGGGAAAAACAGGAACTGGCACTGGGCTCTAGGTTAATAGGTTAGTCCCAAAATCATATAAAATAGCATATTAATGCATATAAAACATCCAAAACAGATAGTATAATAGCATGGAACAATCAAAAATTATAGATACGTTGGAGATGTATCACACTAGCGGTCGAGGGCGATGGCGGAGTAGCCGGCAGGTTCAGCGGAGCGAGGGGAGGTCGGTGGTGGCCTCGGCGGTGGTCGGGGAAGACAGAGGCGGCCGGGGTGTCAAGGTGCAGAGCCCGGTGCTCTGCGGCTCCGCTGGCGGATGGCGATCTCGGGGGCGACGGCTTTGCGGCGACCTAGGGGGTAATGCAATGTCAAAAGAAATCGTGGCATTGAGAGGAGTCGTTTGCCCGAGTTTGACTGGCTCGGGATGCTCACGACGATGAGAGCGGCGGTGAACGGTGGCGGTTGAGGTGAGATTAGTTTGACGTGTGAGAGCGCTCCAATGGGTTTTGGCATGGCGTTTTGAAAGGGGTTGAGAGAGGAGGGGTCCTGGTACTTATAGGACGCAAAACTTGGGCAAGGGGAAAGCCCTATCTAGGCTTTTGACGATGCGTGGGCACGGCCAGCAACGGGTCCGAGCGAGATACGAACGCGGGGATTTCGGAGGTGGAAGAATGTGTGGGGTCCGTGTGGCAGTGGGTGGGGGCGAGGGCGAGTGGGTCGGACAACCGATAGGGAGGGGTTATGGGTGTGGGCGCTGCGGGGCAGGCCACGACGGCTGGGTTGGCTGGCCTAGCTAGGAGTTGTTTTTTGAATTTTGGACAAAAAAGAAAATAAAGAAAAATAAAAATAGTTTTATATAGACAATATATATATATATATATATCAAAATGATCAGAAAAACAAATCCTAATTAGTGGACTATTTTTGAGAGGCGAAATGCAAACTTTGTAAAAAATCACTTTTTTAAAAATTCCAAATAAAATCAAATTTGAACTCAAAAACTTTTTGCATTATTTTCTTCTGACTTTCTGGAGTGTCATGTTATCTCATCTCATACTTTTTGGACAAAGTATTTGTCAGGAATTTTTGAAATGAATTTCAAATGACCGTTTTAAGTGAATTCAAATTCAACAGAAACTATTCAAATGCCTCTGAAATTTTTAAATTGCACCACAATTCAATCAAGATGCAATAGATGCTTAGCTATAATTCTAAAACATTCCAAATTGAAAATTTGGGATGTTACAATTAAGCACCAAGTCTAAGTAGAGATTACAGTGGGGAGAAGAGGTGTTACATCGCAGCATAGAGGGGGGAGAGTTGGTGATGATAGCGGCGAAGTTGTTGGTGTAGATCGCCATCATGATGATTTCCACGGCAGCGTTCCGACACCACCGAGAGAGAGGGGAGAGAGCCCCCCTCCTTATTTCTTGGCCTCCCCCTAGATGGAAGGAGGGTTTCCCTTCTGGTCCATGGTCTCCATGGCGCCCGGAGGGCAGGAGACCCTCCGAGATTGGATCTCTCTCTGCTCTATTCTGTTTCATGTTCCTATTTTTTGGCCGAAACCCATTTCCTAAATTCTGGGCGATCCGTAACTCCGATTGGTTTTTAGATATTATCTTTCTTGCGGCGAAAGAAGGGGATCAACCGACTTATGAGGGGCTCATGAGGCACCACGGTGCCCTCTGGTGCCTCATGCGGCCCACGAGCACCGTCTTGCATTGATTCTTCTTCCCAAAAATCACATATATTCCAAAATAAATCTCCCTAAATTTTTATCGCGTTTGGATTTCATTTGATATGGATATTCCGCGAAACAAAAACATGCAATAAATAGGGATGGGCACTGGGCACTAGATCAATATGTTAGTCAAAAATAATATAAAATGTTGCCAAAAGTATATGAAAGTTGTACAATATTGGCATGAAAGAATAAAAAATTATAGATACGACGGAGATGTATCACTACCTGCCGGGCCCCAAAGCCCAACCAGCAAATCCCTACTCCCTAACTAGGGAGAGGGTAGCCTTCTTCCCCCACCTCGTCTAAGGTCCGGTGTTCCCCATGCACCCCTTTGTGCATGGGTTTATTATCTACAACGGGCTAGATTTCCACCACCTAGCCCCGAACTCTATACTTCACCTCACGACATTCATTATCATCTGCAAGGCTTTTCTCTACATCAAGCCGCATTTTGGCCTCTAGCTGAAGACGTTTGGCATAAAGCCGAAGAGCAGCGGTGCCCAACTTGCTGAATATGGTGGAGCCATGGTCAACAGACTCCAGAAGGTGACTTGGGCGGAGTGCACCTTTGTGGATACAATCAAGGAGTGGCAGGGAGAGTGGTTCTACATCACCAAGTCGCTCGTAGTAGGCCAAGTTGGGATGCCGTCATTCTCAACCACTCCTCCGAGGAGGCTCATCTCATGAACAAGGAAGAGCCCGATACATCTCTGACGTACCAATATTTTTTTATTGTTTCATACTATTATATTATCAATCCTGGATACTTTATATGTCTTTTTGTGCTATTTTATATCATTTCTTGGGACTAACCTATTAACCCAGTGCCTAGTACTAGTTGTTGTTTTCTGCTTGTTTTTGGTTTTCCAGAAAATCAATACCAAACGGAGTCCGAACTCTTGCATTAGGACACATCATAATCCTTGCCGAGAGGTGTCGCAATAGATCACGAAGTGTTTGTGTGCATCAGGGGGAGAAAGCACTGGGCAGAAGTCAGGTTGACTTTTAGAGTTTGGAATCTTTTCTGACATTTGGATGTCTACTCATAGTTCTTGCCTTTGTGGAGCAGGTCAAACAATGGTTTAGCAATCTTGGAGAAGTTCTCGACGAAACGACAACAATAGATGGCGAGTCCGAGAAAACCTCTAACTTGCTTGACATTCTTAGGAGGAGTCCATTCAAGAATAGCCTAGACTCGTTCAGGGTTAACAGCAGTGCCATCTGCGAAGATTACATGGCCAAGATAGGTCACTTCAGGTAACCAGAACTCACACTTGGAGTATTTGGCATAAAGTTTGTGCTCAAGAAGCTTCTCCAATACAAGCGGAAAATGTTCGACATGTTCTTCTTCTGAGATATGAAGATGCCATTGCGTTGTTGACGTATTTGAAGACCTAAGAAGAATTTCAATTCTCCAATCATAGACATTTGATATTCTTCACTCATCATATAGGCAAATTCATCACTGTAATGTTGGTCAGTACAGCCAAAGATGATATCATCAACATATATTTGGCATACGAATAATTCATCATCATAAGTTTTGGTGAAAAGAGTTGGATCAAGTGAACTGGGTTTGAAGCCTTTCTTCATGAGGAATTCCTTCAAAGTATCATACCATGCCCGAGTGGCCTGCTTGAGGCCATAGAGGGCCTTATTGAGTCTGAAGACTTTGTTAGGATGCTTTGGATCTTCAAAACCTGGGGGTTGAGCAACATATACTTCTTCCTCAAGCTTACTGAGGGAGTCCTGGATTAGGGGGTCTCCGGACAGCCGGACTATATCCTTTGGCCGGACTGTTGGACTATGAAGATACAAGATTGAAGACTTCGTCCCGTGTCCGGGTGGGACTCTCCTTGGCGTGGAAGGCAAGCTTGGCAATACGGATATGTAGATCTCCTTCCTTGTAACCGACTCTGTGTAACCCTAGCCCCCTCCGGTGTCTATATAAACCGGAGAATTTTAGTCCGTAGGACAACATAAAATAATACCATAGGCTAGCTTCTAGGGTTTAGCCTCTCCGATCTCGTGGTAGATCTACTCTTGTACTACTCATATTATCAAGAATAATCAAGCAGGATGTAGGGTTTTACCACCATCAAGAGGGCCCGAACCTGGGTAAAACATCATGTCCCCTGCCTCCTGTTACCATCCGCCTTAGACGCACAGTTCGGGACCCCCTACCCGAGATCCGCCAGTTTTGACACCGACATTGGTGCTTTCATTAAGGGTTCCTCTATGTCGTCATCATTAGGCTTGATGGCTCCTTCGATCATCAATAGCAATGCAGTCCAGGGTGAGACTTTTCTCCCCGGACAGATCTTTGTATTCGGTGGCTCTGCACTGCGGGCCAACTCACTTGGCCATCTGGAGCAGATCAAGAGCTACGCCCCTGGCTATCAGGTCAGATTTGGAAACTTAAACTACACAGCCGACATCCACGGAGACTTGATCTTCGATGGATTCAGGCCCTTGCCGAGTGCGCCGCACGGTCATGATGAGCATGATTTAGCTCTACCATCGGACAGTGTTTGGGAGATCGCACCGGCGGCCGCTCCAACCCTCAATTCTGAGCCAATCGCACCATCTAGGGACGGGTGGATAGACCCCGCCACTGGGGCCGCATTTTCATCGGCAATTGAGCCGAATATCGACCTTACCCTTCATGAGAGCCGTGACGTCAAACTGCCGGATTCTTCCCCGGCCACAGACTCCGAACCGCCTGCGCCCGTGCCTATCGGATCTGACTGGGCACCGATCATGGAGTTCGCCTCTGTGGATATCTTTCAGCACTCGCCCTTCGGCGAGATACTGAGCTCGTTAAGGTCTCTCTCCCTGTCAGGAGAGTCCTGGCTGAACTATGTTCGGCAGGATTGGGATGAGGATGACGAAGAAATTCGCCGTCCACCCACCACCCACTTAGTAGCCAGTGTCGACGATTTGACCAACATGCTGGACTTCGACTCCGAAGACATCGACGGTATGGACGAAGATGCAGGAGATGAACAGGAACCACTGCCCACAGGGCACTGGACGCCCACTTCATCATATGACGTATACATGGTGGACACACCCAAAGAAAACGACGATGAGGAACGGAAGGACGCAGCGAAGGGTTGTTCCCTCGAGAAGCAGTCAAAGCGGCGGCGTAAGCGCCCCTCCAAATCCCGCCTCGGTAGAAACAGCGATCATATAGACCCAGCGTTAGAGCAGGGTGAACCATCGCCCGCCCACGGCAACACAGAGAATCAAACCGAACAACCCGACTCCGTCGAAGATAACAGTCCGGATGACATCACACCCGAACAACAGAATGCCCATCAAAGGCTTGTTGCCACTGTGAGGAGTCTGAAAAAGCAGAAGCAAAGGCTCAGGGCTGCACAAGACACACTCAGAATCAGATGGAGTGAAGTACTCAACACTGCAGCAAAGTACGGCGGTAATCACCACACCAAGAGCTACCCTAAGCGAAAGTTGCTACCTGAATTTGATGAGGAGGCCTTGGATCCCCCGCAATTAAAAGACAAAAGGGCCATCCGGTCGGATAGACGACCTCGTGGCCAACATAGAGCGGCAAACGACGCCGCACATAAGACAGTACGCGATCCATGCGAGGGCTCGAATCAAAAGGATGGCGCAACCAGATCCATATACGGGCCACGCAAGCGCACTCTAGCATGCAATGCAACACAACAAACATCCGAACACCACGGTACACCCAAATACAGGGGTGCCACACACCCCCTATGTTTCACCGATGAGGTGCTGGACCATGAATTTCCAGAGGGATTCAAACCCGTAAACATAGAGGCGTATGACGGAACGACAGACCCTAGGGTCTGGATTGAGGACTACATCCTCCATATCCACATGGCTCGAGGAGACGATCTCCACGCCACCAAGTATTTACCACTCAAGCTCAAAGGGCCAGCTCGGCACTGGCTTAAAAGCCTCCCCGAAAACTCCATTGGAAGTTGGGAAGAGATCGAAGACGCTTTTCGGGCAAATTTTCAAGGGACCTATGTCCGACCACCGGATGCAGACGATTTGAGTCATATAACTCAACAGCCCAGAGAGTCAGCCCGAAAGCTTTGGAACAGGTTTCTCACTAAAAAGAACCAAATAGTTGACTGCCCGGACGCTGAAGCCTTAGCAACTTTTAAGCACAGCGTTCGAGACGAATGGCTTGCCAGACACCTCGGCCAAGAAAAGCCGAGAACAATGGCAGCATTAACAAGCCTCATGACCCGCTTTTGCGCGGGCGAGGACAGCTGGTTAGCCCGATGCAGCACCAGCGACCCAGGTACATCCGAAGTCAGGGATGGAAATAGGAAGTCACGATGCAACAAAAATAGGCGCCGGAATAAAGAAGACAGCCCGAAGAGCATGGTGGTAAACGCCTGATTCAGAAGCTCTCGACTAGGTCAGCAAAAGCTGCCCTCCAAAGGTAACGGAGATGAACTGTCCAACCTGAACAAGATTCTGGACAAACTATGTCAGATCCACAGCACCCCCGATAAACCTGCAAATCATACCAACAGAGAATGTTGGGTCTTAAAGCAGTCCGGCAAACTTAACGCCGAACACAAGGGGCAGGATACACCAAGCGAAGACGAGGACGAGCCTCACAAGCAAACCACTGGGGAATAGAAGCAATTCCCACCAGAAGTCAAAATAGTCAATGTGTTACATGTGATAAAGGTGAGAAACAAAGCGGCACTCCTAGAGACACATGCCCCAGGGCCTATCACCGCGGAGTTCTACCACTGGTCGTCCCAACAGATCACCTCTGACCATCGGGATTACTCGGCAAGTATCTGACATGCAGGATGGGCTGCCTTGGTATTAGACCCAATAATTGACGGATACCATTTCACATGAGTCCTGATGGACGGCGGCAGCAGTTTAAACCTGATATATCAGGACACAGTCCGCAACATGGGGATAGACCCAGCAAAAATTAGCCATAGCAATACTACCTTTAAAGGAGTAATGCCAGGCCCAGAAGCCCATTGCACGTGCTCCCTGCTACTAGAGGTTATTTCGGCTTTCCCGATAACTTCCACAGCGAAGTTAACCTTCCACATCGCTCCGTTCCAAAGTGGCTATCAAGCACTACTCGGATGTGAAGCTTTCGCTCGCTTTAATGCAATACCACTTTACGCTTCTCTCATGCTTAAGATGCCCGGTCCACGCGGCATCATTACAGTAAATGGAAAAATTGAGCACTCCTTGCGCGCGAAAGACCGCGCGGCTGCCTTGGCAGCCACACACTAAATGGCCTCACCAACTAAAGCATCTGACAAGTCGTTAAGACCACGGATACGGTTAGACGAGTCCGGCACAGCTATATGTAATTGATACAGGTTTGATGGCTATACCCCTATTACAATACAAGGGGCTCAACGCGCGCAAACAAGTGGCAATTAGGCTCAACTTTACTCATCTTGAACTGTACATGGTTTCTTTAGTATAACCTACCTTTTTGCACGACAACTTTTCAACTAAGTTCTTCTCTTTTACAGATGACCATCGTGCTACACCCGTCCAGGATACGGCACAATGGAGACACAGGCGCAGACGTGCAGCAGGGACCCGTTCCAAGGATTCTTTTTAGATTAAGACCCTGTGTAAACCTTTTTTACTGTCTCTTGTTGATACACATCCCCCGGATTCTTAGTACAATTGAGAAGGATGCTGACGTATTGGCATGTGGCCACGTCAGAATATTGCACGTACCTGGACACCAGGGGCTTATTACAAAGGGCACTGCTTAAGCCCGGTTTCCACCATAAAGACCGAATACCTTAGGGAGTGTTCGGCGTTGCGAGTTTGGCCTTATATGCATCAGCTCCGAATCATGTCTTTGGTCAAATGTTGGGTTTGCCCGGCTCCTGTGTTTTGCTGCCTTACGTTCCGCTCTATCGGCTAAGGCGGCACCAGGAGAACTACTGCGATTGTGCCCTGGTTCATCCGGACAAGCACCTCAGTAGAGAAAGCCGAAAACTGACTGTCATGATATAGCATGAGACTGGTCAACCACTTGATGACCTAGCGGAATCTTCGGGATTCCTCCACCTTAACGAAGGGCCGTTTCCCAGCCAGGCATGTACGCACCCCGAATTCGGATGAGTGCGGAGCCACCAGGGGCTATATAGTAGCCCCACTGTCAAACTCCTCTGGCTAAGTGAAATAGTCCGATTGCCTAGTTCGCTGTGCTATCACCTCCTTAATGGACCAAGATGTTGGATCAAGTGTGAACACGCGTGTTCTGCGAACACCCCCACATTATATGCGTGGGGTCTGAAGCCGACGACTACCATCTTTCAGGTTATATACATATATACGTAAACGGCCGCACAGGAGGCATCGTAGTACTTTTGGGAAAAAGTATAAATACAGCCTTAATAAACTCAATAAAACATTATTTTTACAATGGGAATACATGTCACTCAAACATAATATTCTTCGAGCACTGAGCCTCTGTCGAACGAGGGCCTTCAAGAACTTCTTCAAAGTAGTGCTCGGCAGCCGCTCGGCCTATGGCCGAACCCTGTGCCGCAACAGTGGTGGCATCCATCTCCGCCCAGTATGTTTTGACACGGGCAAGGGCCATCCGCGAGCCTTCTATGCACGCCGACCTCTTTACAGCATCGATGTGTGGCACAGCGCCAAGGAATTGTTGCACTAAGCTAAAGTAGCTATTCGGCCTTGGCCCTCCTGGCCACAAATATTCCACAATGGACCTCATGGCCAGTCCGGATAATCTATGGAGCTCGGCCCAACCGGTCAATCGCTCATTCAGCAACAGCGAACGGACTGGAGCGTGAAACTATGACCAGAACAGCTTCTCCACTTCAGGACCTTTCTGATCCTTGAAGTACTCGGTCGCATCCGCAGCACTTGCAGCCAAATCCATGTACTCATCCACAGAACTCCATAGCCGGTCCAGAGGAGCATATTTCGGATCTCCGAACTTAGTCCGCAACAAGAAGGGCTTCCCAGAAACGATATCCGCAGCTTGATTCAGCTCCTCCTTCGTCGCTCTAATTTTGGAGCGGGCTTCCTTGGCAGCCACCCGGGCCTTCTCCAGGTCCGTCGCCTTCACCCGGTTTTCTTCTTCAAGAAGCCGGTAACGGTCAGCAGCATCTTTTAACTCCACGGCCATCTTGGCAATTTTTTCTTTGCTCCCGCAATGTGCGGCCTGTTTGGCCCTTAACTCTTTGGCCGCCTTTAAAGCGGCCGCATTACTACTCCTTGCTTGCTCCTTGGCTCGGGCAAGCTCCGCCCGAAGGGTCTCCACGGTGGCAGCTCCATCTGCAGTCACAACATATTAAAGATACTGGCATCATGCTGCTCTTACTATGTGACATTCACCAGAAAAATCACCTACCCTGTGCCTCGTCAAGCCGCTTGTTAACAAGCACGATGTCGGCATCTGCCGCATCCAGTTGCCGCTTTAGTTCGGCAAACCCATCAGTCCGGCTAGCCACCGGAGCTTCAACCACCTGCGCATACAGGCGGTCTGGTTATTACCTGGGACTATGATCCCCTGTTTGCCGCCGTTTTCGACGACAACCAGAGTCTCAGGGGCTACTATCTACACAGGGCACACCTAAAAATGTGCGGTACTGTCAAAAATGTACATCATTTCACGTACCTCAAAACCCGTCAGTAGACTCATAAAGGCTTCATGCAACCCGCTTTCGGCGGACGAAATCCTTTCAATCACCGTACCCATCAACGTACGATGCTCTTCTGAGATAGTCGCTCGCTCTAGCAGATCCCTCAGTACGTCCGACCGCATACCAGACGGTGCCGGACTCTTTTGATTGCTCTCTTCAAGAGCCGGATACTGGGGACTTCGGGTGCCCATAGGATTACCTTCTGGCCTTGTCGGATC
Organism: Triticum aestivum; assembly: GCF_018294505.1. Lineage (NCBI taxonomy): Eukaryota > Viridiplantae > Streptophyta > Magnoliopsida > Poales > Poaceae > Triticum > Triticum aestivum. The sequence continues at coordinate 377,393,486 of NC_057794.1, forward strand.
AGGAGAAACCCTCCGCGGCGACACCTCGGGGTCCCCCGCCTTGTGAGGCGGTATGGCAGGGGGAGGCGTTTCGCTCTCCATCATCTCTGGAAGAAGATCCCCTGAAGACGAGCTCTGCTGAGAAGGGCTAAGATCCGAACTGCAAGATAAATGCTTCGGTTATTTTCCTCAGAAGTAAGGTAGGATATCTTCACTATTAAGTACTTTTTGATTACTTACAGCTCGGTAGAGGGCTCATCCCCGCGCGGACATTGTGCGGCAAGAATACCCTCCGAGGCAGGACCCTCTGGCGGAGATTTCTTCTCCCATTTGGAAACCTTGGTTTCCGGATCTTCAGAGGTAGTCCTCTTCCTTCCTCGGGGAGAGAGAATGTCATATTCTTCCCCTTGGTTATCCTCCCTTGCGGAGGCGCTCATTCCCTTGATTGGAATAGGTAGCGATGGAGGCCTGCTTTTACCCTCTTTATTCCCCCCCTTCATCTTCCTTTGAGGGCACTAGACAAGGTGCTCGCTCGAGCATCTTTTCCAGCATCGGATTGTCCAAGCCTTCAGGAAGGGGGGCCGAACACCGGATCATCTTCGCCTTTGTTATCCAGTCCTGGTCAAAGAGCGATTCTTCAGAATGATGTCATGATAAATAAAAGGACAGTGTGTTCGGCCATGGGATTACTTACTTGGGCGGCGGGGCAGTTGCAGCTCAGGCCCACGTCCTCGGTAGTGTCCGGACAATCTATTTGGGGTCCGAAGAACGATTTGTACATCTCCTTGTGTGTCATGCCGAGGAAATTCTGAATAGTGTGCGGTCCTTCCGGGTTGAATTCCCACATGCGGAGGGGACGGCGTTTGCAAGGCTGGACTTGACGAACCAGCATAACTTGCATTACCATAACCAGACTGAAATCTCCCTCGAAGAGATCTCAGATACGGTTCTGCAGTATTGGCACATCCTTGGCTGGACCCCAGCTCAGCCCCCTGCTGATCCATGACATCAGTTGTGGTGGAGGGCCCGAGCGAAAGGTGGGGGCAGCTACCCATTTGGCACTTCGGGGAGCTGTGACATAAAACCACTCCTGTTGCCACAATCCGGACACCTCTGGAAAGGAACCCTTTGGCCATGGAGCGTCAGCAATTTTGCTTATTATAGCACCTCTGCACGCTGCGTACTGCCCCTCGACCATCTTCGGCTTCACATCGAAGGTCTTGAGCCACAGGCCGAAGTGAGGGGTAATGCGGAGGAAGGCCTCACAAACGATAATAAATGACGAGATGTGAAGAAGGGAATCCGGGGCTAGATCATGAAAATCCAGCCCGTAATAGAACATAAGACCCCTAACAAAGGGATCTAGAGCGAGGCCTAGTCCTCGGAGGAAGTGGGAGAGAAACACAACGCTCTCGTTGGGTTCGGGAGTAGGGACGACCTGCCCTCGGGCGGGCAGCCTATGCGAAATTTCAGCGGTCAGATATCTGGCCTCCCTCAACTTCTTGATGTCCTCCTCCGTGATGGAGGAAGGCATCCACCGGCCTTGAACGCTGGATCTGGACAGGATTGAAGGTCCGAAGCACCTGACCTGGGCTTTGGGTGTTAGAACTCGAGGCGGGGGAAGGATTCGATTGAGCACGGGAGGGAAAAAAGTAAAAGCCTTGTCCCTTTTTAAAGGGGATGAATATCAGGCGTCCTCCTCGTGGCCGTTCGAGACTTACCTAAGATCTAGGAGTCATACCAATAGGCACGGTTGGGTTACCCACGTTTGTATTGATGAGAATCCTGTAATAAGGGGAACACGATCTCTGCTTTGACAAGACGTGTCAAGAAACCGCCTCGCGTTATGTGCGGGGCTGGTTAAAGAAAAATGGTTCGAATAATTACTGGGCCATGGCGTGATGTCATGCTGCCAAAACGTGTCAGCAGATTAGATTTGTGGAAATATTATTCTCTCTACGGTGGTATGTGGAACTTATTTTGCAGGGTTGGACACTATCCTTGTATTCAAACTCTTCTTTGGTGTATTCGGAGGAGGAACCCGCCTTGCAATGTCAAAGACAACACTGCGTGCTGGACTCATCGTCATTGAAGCCTGGTTCAGGGGCTACTAAGGGAGTCCTAGATTAGGGGCTCTCCGGATAGCCGGACTATATCCTTTGGCCGGACTGTTGGACTATGAAGATACAAGATTGAAGACTCCGCCCCATGTCCGGATGGGACTCTCCTTGGCGTGGAAGGCAAGCTTGGCAATAGGGATATGTAGATATCCTTCCTTGTAACTGACTCTGTGTAACCCTAGCCCCCTTCGGTGTCTATAAAAACCGGAGGGTTTTAGTCCGCAGGACAACATACAATCATACCATAGGCTAGTTTCTAGGGTTTAGCCTCTCCGATCTCGTGGTAGATCTACTCTTGTACTACTCATATTATCAAGAATAATCAAGCAGGACGTAGGGTTTTACCTCCACCAAGAGGGCCCGAACCTGGGTAAAACATCGTGTCCCCTGCCTCCTGTTACCATCCGCCTTAGACGCATAGTTCGGGACCCCCTACCTGAGATCCGCCGGTTTTGACACTGACACTTACCATTGAGGAATGCACTTTTCACATCCATTTGATATGAGATTATGCGAATAGCCTCAAGTCTAGCAATAGGTGCAAAAGTTTCATCGAAATAAATTCCTTCAACCTGTGTGCAGCCTTGAGCTACAAGTCGTGCCTTATTCCTCACCACAAGACCATTTTCATCTTGCTTGTTGCGGTAGATCCATTTTGTGTCGATGATATTGTGCTTGCGAGGGTATGGTCACTTGACAAGTTCCCAAACATTGTTGAGCTCGAACTAATGTAATTCTTCTTGCATAGCTTGAATCCACTCAGGCTCTAGAAATGCTTCATCTACCTTAGTGGGCTCTATGATAGAGACAAAAGCAAAGTGCCCACAGAAGTTAGACAAATGTGAAGCTTTTGAGCGTGTGAGAGGACCTGGTGCTTTGATGTCGTTGATGATTCTCTCAATCTGCACTTCATTAGCAACGCGAGGATGAGATGGATGGCGACAAGGAATTGGATCAGCATGTTCTTCAGAGCTATTTTCCTCAGGTGCACCAGCATGATGTTCTTCATGGTCTGGAATGACTTCTTCAGCAAATTTTTCGGTAGGAATGACATTCTCAGTAGCCTTGAACTTAATGGATTCCTCAGGTGACTGTTCATCTAGCGCAGGAGGTAGGTGCTCTCTTTGTGAGCCATTAGTTTCATCGAACCGCACATCTACAGTTTCAACAACCTTGTGGTGATAGGTTTTGAAGACTCTATAGGTGTGCGAGTCCTTTCCGTTACCAAGCATAAAACCTTCATGTGCTTTCGGTGCAAATTTAGAATTGTGATAAGAATCTCTAATCCAATATTGAGCACCGAAGACTTTGAAATAACTCACATTGGGTTTCTTGTCAGTGAGGAGTTTGTATGAGGTCTTTCTGAAGAATTTGTGAAGATATACCCTGTTGATGATGTGGAACATAGTATCAATTGCCTCAGGCCAGAAGCGAGGAGGCGTCTTGTACCCATCAAGTATAGTGCAAGCCATCTCAACAAGAGTCCTGTTCTTGCGCTCCACGACACCATTCTGTTGAGGAGTATAAGGAGCAGATAACTCATGAGCAATACCAAGTTCATCAAGATAGTCATCAAGATCGGTATTCTTGAACTCAGTTCCATTGTCACTTCTGATGTTCTTGATCTTCACACCAAAGTTGGTTGAAGCCCTAGAGGAAAATCATTTGAAGACTTCCTACACTTCAATTTTGTAAGTGATGATATGCACCCATGTATAACGAGAATAGTCATCAACAATGACAACCCATATAGAGATGCAACATTGGTAAATGTGGCATAATGAGTAGGGCCAACGAGATCCATGTGAAGCAATTCAAATGGACGAGTGGTAGTCATGATGGTCTTTGAGGGATGCTTGTCCTTGGTCATCTTTCCAGCTTCACAAGCTCCACACAAATGGTCCTTGAGGAATTTGACACCCTCGACGCCAATGACATGCTTCTTCTTCATGAGCGTGTGCACGTTCCTCATGCCAGCATGACCAAGTCGTCGATGCCATAGCCAACCTTCTCAAGCTTTTGCAAGTAGACACATAGCAGGTTGTGGTCCTGTAGAGAAATGAAAAATATACAGATCTCCTCTCCTAAAGCATTTGAGGACTTTGGAATTGTTAGCTTCCATGATCACAACACAATGATACTTGCCAAAGACAACAACCATATCAAGATCACAAAGCATTGAGACAGACATGAGGTTGAATCCTAAGGACTCGACAAGCATGACTTTGTCCACGTGTCGATTGAGGGAGTCCTGGATTAAGGGGGTCCTTGGGCATCCGGCCTGTTGGACATGGGTCGGACTGATGGGCTATGAAGATACAAGACTGAAGACTCTCTCCCATGTCCGTATGGGACTCTCCTTGGCGTGGATGGCAAGCTTGGCGTTCGGATATGAAGATTCCTTTCTCTGTAACCGACTTTGTATAACCCTAGTCCCCTCCGGTGTCTCTATAAACCGGAGGGTTTAGTCCGTAAAGGCCATCATAATCAAATAGGCTAGACTTCTAGGGTTTTAGACATCACGATCTTGTGGTAGATCAACTCTTGTAATACTCATATTCATCAAGATCAATCAAGCAGGATGTAGGGTATTACCTCCATAGAGAGGGCCCAAACCTGGGTAAACATCGTGTCCCCTGTCTCCTATTACCATTGACCTTAGACGCATAGTTCGGGACCCCCTACCCGAGATCCGCCGGTTTTGACACTGACATTGGTGCTTTCATTGAGAGTTCCGTTGTGACGTCGAAGACAGGATTGATGGCTCACCTTGTTATCAAGGACAATATCACCTCCGGAGGAGCCCTAGCCTCAGGCCGAACCTCCGGTTGGGCGGCTTTACCATGACCGCCTGTTCGGCCTTAAATCCAACGGTGACTTCTCGGGTCATCGAAAATTGCCTCTGTGGTGACTCCGAGTACTCCAAATAGATGGATCTGACAGAGTTGTCGTCCTTAAATGAACTCCTGGGTCGCATCGCCGCCTTGGGGGTCGCTACAGACTACGATCGGATTGGGCTTAAACCCAATCAGAGAGAAATCAAATCTTTGTTGATCACCCATCAGATAGCGGTAGTAGAGGAGCAAAACATCAACTCTCCCTCTATATTGAGGACGAACTATGTTCGGATTTCCGAGCTCCAAGAGCCAGACACCTGTCCGCGGAACGACATGCCTTGCCCTCCGAACCTGGAATCGGACGGTGGACCTGAAAAATTGGTCGATATCCCGGATCCCGAACTGTTAAGCTCAGAAGTTTCTCAGACTCCGGATCCCAAATTGGGTCAGGGTTCGGATTTAAATCCACCCACTAACCCAAATATACACGATCTCACATACCTACGGCAGCAGTCTCAGGAAATAGTCCATCACTTTTGGGCCAGGTTCCTCCTTGTCAAAGACAAGATTAAAGATTGTCGTGACGAAGACGTGATCTCAGTATTCTGCAATAATTGCACAGACGAAGGAATCCTCAACGTCATCAACCGCCATCACGTATTACTCTTCGCTGACTTGGCAACCATAGTACATAAGTACCGCGCATTGGAAAGTGCCTGGAAAACTTAGGCAGCTCACTGGGAACCACCGGTTTCCACTCAACCCCTTGTCCGGACAAAAAGGATGCACCCTCGCAGCGCGCCCGACCCAGCAGCAAAGAAATCAAAGCCCATTACGGGGCACGGAACCATTCTGGAGGGATGGCTCGATAGGCCATGCAAAATACACATGACACCGGATACCATACCAACCTACAACCTTAGAGCATGTTGGATACTCCGGCAAGTGGCCAAGAGCAGCGAAGATATCCTCACCAAAAATACCCTAGAGCAACACCCTCCGGAAGATGATGACCTCAGCGTATTGACAGTCTTCAAGACCTTCGCTTCAAACAATCGGCGTAAAAGGTCCTTTCGTGACCTCGCCGAAGTCTGCCAAGTCGTAGCAATAAAACCCTAGAATGACACAGCCATAACTTTCAATGCCAGTGACGAACCAAAATTCCGGACAGTCCGGGCACCAGCCGCCTTGGTCCTCAATCCAATTGTGGACGGTTTTCGGCTCACTAAAGTGCTCATGGACGGCGGCAGCGGATTAAACCTCATCTATGAGGATACACTCAATAAAATGGAAATAGACAAGAGCCGCATCGAGCAAAGTAGCACGACCTTCCGAGGAATCATTCCCAGTCGGGAGGCGCGATGCGCGGGAAAAAGCACGCTCGACGTGGTATTCGGCACGCCGGAGAATTATCGGTCCGAAGAGATAACCTTCCAAGTGGCCCCTTTCAACAGTGGATATCACACCCTATTGGGGCGAGATGCATTTACACGCTTCCAAGCTATAACTCATTACGGGTACATGAAGCTCAAGATGCTCGGGCCCAATGGTATTATCACTCTTGTCAGTGATCCGGACATAGCACTCCGCGCCAAAGACAAAACCGCATCCCTGGCCCTCGAGGCACTGTCTGAATCCCTCACGACTGAAGAGTTAACCGCGCTACGCTCCATGGTGGATAGGGATGACATAATCCTGGACAAGCGACCCAAATCCACCCCCTTTAAACCAGCAGATGAAATAGTCAAATTTCAAGTCCACCCAACGGACCCCAAGAAGACAACATCCATCGGGGCACAGCTGGACCCAATGGTTGACGCCGCGCTACGAGAGTTCTTGCGCGAAAACTGGGACATATTCGCCTGGCACCCTTCTGATATGCCAGGAATCCCATGCAGGTTGGCCGAGCATAGCCTCAACATATTGAAGGGATATAAACCGGTCAAGCAAACACTACGACGCTTTTCCGAACCCAAACGACAAGCTATGGGGGAGGAGCTAGCCAAGTTACTCGAGGCCGGATTCATCAAAGAAATAAAACACCCGGACTGGCTAGCAAACCTGGTGATGGTGCCAAGGAAGGATAAATCCTGGCGCCTATGCGTCGATTTCAAAGACCTCAACAAGGCCGGCCCTAAGGATCCCTTCCCCCTCCCTCGCATCGATTAGATTACTCGGACAGGGATCGATCCTGCTCGGACAGGGATCAGATCCATAAGGGGAAGGAATCCCTGTGTTTGGAGCTTAACCAACTGCTTGTGGGATACCGAACATCTCTCCCAATCGCCTTTTTAGGAGCCGTGGGGGCGGGAGGAAGAATTGGGAGCGCTAGCCATGTTGGAGTGGTTTCTCCTAGCAAGCTCTGAGGATTTTCCGCTTGGTGTGGAATGGATCTGAGATCCAATCTCTTTAAATACACGCATTTCTTACACGGCCAAGGTGTTATGTGTAAAAAATACCCTGACCTCTTGTATTCGCTCGACACATGGAAGCTGAAGCCATGGATGCACAGAAGCCAATGGGTACAACATTAAATGGAAGGCCGAGTACAGTTCTTTGAAGTCATCGGAGGAGGAACCCGCCTTGCAATGCCGAAGACATTCCGCACTCCGGACACATCGTCATTGAAATCCTGGTTCGGGGGCTACTGAGTGAGTCCTGGATTAAGGGGTCCTTGGGCATCCGGCCTGTTGGACATGGGCAGGACTGATGGGCTATGAAGATACAAGACCGAAGACTCTCTCTCGTGTTAGGATGGGACTCTCCTTGGCGTGGATGGCAAGCTTGGCATTCGGATATGAAGATTCCTTTCTATGTAACTGACTTTGTATAACCCTAGTCCCCTCTGGTGTCTATATAAACCGGAGGGTTTAGTCCGTAGAGGCAATCATAATCATACAGGCTAGACTTCTAGGGTTTTAGCCATCACGATCTCGTGGTAGATCAACTCTTCTAATACTCATATCCATCAAGATCAATCAAGAAGGACATAGGGTATTACCTCCATAGAGAGGGCCCGAACCTGGGTAAACATCATGTCCCCTGTCTCCTGTTACCATCGACCTTAGACGCACAGTTCGGGACCCCCTACCCGAGATCCGCTGGTTTTGACACCGACATCGATCCTTTGAGATCGCAACCTTACCTAGACTCAATACCTTGCTTTTTCCTTTGTCAGCGTAGGTGATATGCTTCAGATGCGATGGAGATAGGGGGCGTCCATCAATAAGTTCTTGTCACCAGTCATGTGATTTGTACATCCACTATTGAGGACCCACTCAGTGGCTTTGGGTTGATCATCCTGCAAATGAATTAGTGTAGCTTACAAACTCATATACTTCATCAGTGAAGAATATGACATCAAATTCATCAGATCAATTTCATCAAGCAATAGAACATAAATATCAATATAAGGACGTGAGAAATGAAATTCATTTTCTTCATGATTAGCTTGCGTCCTTTCAAGCATATTCAGGTCTCCCGCAAATTCTTCAGATGTTTAAGTTCGTCTGGAGACCTGACCCTGCATAAGAGATTAGTTCCTTTTCTTCACCACCCACATCTGAAGGGGTGGCAAAGAGTTCATCATTCCGAGAGCTCCATAAGAGAAAGGTGGCATTGATGCCCATCCACTTCGTTTCACATAAGAGGAGTTAGGGTAAGCATATGAATAATCACATAAATTCTTCGAGGACTTATGAACATAATGATTTGAAGAATAATGCACATATTCATAACCCTTGGTCTTTCCCTGCGAAACAGAAGTGTTAGCACGATGATGTTCATATGAGGGCTTTGATCCATATGAGGAATGTGGTCCATATGAGGACTTGGATCCATATGAAGACTTTGGTACATATGAAGAATTTGATCTAGGGTTCCTATTCTTCACAGGTGGTGTCATGATGACTTTCACCTAAACACTTTCAAGGAACCTTTTGGGAACCTAGATTTTCTTCATAGGAGGACCGTTCCTGCAGTTAGTGCCAACATATCTAGCAAATACTTCACCATTCTGATTTTTGAACAGCTTATAGTTGGAGCCAAATGACTCATTAGAAGAATGAGGAGATTCACATGTAAAGCCAGATAGAGTAGATGGATCTACTGGAGGTCCCTTTGTAGCAACCCATGAGGTTTTGGGATACTGCTCAGGCTTCCAGTATGTTCCATCAGCATTGAGTTTCCTCTCAAAGGCAATACCCTCTTTCCTAGGGTTCCTGTTGAGGATCTGCTTTTTAAGCACATCACAAAGAGCTTGATGCCCTTTGAGGCTTTTGTACATGCCTGTCATATACAATTCCTTCAGCTCTGCATGGTTAGGATACTCGCAGCATCCTCAGATGAGGAATTAGTAATAGCAGAGACAGTTGAAGAATTTGCAACAATAGAAGCATTTGAACTTTCGGGTGAAGAGTTAGCGGATTCACGTTCAATGCATTTCAAACATGGAGGAACAAATTCTTCTGAGCAACGCTGATTTGTTGTGCAAGTAATGAATCACGCTCCTTCTGAAGATCTTCATAACTCACTCTTAACTGCTCATGGTCTTGCTTTCTTTGAATAAATTCATAAGAAAGTTTCTCATGATCAGATAAGAGAGTGTTATGATGACTCTGAAGATTATCAAACTCGGTCTGAAGTCTCTGAAGACATTCAGCCAAAGCTTTAGAATGATCCATTTCTTCACCCAACATACCATCACTCTCATCTAGCATGTTTTGAACTTTTTCCAAAGCGCTTTGTTGTTTAATGGAAAGGGAAGCAAGTTTGGTATAACTGGGTCCAAATTCATCACCAGATTCATCATCACTGGACTCAGATAAGTAGCATTCAGTTACCTTGGCACCTTTCGCCAGAAGGCATGCTGAAGAGGATGATGATTCTGGATTGAAAGTCAAAGCCTTGCGCGATTCCATGAAATCCTCAAACCAGGGATCATGGTGAGATCGATGACCTTCATAGACCTCAGAGAGTCGGTCCCAGATGAGCTTCACATGGCAGAGATGCATAACATTCCTGAACTGATTTTGGGACAAGCCAGAGCAAATGATGTCCTTCATCGTGAGGTTAAGTAGAGTGTACTTGTGAATATCATCAGCCTCTGCCATCTTGCATAGGTTAGTAAGACCAATCTCGGTGACGGTCCAGAGTTCATTGTTCATCGCCACGAGGCACTTCTTCATCATGGCCTTCCACTAGGGATAATCATGACCGTCAAAGATGGGGCATGTCACTTTCTTCATTCCTGCGGTCGACATAACTAAAACTCCAGGCGGTTAAACCAAAATCACACAGAACAAGGGAGTACCTTACTCTAATACCAATTGAAAGTGCGTTAAGTCGACTAGAGGGGGGTGAATAGGTGATTTTTATGAATTCTTCGTTGAGGAATTTCAGGGTGAGGAAATTCCTAAGCGAAGAACTACTTGCAGCGGAATAAGTACTCAGATGCAGACATAACATAACGTAAGCACAGTCATCATGATGAAATGAAAACTAGCACAGAGTACAGAAAGCGTAAAGACAGGATAAGCAGGCTGAAGACAGGCAGGCTGAAGAAATTGAACTGAGGATATTGAGAAAGTTTTCAGTCAAAGTCTTCAAATAGATATGAACAAGCACACAACACAGTAATGAGGAATTGTAAGGGTTCAGGAAATAGAACCAGTTAGCTCGGTGAAGACAATAATTTGGTAGACCAGTTCCAACTGTTGTGACAGTTGTACGTCTGGTTGGAGCGGCTAGGTATTTAAACCTGAGGACACATAGTCCGCACTGTATTCTCCTTGAACAAAGGTCACACAGACCTCGTCCAATCACTCGTGGTAAGTCTTCATGTGACTTCCAAACCTTCACAAACTCGGTCACCCGGCGATCCAAAATTTCCTCTTGGATGCTCTAGACCATGACGCCTAACCGTCTGGAGGATGCACAGTCCTCAAAGGTAACAAGCATCGTTTCCACACAGGAACAATCTCTTCAGTGATGCTCAATCACTTTGGGTTTGTAGGTGTTTGGTTTGGGGTTTTGGGTTTTTTCTCACTAGATGATTTTCGCTCAAAGTCCTCGGAGGATGGGATGCTCTCAATGACAAGTGTCAGTTTCTCGCGGAGCAGCCAACCAGCTAGTGGTTGTAGGGGGCAGCTATTTATAGCCTAGGGAGCAGCTCGACATGATAAGACATAAATGCCCTACAATGATATGACCGTTAGGTGGGTAGATATTTTGGCACAGCTGGCGCTTAGCACAGCAACGGTCGGAAATTTGAGGCTCGAATTCCTCAGGACTATCATGTTCCTCACTTGTAGGCAATATGCACTGTCGAATTCCTAACTCCTCGGTCAGAACAAATTCCTCAGAGATCAGAAGAACTTCGTCTCTATCACTAAAGAAATTGACTGAACTGTATGAGATTTCCAATGGCTTCACTCGAAGGGATTGGTAGGTGTAGGATTTTGAGATGAGCATCACTTGGAATCTTTTCCTTAGTTTTTCCTCGAACCCCTTTAATAGTACGGTGTTTCCTATGACTCAAAAAATAGAAAATGAAACTACGAAAACAAAAATCATCACGCTTCATGTTCCTCGCATGAATATCAAGTCTTCATGGTCACACCAATTTCTTCACTTTCGAAGTCTTCAGAAAGTCTTCAGAAATCCAAAGTCTTTAGTTGAAGACATTTATTTTCAGGGGTCAACTTTCTCTGTAAATATCAAACTCCTCATAGACTTATAGACCTGTGTACACTCACAAACGCATCAGTCCCTTAACCTATAGGGAAATTTTTTGTTTTTGCCACTCTAGATTTTGCCAATTTTCCTTATGCCATTCTAGATTTTGACATTTCACTTTTGCCACTCTTAGATTTTGACAATTATCACAATTGCCATTTCTTGGCAAAATCACTAAGGGGCACTAGATGCACTAACAATGTTCAAAGACGGGAGAACGATGGGAGAGGCAGGGAACTCTAGTCCTTCAATCTCAATGGAGACATTAGGGGTAACATTAGTGGCATCACAGTGTGTTCCCGGGGTACTTATAACTAGTGGGGAAGGCATCTTCTCACAAGCTATGTCATGCATGAGTGCAAATGCTTCAAATATAAATGAATGTGATGCCCGTGTATCAAAAAGAACAAAAGCGGGCACTGAATTAACAGGAATGGTAACCATCATGATGCTCGGTTCTTCCTAAGATTCTGCAGCATCAACATGGTTGGCATGACCACAACCGAATGCACGCAGCCTGGTATTATTGTTGTTGCCACGACCATTACAATGACCAGTGGAAGGAAGTGCCAACTAGTTCTGGTTCAGAGTGCATTCTCTAGCACGGTGCCCTGGTTGTCCACACTTGAATCTTAAGTCATCATTGGGACAAGGAGCCATAGTATTGGGCTGTCCACCTTGAATTCTTGGCTATCTTAGTGGTGGCGGGGGCAAACGAGGTGCAATATAGGAAGGCCTCGATGCTGGGGGAGCTTGCAAATAAACATTGTGGGGGATCCACACTCGGCGCTTCTAAGCAGACGGGCCCAAAGATGAGCCAACGTCCCGAGTGAGCTTGAGGGTCTCCTGGTGCTCCATGTGACTGGTCTCAGCCTGGATGGCCTTGCTGACAAGAGTGGCAAAGTCGTTGAACTCATGGAGGTAGAGTGCGAGCTTCAAGTCAAGGTTCAGTCCATCATGAAACGTATCATGTCTGCGTGCTTCAGTGGAGACATCGTCTTCAGCATAGCGAGACAAGTTGAGAAATTCCCGTTGATATGCAACAACAGTCATCCTGCCTTGGACGAGTTTGCAGAATTCCTTCTTCTTCTTGTCCATTATTCTTTGGAGGATGTGACATGCCCTGAAGGTAGCCTAGAATTCCTCCCAAGTGACAACGGTAATGGTAGGCATCTAACGCATGTGGCTATCCCACCATTCTGCAGCTCGACCCTTCAGATGGTACGCCGCAAAGGTGACGTAGTTGTCAGGGGCAACACCGCCAGACTCCAACTCAAAGGTTATGTCACAAAGCCAGTCATCAGCATCAAGTGGGTTTGTTGAGGTGCGGTAGATTGCTAGGTTGAGACATGAAAAGTCCTGAAGTGTGACTTGTCCCTGCCGGTGTTGGTTGTTTTGGTTTGGGAACTGGTTCATGATTCCTTCGATGAACTGACAATTCAGCTCATACTGTGCCATCATGGTGGCAACATATGGTGGAGGGGGTGGATTGTCATCATCACTAGCACGACCATGGTTACCTCTCCCGACCATTCTGAATAGAACAACATGGATCGGTCAACAATAGTAATGACAGGCAAGCAAGACAGAAAGTAGGGGGAATGCGATGGAATACATAGTGGTAGTCATATCTTACAAAAGGGGGCATACATAGAGTTTAGTACATGGACTAGTGACATAGTAGGCGGCATGCAGGCACGTGACGAAAACAACTGATACTAATAAGTAAGGCTACATCAGCCCCAGAGGGTGCTGTGGAAGTGGGTGTATCCTGACAGCTGCTGGTGACGTGTCGGGAAATCATCCACGGAAGGATCATGCGGTCCGTGAATAGTCTGGTGAAGAAGCCGACGATCATGTGGCAAAAGATGACCACGAGCGGGAGTGTAGCCTCCAACGTCAGGCCATCCGACACCACGGGGCATCACGGTCCTGGCTGGAAAGATCACAGAACTATGCAGCTGCCCAGATACAACAAGGGGGTGCAATTATGTCAGAGCGTTGTAAAGGTGCAGACGGGTGGCATACAACTCACAACGAAGATCTCGGTTAGCTCGATCCAGACCATCAGCATGCCAGACAAAGTTCTGGTGGTATAAGGGATCGCGGGTAATGGTGGTGTAGACAGCATTGTAGTATCCCTGCTCAACCTCACTGGATGCAATAGCAATGTGCCTAAAAGGGGAGTTATCCAACTCCCGATACTCTCCACATAGACGTGTCAGAGCTGCATAGGCAGCATCGTGGACTGCCATATCAATGGTCACTCCAACACCATGAGCGGTGTGCAGCATAGTAGGGGAGTCATCATCATGAGAATAGATGTGGACGATGGCGCAGTACTGCTCCTGGTTAAAGTCCCGGTACTTCTCGTACACGGTGTACTCAGGATGCCAGCGATAACCCAGGAAGGTCATCATCTCAGCCAACACAACAGGTGATCCTGAGGCTCCAATAGCCGTCATGTAGCTCACGACCAGTCTCATATGATCCATCTGTAAGCAAAGATGTTTCAAAGGAGTCAAACTTCAGAAACTAAAGGTATAACATAACGAAGGGGTAACTGATACGTCTCCAACGTATCTATAATTTTTGATTGTTCCATGCTATTATATTATCTATCTTGGATGCTTTATATGCATTTATATGCTATTTCATATGATTTTTGGGACTAACCTATTAACCTAGAGCGAGTGCCAGTTTCTATTTTTTCCTTGTTTTTGAGTTTCATAGGAAAGGAATATCTAACGGAATCCAATTGACCTGAAACTTTACGACAATTGTTTTTGGACCAAAAGAAGCCCATGGAGTACCGGAGATGCACCAGAAGAGTCCCAAGGCCACCACAAGGGTGGAGGGCGCCCCACCCCCCTAGGGCACGCCCTCCGACCTTGTGGGCCCCTCGTGGACCCTCCTGACTTGTTCTCAACGCCAACACCTCTTATATATCCCCAAACCTCCAGAACAGAACATAGATCGGTAGTTCCGTCGCTGCAAGCCTCTGTAGCCACCAAAAACCAATCGGGACCTTGTTCTGGCACCCTGCCAGAGGGGGACACCATCCCCGGTGGCCATCTTCATCATCTCGACGCTCTCCATGACGAGGAGGGAGTAGTTCACCCTCGGGACTGAGGGTATGTACCGGTAGCTATGTGTTTGATCTCTCTCTCTCTCATGTTCTTGATATGGCATGATCTTGATGTACCGCGAGCTTTGCTATTATAGTTGGATCTTATGATGCTTCTTCCCCTCTACCTTCTTGCAATGGATTGATATTTCCCTTTGAAGTTATCTTATTGGATTGAGCCTTTAAGGATTTGATAACACTTGATGTATGTCTTACATGTGCTTATCTGTGGTGATAATGGGATATTCATGTGATCTACTTGACGTATGTTTCGGTGATCAACTTGCGGGTTCTATGACCTTGTGAACCTATGCATAGGGGTTGGCACACGTTTTCGTCTTGACTCTCTGGTAGAAACTTCGGGGCACTCTTTGAAGTTCTTTGTGTTGGTTTGAATAGATGAATCTGAGATTGTGTGATGCATATCGTATAATCAAACCCGCGGATACTTGTGGTGACATTGGAGTATCTAGGTGACATTAGGGTTTTGGTTGATGTGTGTCTTAAGGTATTATTTTAGTACGAACTCTAGGGTTGTTTGTGACACTTATAGGAATAGCCCAATAGATCGATCAGAAAGAATAACTTTGAGGTGGTTTCGTACCCTACAATAATCTCTTCGTTTGTTCTCCACTATTAGTGAATTTGGAGTGACTCTTCGTTGCACATTGAGGGATTGTTATATGATCTATTTATGTTATCATTGTTGAGAGAACTTGCACTGGTGAAAGTATGAACCCTAGGCCTTGTTTCTAAGCATTGGAATACTGTTTTCGCTCACTTTTGTTACTTGCTACCTTGCTGTTTTTATAGTTTCAGATTACAAAAACCTATATATGCCATCCATATTGCACGTATATCACCATGTCTTTGCCGAACTAGTGCACCTATACAATTTACCATTGTATTGGGTGTGTTGGGGACACAAGAGACTCTTTATTATTTGGTTGCAGGGTTGTTTGAGAGAGACCATCTTCATCCTATGCCTCCCACGGATTGATAAACCTTAGGTCATCCACTTGAGGGAAATTTGCTACTGCCCTACAAAACTCTACACTTGGAGGCCCAACAACGTCTACAAGGATAAAGTTGTGTAGTAGACATCATGCTCTTTTCTGGCGCCATTGCCGGGGGAGGCTAGGTAAGCGGCACTCACCTCCCATCAACGAAGCTCTTTTCTGGCGCCGTTGCCGGGGAGGCTAGGTAAGCGGCACTAACACCCCATCAACAAAGCTCTTCTCTGCTGCCGTTGCCGGGGAGTTTAGTGCTTGAAGGTATATCTTTAGATCTTGCAATCGAATCTTGTAGTTTCTTGTTTTATCACTAGTTTAGTCTATAAAAGGAAACTACAAAAAAATGGAATTGAGGTTGCCTCATATGCTTCATCTTTTTAGTATCTTTCGTGAAAATAAGGATTCCGATAATTGTGCTCAATTGCTAGAGGAAGAATGCAATAAAATATTTGACATACAATCTCTGAATGATGAGCATGATTGCAATGTTGTTAGTATGAATTCTTTGAATATCCATAGTACTAATGATGATTGCACTATTCATGATAAAATGTTTCTTATAAGCATGTCAATTTTTGTGGAGTGCATAGAGTTTGTTGTTACATACCAAAAAGGGAAGATATATTTTGCAGGAGGCATAAGCATTTAGAAACTAAATGGTTGAAAGAGAGGCAAGATGTTTGTGCTGAACAATTTAATATTTTTAGCCATCCTTGTGAACTTCGCAATGAACGTGGTCATTTAAATCTCCAATGCAAATTGTTTCATGATCGAATCATGTCCAAAAATTGTGATGACTTGATTTCCCTTGCGCATCATAATGAACTTAGTTTGCTTCTGGGATATGAAGAAATGAAACGTATAACTAAGGGTATTCTAGAATATAACCTTGAGAAATTTCTTGATTTTGATCTTGAGGAAATTTATATGTATTGTGCGGTAAATTGCATTGAGAATCCTTATATTGTCAATTACTTAAAGACAAGAAAAAAAATTGAAGATGAAGAGAATACTAATGAAGGGGAAGAGGTTTCCCAATATCCTCCTATTTTTTATTATGTTGAATCAGGTAACGAGGAGGAGCCTTTTATTGAACCAATCTCATCAATAAGGAGCTCCAAAAGGGTGATTAAACCCACACATGATGTGAAGAAGAAAATGAAAAGACGGAGAAGCAAAGGTAAAAAGGCATCACTCCCAAATGATGTTGCTCCTATTATTGTTATGGCTCATAAGAGTGAATCAAAAATAAATGTGGATGATGATATACTTGATGATGATATTGATTCTTTACCTTGCGATACTATGTCCGAATAAATTATTGAGGATGATTTTGTTATGCCTATTATTCATTGTGATGATTATGATTGAGAAAGTCATGATACTTGTTATAATCTTCAAAATCTTTTTGGCCCCAACTTAGAAAGTAGTGATGATAATAATTGTTATACTATTTGTGCTATCCATACTATTGATGATGAGAGTGATTATGCTTATGATATGCAAAGGCCCGATCTTGGGGATGCTATGTTTGATGATAATGACATGTTTGAGAATTTATTTGCTGCAATTAATGTTTGTCCCAAGCTTGGGATGCTATGTTTAATGAAGATGATATTTTTAGTCCCCCAAGTCTTGATGTGCAAATTTATTATGATGATAGCATGCCTCCTATTTATGATGATTGCAATAGTGATAAAGTGGATTTGGAGAGGTCATGACTTTATTTAGTGATGAATCCGCTATTTCGGAAGAGGTTCCAATTGATTATGAGAACAAAGTTGCTATTTATGATGATTATTGTGATGACATGTATGCTATAAAGAATAATGATAACCATGAAACTTGTCATCGTGATTTTAATATTCAATTGGATTATGCCTCGCATGATAGTTATTTTGTTGAGTTCGCTCCCACTATTCCGAATGAGAAGAATTTTGCTTATGTGGAGAGTAATAAAATTTATATGCTTGTAGATCATGAAAAGAATGATTTATGTGATGGTTACATTGTTGAATTCATTCATGATGCTACTGAAAATTATTATGAGGCAGAAACATATGCTTGTAGGAGTTGCAATAATATCAAGTTTCCTCTCTATATGTTGGAAATCTTGAAGTTATGCTTGTTTTGCCTTCCTATGCTAGTTGATCCTTGTTCCCATAAAAATTTTGCTCACAAAATCCTTGTGCATAGGAAGTGGGTTGGGCTTAAATGTGCTTGTAATATGCTTCATGATGCTCCCATTATGTTTCAATTCATATCTTTTATGTGAGCATCATTGAAATCATCATGCCTAGCTACAAAGGCATTAAAGAAAAGCGCTTGTTGGGAGACAACCCAACATCTCTACCTACTGTTTTTGCATGTTCACATGATTAAGCTACTATAGTAATAATGTTCTATAGCTTTTGTTTCAATAAAGTGCCAAGTAAGACCTTTGGGATGATCTATGGTGATAGTTGATTTGATGTTGCTGAAAAACAGAAACTTTTGCGCCCAGGAGATTAGTTTTCATTTTTAAGAGAAGCGCAATAAAATAATGATTATTTATGTAGAAGATTAATAAACATATTTCTCAGGTTGTCCTAATTTTTCAGAATTTTTGGAGTTACATAAGTATTTGAGAGTTACAGATTACTACAGACTGTCCTGTTTTTGACAGATTCTGTTTCTGATGCATAGTTTGCTTGTTTTCTAGTCTCTATGGCTTATATTGCTTAATATACATTGTAGAAATTATAGGGTACAGTAGGCATCATGTGAGAAAAATTATGAATCTTGTCTTGACAGTACCTAAGCGGTGATTTGCTTTATTATACTAACGGAGCTTACATGTTTTCTGTTATGTTTTGTGTTGTGAAGTTTTCAAGTTCTGGGTAAAGTTTCAATGGAATATGGAATAAGGAGTGGAAAGAGCCTAAGCTTGGGGATTCCCAAGGCACCCAAAGGTAATATTCAATGTCAACCAAGAGCCTAAGCTCGGGGATGCCCCGGAAGGCATCCCCTCTTTCATCTTCGTTCATCGGTAACCTCACTTGGAGCTATATTTTTATTCACCACATGATATGTGTTTTGCTTGGAGCATCATTTTCTTTTGTTTTGTTTTGCTTGCTGTTTGAATAATATTCCAAGATCTTAAATTCTTAAATGTTAGAGAGTCTTCACATAGTCACATAATTATTCAATTACTCATTGATCTTCACTTATATCTTTTGGAGTAGTTTGTCATTTGCTCTAGTGCTTCACTTATATCTTTTTAGAGCACAATGGTAGTTTTATTTTGAAGAAATTGTTGAACCCTCATGCTTCACTTATATCACTTTGAGAATCTCTAAACAGCAAGGTAATTTGCTTAGGTTATGAATTTAGTCCTAATATGATAGGCATCCAAGAGGGATATAATAAAAACTTTCATATAAAGCGCATTGAATACTATGAGAAGTTTGATTCCTTATGATTGTTTTGAGATATGAGGATGATGATATTAGAGTCATGCTAGTGAGTAATTTTGAAATTAAGAAATACTTGTGTTAAGGTTTGTAAGTCCTGTAGCATGCACGTATGGTGAACCGTTATGTAACGAAGTTGGAGCATGAAGTATTTAATGATTTTCTTTGTTATGAGTGGCGGTCGGGGATAAGCGATGGTCTTTTCCTACCAATCTATACCCCTAGGAGCATGCGCATAGTACTTTGTTTAGATGACTAATAGATTTTTGCAATAAGTATGTGAGTTCTTTATGACTAATGTACTCTCACCCTTCCACCATTGCTAGCCTCTCCTGTGCCGCACAACTTTCGTCGGTACCATAAACCCACCATATACCTTCCTTAAAACAGCCACCATACCTACATATTATGGCATTTCCATAGCCATTCCGAGATATATTGCCATGCAACTTCCACCATTTCGTTTATATGGCACGCTCCATCATTGTCATATTGATGTGCATGATCATGTAGTTGACATCGTATTTGTGGCACAGCCACCATTCATAATTCTTTCATACATGTCACCCTTGATTCATTGCACATCCCGGTTCACCGTCGGAGGCATTCATATAGAGTCATATTTTGTTCTAAGTATCGAGTTGTAATTCTTCAGTTGGAAGTAAATAAAAGTGTGATGATCTTCATTATTAGAGCATTGTCCCATGTGAGGAAAGGGTGATGGAGACTATGATTCCCCCACAAGTCGGGATGAGACTCCGAACGAAAAAAAGAGGCCAAAAAAGAGAAGGCCCAAAAAACAAAAAAAAATGAGAGAAAAAGAGAGAAGGGGCAATGCTACTATCCTTTTACCACACTTGTGCTTCAAAGTAGCACCATGATCTTCATGATAGAGAGTCTCCTATGTTGTCACTTTCATATACTAGTGGGAATTTTTCATTATAGAACTTGGCTTGTATATTCCAATGATGGGCTTCCTCAAATTGCCCTAGGTCTTGTGAGCAAGCAAGTTGGACGCACACCCACTTAGTTTTATTTTTTAGCTTTCATAAACTTATAGCTCTAGTGCATCTGTTGCATGGCAATCCCTACTCACTCACATTGATATCTATTGATGGGCATATCCATAGCCCATTGATATGCCTAGTTGATGTGAGACTAACTCCCTATTTTTATCTTCTCCACAACCACCATATTCTATTTGACCTATAGTGCTATGTCCATGGCTCACGCTCATGTATTGCATGCAAGTTCAAAAAGTTTGAGAACATCAAAAGTATGAAACAATTGCTTGGCTTGTCATTGGGGTTGTGCATGATTTGAATATTTTGTGTGATGAAGATGGAGCATATCCATACTATATGATTTTGTAGGGATAACTTTCTTTGGTCGTGTTATTTTGAGAAGACATAATTGCCTCGTTAGTATGCTTGAAGTATTATTGTCTTTATGTCAATATTAAACTTTTGTTTTGAATCATACCGATCTGAACATTCATGCCACAATAAAGAAGTTACATGGATAAATATGTTAGGTAGGGGGAAATATCAAGTACTCCCATCCTTGGAGTGCTCCCCATGCGCCAACTTCAAAAAATTCAATTTTAAATGTTTTAAAAAATTCTAGAAAAATATATGAATATTTACAAGTAATTTGACTACAACTCCTAAAAATTTCAGATCCGTACTCTAAATGTACATTGAGAAACAAAAATGTGAAATCTAGCGTGAATAGTGTCATAAAAAGACAAAAGCAACACTTGACACTATTCACATCTGAATTTGTCTTTTTTGTTTCTCAATGTACATTTTGAGTTTGGCCCTGAAATTTTTAGGAGGTGTAGTCACATTCCTTGTGAACATTCACATTTATTTTCAGAATTTTAAAACATTTAAAACTCATATTTTACACTTGGAGTATAGGGAGCACCCCAAGGATGGGAGCACTTGATATTTCCCCTGTTAGGTAGCATTCCACATCAAAAATTCCATTTTTATCGTTTACCTACTCGAGGGCGAGCAGGAATTAAGCTTGGGGATGTTTTGATTGTTCCATGCGGAGTATTATATTATCTATCTTGGATGTTTTATATGCATTTATATGCTATTTTATATGATTTTTGGGACAAACCTATTAACCTAGAGCCCAGTGCCAGTTTCTTTTTTTTCCTTGTTTTTGAGTTTCGCGGGAAAGGAAATCAAACGGACTCCAATTGACCTCAAACTTTACAACAATTGTTTTTGGACCAAAAGAAGCCCATGGAGTACCAGAGATGCACCATAAGAGTCCCGAGGCCACCACAAGGGTGGAGGGCGCCCCCACCCGCCTAGGGCGCGCCCTCCGACCTTGTGGGCCCCTCGTGGACCCCCTGACTTGTTCTCAACGCCAACACCTCTTATATATCCCCAAACCTCCAGACCAGAACCTAGATCGGGAGTTCCGCCGCCGCAAGCCTCTGTAGCCACCAAAAACCAATTGGGGCCATGTTTCAGCACCTTGCCGGAGGGGGAAACTGAAGGAAATATGCCCTAGAGGCAATAATAAAGTTATTATTTATTTCCTCATATCATGATAAATGTTTATTATTCATGCTAGAATTGTATTAACCGGAAACATTGTCACACCCTAGCTATTTCATGCATTAGAGTGCTTGCATCATGTTTAAATTATTAGAAACTTGGAAATGGGGACGACAGAACCCCCAGCACCCCCCCCCTGAAACAACTAGGGTTTACTAAAAATATTTTCAATGAACCTGAAATGCCCTTCTAAAATGTTCATCATCTTTGCCTTGGTCCTAAACCTCTGACAAAAATGGTGCACAATTTTCTAGGTCATCCTAAGGTCACTGGATTAAATCTTTAGTTATTTGAATTTGGGCATTTAAATGCTAGTAAATATTTTGAATTCTCAAATAATCCTAAACTAAAATGTTCCATGTTGGATGTATTCCAAACAGGGGCCATGAGAAGTTTGGTGATTTTTGGAAGTACCTAGCTATTTTTAGAAATGCCACAAACTTGCAGAAAATAAAACAAAACAGAAAATAAAGAGAGAGATCTTACCTGGCCGCAGCCCACCTGGCGGCCCAACACTGTGCGGACCCATGCCAGCCAGCTGCTTCTTCTTCGCCAGGCAGGCAGAAGCGACACCACGACGCCGCCGAGCTCGTCACGGCACCAGCTGCTTGCCGCTTGCCCATGATCGTGCTGGACGGCCTCCACGTGGCCCGCTCGACCGCCTGGACACCTCACTCTCCCCCTGCTCCTCTCTCTCGCCCTTTCCTCGCCATGGTCGACGTTGTCGCGCCCGCGCCACCGTGAAACTCGCATCCACTGTCGTCCCCGCGCCGTGTTGCCGTGTCCCCGAGCTCCGCCGTCGTCTGCTTCGTCGAGCTAGCTGAGCCCCGAGCGCTCGCACGCTCTACTCCGTCTTCTTTAACCTCGCCTTCACCGAACACCGCCAAAGATCCCCTTCGCCGTCACCACCGCATCAGCTCGTCCCCAACCTCACCGTTTGCCTCGTTGGGATCTCCCTAAGCCCTGCTACCTCCTCCTCCTCTCCGTTTGCCTTCTCGAGCACCGCAGCAACCGCACCAAGCTCGGCCGCACCCGCCGCCGCCACCGCACATCGTCGTCGTGGCCACAGCCACGTTGGCTCGAAACCGAGCACGCCATCGTCTTCACCGCACTCGCAGGAGCCCGTAGCACCACTCCACACACCTCGCCGTGCCTCCTAGCGACGAGTTCGAGCTCTTTCGAGCTCCGGCCACCGCCACACTCGTCGCCGACGACATTTTCGGCCACTCCAGATCCACCCACTACCACCACTCGACGTGGCTCACTCCCCGCATCACGTAGATGTGCTCCGCCGTCGTTTTGGTCGCCGGAGCACGAATCCCGCACTGCCCCGCCGCGTTTGGCCTCGCCGGCGGCTAAACGTCAGCGAGTTCGACCCCGCTAACCAAGTTTGACTCTGGGTGGGCCCAGTTTGACCCCCCGGGTCTATGACAAGTGGGACCCGCCTGCTAATTAAGTTAGGATTAGGACTAACTAAAAATTAGTTAAACTAATGACACTGACACGCGGGACCCACTGGTCAGGTTTGACCTGGACCGTCCCTGTTGACTGGTGACATCACCCTGACGCAATGCTGATGCAGTAATCATTTACTGGATCTATTCTTATACAGGAAATTCCAGAAAATGTTCTAAACTTCAAAAATTCATAGAATTTAATCTGTAACTCCAAATGCAAAGATTTATATATGAAAAATGATCAGAAAAATCCAATATTTCCATCTACATTGTTTTCATGCATGTCAGAACACTTTAGCCTTTCTATTTAAGTGAAACAAGCTAATGCACTAATATGACTTCATATCATGAGCTTTTATTTGAATCTTTGATTCAAATGGACTCAAACCAACCTGTTTTACAATGTATTAGCCAAAACACACCCATATTGACATATCATAGCATGCATCATATTGTTGCATATTGCCATGTGATGATTGTGTTCCGTTGTGTCTTTCGTGGTAGGTTGTGCCTTCGGGGATACCTACGAATATCCGACTGAAGGGCAGTACCCTACTACCACTCCATCAGGCAAGCAGCCCCATTGATCATATCGATACAATCCCATGTTCTCGCTCCTGCTCTCATTTACTGCATTAAGACAACAACGTTTCAAACTATTGTGTGTTGCGGTAGTTGAAACCATTTCCTCTGCATGACCTGTCATTGCCACAGTAACTAGATGAAACCCACTAGCATGTGTAGGAGTTGATTGAGCCATGGCTGTGTTTCCTACCTTGCTATGCCTTCTATGCTTAGAGTCGTGTCAGGTCTGGTTCATCTGGGTGATGGGCTAGAGTGAAATGGATATGTCGGTAATGTGAGTGATGTGTTTAACACGATTTGGTAAAGGTATTGATGAGAGGCCATGTAGGAGTACATGGTGGGTTGTTTCATTGGAACCGTCCTTAAGCACCGAGATCTGTATGTGTGATTTAAGAACCAGCTACTACCATGCATTGGGCCCGAAACCAATGGACCCTCTCGGCTTCTTAACCACCCTAGCCCTTTTTCCAGGAGTTGCAACTAGTTTCTGGTGTTTATAGGATATGTGTTGGCGGCCGTGCGTAGCGCTGACCCTAGGGGTGGGCTATGATGCTGTAGATACACCGTGGCACGGTGTACCAAGTCGCCTGTTTGGTGTCTCGGGAACCCTGTACACATCGTTCGGGGCCGTATGTGGAAACCTCGGCCAGACTCCCTGCGGATGGAACCTGGATAGGCGATAAACCTGGACTAGAGACTTGAGTATTTAGGTAGGCCGTGGCCGACACCCTCGTTGGTCTTCTACTTGAAGGTTGTCGAGTACATGTCGTGTAAATGACAATAAGTGGTGAGAGCGTGTATGAAGAAGTACACCCCTGCAGGGTTAACATCATCTATTCGAATAGTCGCGTCCGTGGTAAAGGACTACTTGGTTGCCTATACAGTTCATAGACAAGTAAATGGATACTCCTAAAAGCCTCAAGATAAGTGTGAGTGCCGTGGATGGCCCTTCCGTAGGATGATGGAGGAGGATCCTCGGTGGTGTATTGTTGTGGTGAGTAGTGGACTCATGTGCGCAAAACATTTACAAGTTGTTGCCTCGTAGGATAGCTTAGCCAAGAGTCAAAGCTAGCCAGCTGCAATAACCCCACTATCCTTCTTGAGAATGTTGCATGTGTAGTAGGATCTATTGTAAGACTTGCTGAGTACCATTGTACTCATGTTTGCTTAATTACTGTTGCAGAAGAGAACACCGCCCCCTCTGATGGGTTCTATGTAGATCTAGACGTTGACGAGAGACTTGCCACCCAGGTGGTGATCCTGAGCCGTGAAGGGCCTTGTAGATAGACAGGCTTCGTCAAGCCTTCTTGCTTTCTAGTTGTCTGTACTCAGACAAGTTTGCTTCCGCATGTGCTTGTATGTTTGTATGACTTGAGTGTCGGGTCGTGCGACCCCTACCTGTATGAACATATGATGTAAGGCTCTCTGGAGCCTTCTAATTAAAGAACTTTGACTTGTGGAGTTTTGTTGTGATGCCATGTTGTATTTACACATATCGAGCATATTATGTGTATGTTTGAAATGCTTGGTATGTGTGGGATCCGACAACCTAGTCGTTTATCCTTGGTAGCCTCTCTTATGGGGAAATGTAGTCTTGTGCTTTCATGAGCCATAGTAGTCCGCTACAGCCCGGTTCACTGGAGTCCTGCTAGCCCAGCAGTACTGCTCCGGAACACTTAGACTGGTCGGCATGTGATTCACTTTGTTCATGTGCCTGTCCCTTCAGGGAAATGTCACGCGAAGATATCCGGAGTCCTGTTAGCCTGCTGCAGCCCGGTTTACCGAAGTCCTGTTAGCCCAGTTGCTACAGCCCGGATTCATACACTATTGACCGACATGCTCGAGGTTGATTCATGTATGCATGTCCCTGTAAGTTAGTGCCACTTTGGGTTCACGACTAGTCATGTCGGCCCGGGTTCTCTGTCATATGGATGCTAGCGACACTATCATATACGTGAGCCAAAAGGCACAAACGGTCCTGGGCCATGGTAAGGCGACACCCGTGGGAATACCGTGCGTGAGGCCGCAAAGTGATATGAGGTGTTACAGACTAGATCAGTGTGACTTGGAATCGGGGTCCTGACAGCGTTGGCATTAGAGTTGGACTGCTTGTAGGTTCGTTAAGCCAAACTGGTCGATGTCGAGTCTAGAAATGCTTTAATTATATGTAGGGGAATTGATTGTGGGAGGGAACGTAAGGCTCTTTTTACTCCTTTACCTTATGCCCTCTGATCTGAGTCATCCTCTTCTCTTTCTACGTGGGTTAAGGACTAGGATCTCATCTTCTATCATGATCATGTGTTACTAATCCATAGAATCTTAGGATTGTTGGTTCCAGGCCTCAGTTCAGTTTCTACTACTTTTAGTATGTTGTCAGTTGAACCAGAACCTTGATATGATGTTGTTGAGTGGTTTTGCCAACTATTGTGAATGTCTCAAATCTTTTTCTGAGCATTTACAGCCGTTATGATGTCCGATTTCTCCTAGAAAATTCTAATGCCTTTGCATTATTTCGTGCTTTCAGATGGCCACCCGCACCCAGAATCAAGTGGTTCGTTTGACTCGATGCCTCGATGTACCTGGTCACACGGCCATTCTGGTCTGTGTGATGACCGAGGCGAGCTACCAATGGTATCCTGAGTATACTATTCAGGAGCAATATCGAGATTTCAACCAGTGCCAATATCTTTGCACAGTCAGGATATACCCTTCCTATCCTGGAGCTATTGAACCCCTCCATTGTTCATATGGACTTGGGATTACCATCGAGATGTCCGTGCAGGACGCAGCTTACTCAATGATGTCCATCATGCGAGCTAGACTTCCTTTGCTTCGGAACACTGAGTTCCGCTATATGCCAACATCACTTCCTGGTGCAGAAGGTTACTACCAGGCTCTCTACGCTAACTCCTCCCATGAGGATTCGCTACTCCGCACCACCACAGAGTTGCTTGAGGATAAGGACCGCGAGAATCGTGCTTTGCGAATGGAGCTTTTCAATAGTCGATCTGATCACTGGGCCACTCTGACACGGATTGCACCTGCCGTGCAGGCTGGGTATATGGACATGAGGGATTTGTACCCCGTGCGGTCTGGTCTGCCGGATCGTATGGACTGGCGTGATGTAGGAGGCATCACTCCTCCCCGTGGACCCTATCTGCCACCGTTTGTTGGACCGAGGCCACATCCGAGTCCTTATGGACTGCAAGCTCCACAGAACCGACTGTTTCCAGATGATCATGTTCAGCTCCCAGGATATGGTGGTAATCTCTATGAAGATTACTACGAAGACATCTGAGTTGGTAGTAGCTTCACTAGTATTGTAACAGATGTATTTCCACAGTCTTGCGCGTCTGGTGGAATATGACTTAGTGTGTACTGAATTCCAAAGGCGTAGAAAAATAATGTATAGGAGCTTGGAATGCCTCTGATGAGATGTAATGTTCTTCACCATAGTTGTACTTCAGCTTGGGCTTGTACTAAACTATGTATGGTGTGTATGACTGATGGTATATATATATATGGTAGTTTCTGTATTACCATGTCATACGGATGAACATCTCTGCATTTTGAGTCATCCATTACATTCTGCATTCTTATGCCACAGTTTTGCCATCCTTGTCTAAACTGTTCTTTTGTTTTCCTAGGATGGTGAACACCCGAAGCACCCCTTCTATTCAGGAGCAGGGTTAAGCCAGTGGAGCTAGGGATGGGAATCTACCCCATCCATCTTCCTTGGCTGAAGTCATGTTGGAGGCAGAAAGGAATAAACGCGAGACCAACCGGTTGTTAGAATGCATCGAGCAGAATACTGCACGTTCCCATGGGAACGACTTGGTGTCTCTCAATGATTTCATCAAGCTGACCCCACCAACTTTCCATCATTCTGTCGAGCCTCTTGATGCGGATGATTGGCTTCGCAGCATTACCCATAAGCTACGTTCTGCACGCGTAGCCGAGGCTGACAAAGTCACTTACGCTGCTTATCGCCTTGAGGGCCCTGCTAGCTTTTGGTGGGAAAACTATGAGGCTATGCGCCCAGCCGACCAGGTTACCACTTGGGAAGAATTCAGCACGGCTTTCCGTGATCACCACATTCCGGAGGGTCTTATGGATCGCAAGAGAGAGGAATTCTGCAACTTCACCCAAGGCCGACTGACCGTGGATGCCTACAGCCGCGAGTTTGGAAACTTGGCACGTTATGCACCTAAGGAAGTGTCCACTGACGCCAAGAAGCAGGCGAGGTTCCGGAAGGGACTTAGCCTCGAGCTTCGCCGTGATCTCCGTTTGCACGAGTGCACCTCCTTCCAGAAGCTTGTGAACAAAGCCATCAGTGCTGAGACCGGTCAGACTGACTTTGAAGCTACACGTAAGCATTCTCGTGATTTTGGTTCTTCATCCGGCTCTGGTTCTCAGAAGCGTCGGGTGTGGATTCCAAACACAGCTCTGCCACCCAGGTTCACTCCGAGGCCATCCTATGAGGCGCCTCGCCCAACCCAACAGTATACACTACCTAAGGCTTATGGTGGACCGGCCACCAATGCTTCTCCGTGCACCAACACGGTGACATGCTTCAAGTGCGGAGAGCCGGGTCACTACAGTTGAGAGTGTCCCCGAAACAACAACCCCAACCAGTCTGGAAAGTCCATTGGCCGTGGTAAGCCAGCGGGAAAGGTGTATTATGCCAAGCCAGCCACCACTGCACGTGGCCATGTTAACTATGTCTCAGCAGAGGAGGCTCATGATGATCCCAACGTCGTCCTTGGTACGCTTCTTGTTAACTACCATCCGGCATCTGTTCTTTTGATACTAGAGCATCTCATTCATTCATATCTGAGAGCTATGCTCGGTTGCATAACACCACATTTTGTGACATGCCCACTTCCATGGTAATTCAAACTCCGGGTTCCAAATGGCAAACTTTTAGAGTAAGCCATGGGAATGAAATTCTTGTCGATAGGCTTGTCTTCCTTGCATCCTTAATAGCTCTCAAGTCCTCATACATAAATATCATCTTATGCATGGACTGGATGTCAGCCCATTATGCTAAGATTGATTGTGCCACTAGAACTGTTCAACTTATTCACCCATCGGGCAAGACATTCAATGTCTTAACCCGAGTGGCCAAGCGTCAGCTCTACTCCCTAAATGCCAACCCTCTTCCAGACCTTGAAGATATTCCGGTAGTCCGTGACTTCCCGGATGTCTTTCCAGAAGAATTGCTAGGTGTTGCACCTGGCAGGGATGTCGAGTTCGTGATAGACCTTGTCCCAGGAACCGTTCCAATCTCTAGAAGACCCTATAAGATGGCACCCCTAGAACTAGCTGAACTTAAGAAACAACTCGATGAATCCTTGAAAAAGCGTTTCATCCGTCCTAGTTCTTCTCCATGGGCTTGCCCCGTTCTCTTCGTCAAGAAGAAGGATGGTACGGATCGGATGGTTGTAGATTATCGACCCATCAACTTGGGTGCCATAAAGAACAAGTATCCGCTCCCCAAGATCAACAATCTGTATGATCAGCTCACTGGATCCTCATTCTTCTCCAAAATGGATTTGAGGTTGGGCTACCATCAAATCAAAATCAAAAATGGGGACATTCCCAAAACGGCATTTGTTACTCGTTATGGCCAATACGAGTCACCGTCATGTCCTTCGGTTTAACCAATGCCCTAGCCACCTTCTCTCGGTTAATGAACTCAATCTTCATGGAGTGTTTGGATAAATTCGTCATGGTATACCTCGATGATATACTCATCTACTCCAAGAATGAGGAAGAACATGCCGAGCATCTAAGGCTAGTACTGACAAAACATCGAGAGCATCGCCTTTATGCCAAATTCTCCAAATGTTAATTTTGGTTACCAGAAGTGACCTACCTAGGCCATGTAATCTCCGGTAAGGGTATTGCTGTCAATCCTGAGCGAATTCAAGTTGTCCTTGATTGGACTCCACCTAAAACGGTCAAGCAAGTTCGGAGTTTCCTTGGCTTTGCGAGCTACTGTCACCGCTTCATCGAGAATTTCTCCAAGGTTGCTAAACCTCTAACTGAACTCCTCAAGAAAGATAAAAAAAGTTCGAGTGGACCCCATAGTGCGAGTTCAGCTTTCAGGAACTGAAAAGACGCCTGACATCTACTCCCGTACTCGTACCACCAGATTTTTCTAAGGACTTTATTATCTATTGCGACGCCTCGTGACAAGGACTAGGTTGCATACTCATGCAAGATCGTCATGTAATTGCCTATGCTTCACGGCAGTTACACCCACACAAGGAAAACTATCCCACACATGATCTAGAGCTTGCAGCTGTAGTCCATGCACTTAAAACTTGGCGACATTACCTTCTCAGTAATCGTTGCGAGATCTTCACCGATCACCAAAGTCTGAAATATATCTTCACCCAACCGGATTTGAATCTCAGGCAAAGATGTTGGGTCGAGTTGATCTCAGATTATGACTTAGGGATAACTTACACCCCGGGAAAAGCCAATGTTATGGCTGATGCACTAAGTCGTAAATCCTAGTGTAACAACCTAATGTTACAACAAGGTCAACCACTTCTCCATGAGGAATTTCGGAAGCTTAATCTTCACATTGTTCCTCAAGGATTCTTATCTACCTTGGTGGCGAAACCTACCCTTATGGATCAGATCATCAAAGCATAGAAGGTTGACCTGGGAATTTCCCGTATCAAGAGGAACATCAAGAAAGGAGTCATGAATTGTTTCTCCATTGATGATCAAGGTGGCGTGTTATTTGGAAACCGCTTAGTGGTTCCCAAGGCATGAAATCTGAGGTGGCTAATCATTAAGGAAGCTCATGAATCTCCTCTCACCATTCATCCCGGTAGTACTAAAATGTATCAAGACCTACGCCAGAGGTTTTGGTGGACTAGGATGAAGAGAGAAATCACTCAATATATTGCAAATTGCAACGTCTATCGTTGTGTCAAAGCAGAGCATCAGCGGCCTGCTGGCACCCTTCAACCTTTAGCTATTCCTGAATGGAAATGGGATAAAATCGGTATGGACTTCGTCACCGGGTTTCCCAGGACCAAGAAAGGGAATAATGCTATTTTCGTTGTCATCTATCATCTTTCCAAAGTAGCTCACTTCCTACTTGTTCAGGAGAGTATAACCGCTAGCCAGCTAGCAAACTTGTATATCGAATAGTGTCTCTTCATGGTGTTCCATTGGAGATTAACTCAGACCGTGGAAGTCTCTTCACCTCTCGATTTTGGGAAGTTTCCAAAATGCTATGGGGACTTGTCTCTCCTTTAGCACCGCTTTCCACCCTCAATCAAGTGGTCAAGTTGAGCGCGTCAATCAAATTCTGGAAGATATGCTCCGAGCTTCTGTTATCTCATTCGGAATGGATTGGGAGAAATGCCTTCCATTTGCCGAATTTGCTTACAACACTAGCTATCAATCTAGCTTGGGAAAGCTCCTTCTGAAGTTCTCTATGGACGAAGGTGTCGAACGCCTCTTAACTGGTCAGAAACCAGGGAAAGACAATTCTTTGGCCCGGATATGATCCAGGAAGCAGAAGAGCAAGTTCGCATTGTTCGTGAAAAGTTGAAAACAGCCCAATCTCGTTAAAAGAGCCAATATGATCGTAAACATAAGGCCATGACTTTTGAAGTCAACGAGAAGGCTTACCTTCGGGTTACTCCTCTGAAGGGAACCCATCGATTCGGTATCAAAGGAAAATTGGCTCCTTGTTACATAGGTCCCTTTCGCATTCTTGCCAAACGAGGACAAGTTGCCTACCAATTGGAACTACCTCCGCATCTTTCCAGAGTTCATGATGTCTTCCACGTCTCTCAACTAAGGCGTTGCTTCTCGGATCCTATCCATGGAGTGGACCACGAAACACTTGACCTCCAAGATAATCTCACATACCGGGAATATCCCGTTTGTATCCTTGATCAAGCCAAGCGTACCACTCGACGCCATAACATCAAGTTTCTCAAGGTTCAATGGTCACACCATTCCGAGAAAGAAGCCACTTGGGAAAGGGAGGATCGTCTTCGACTTGAGTACCCCACCTTCTTCCCGACGGACCCTAAATCTCGGGACAAGATTCTTTTGAGTTGGGGTGAGTTGTCGCACCCTAGCTAGTTCATGCATTAGAGTGCTTGCATCATGTTTAAATTATCAGAAACCTGGAAATGGGGATACAGAACCCCCAGCACCCCCCTGAAACCAACTAGGGTTTACTAAAAATATTTTCAATGAACCTGAAATGCCCTTCTAAAATGTTCATCATCTTTGCCTTGGTCCTAAACCTCTGACAAAAATGGTGCACAATTTTCTAGGTCATCCTAAGGTCACTGGATAAATCTTTAGTAATTTGAATTTGGGATTTTAAATGCTAGTAAATATTTTGAATGCTCAAATAATCCTAAACTAAAATGTTCCATGTTGGATTTATTCCAAACAGGGGCCATGAGAAGTTTGGTAATTTTTGGAAGTACCTAGCTACTTTTAGAAATGCCACAAACTTGCAGAAAATAAAACAAAACAGAAAATAAAAGAGAGAGAGAACTTACTTGGCCGCAGCCCACCTGTCGGCGTCCTGGGAACGGGGGTCCCCAGACTTGCCTACCTGCAGCCTGCAGCGTGGCTCAAAAGGGGGCCCAGCACGACCCATCTTCATCAACACAGACCCAAGACCCTCGCGAGGGGCCAAGCCTCGCGGGGCGGACGACACGGAGCTTCCTCAGGCACGGCCTCACCAGGCTGGCTCGCGAGGAGGCGGAGAGATCAAGGCGGGGTACCTCACGAGGTGCCCGTGACGCAAGCCATGACGACCAAGGGCGCCAGGCGGGCGCCAGCCCGCACAGTGTCCGCCTTTCCCCTTTGGTGCAAAGGGGGCAAGCGCAGCCGCGGAGTACCAAGGCATCAGGCAAAGGTTGCCGTTTCGGTGCAACAAGACCAAGACCAGGAGGACCGCAAGACGGAGGTCATCATGGAGCCCAAGACGGCGTCACCACCAGAGCTTTGTGCAGGCGAGGACCAACTTTAGTCAGGATAAGTGTACTAGATGTTCCCCTTCAAAATGGCCAATTGTTGGCGCCCTGCCCGCTCAATATTTGGGAAGAGGCCCAGGGCCATTGCCTATAAATAGGACCAGCCACCCACAAGGACTAGGGTTCGGGTTCGAGGTAAAAGGAAGGTTAGAGACAGAGATCGAGGATCAAGGATCGGATCGAAATCAGAGAGAGAAGGGTGACTGAACTCCTCCTAGCAGTTCGTCCCCCCCCAGCAAAGAGCAGACCCTTGCGAGGCTGTTCTTCCTTGTATTGTTCATCATCATCAGCCTAAGAGGCAATCCACCACACCACACACTGGAGTAGGGTATTACACCACAACGGTGGCCCAAACCAGTATAAACCCTGTGTCTCTTGTGTTGTTCTTTCCTTAGCTTAGATCTTAGCGAGGCGGAGGGGTGCAGGTAGGTAGGAGGCGAAATCTCCGCGCGCACCCCAGTGTTCGAACCTCAAGGGTCTGCCGGAACCCGAAATCCGACATTTGGGCGCCAGGTAGGGGAGAGCCCCCGGAATTCGTCTTCCACCACCCCGTTCTCCTCCGACCATCGCGCCCATGTCTGACGCTCGTCGGGCCCGCGCCGAGCGCCGGGCCGCTCTCGCTTCCCGCGTCGCCCAGACGGCTCC
This sequence comes from Triticum aestivum, assembly GCF_018294505.1. Lineage (NCBI taxonomy): Eukaryota > Viridiplantae > Streptophyta > Magnoliopsida > Poales > Poaceae > Triticum > Triticum aestivum. Next base: position 377,427,047 of record NC_057794.1, read on the forward strand.
TGTCGGCGGGCGTCCTCGCCGTTCCCCGTCACCTGCCGTCAACGCCGCCACCGGCCCAGCGAGGGACGAGCAGCAAGCATCGTCTCAGCATCCGTCAGTGCGGCAAGATGGCCGCACTGCTACTCCCTCGCTCACCCCAGCTGGTTCTTCATCCCGCACGCTCCGCGCACCCATGGAGGCTCAAGCTGCGCTCATCGCGGCAAACGAGCTCATGTGCTACCATCCCGTCGACGACGTCTACGAAGAATGGCTTGACCGCATCACCGAGCTCGTCCGCGCCGCAGGGGGCTCTCCTGCGCCGTCCGTTCCACTGCGCCGCACCTCGCCCCGCACGGGCGACGAGGCTCCAGCGGCGCCCCGGCCGCCTCCTCCTCAAGAAGGCGCCATGGCTCCAAGGCGCGTGGCCCCTGGGCGGAACCCACTCCGTCAGGTGCCAGCATGGCAAGAGCAGAGCTGCCAAGAAGTCCCTCGCCCGCAAGAAGCTGCCCGGGCGCTCCCTGCTCCAGCACGTCGCGACCATGCTCCTGCTCCCGCACGCCAAGACCCCGCGCTGCTCCCAGCTGCAGCGCGTGGGGACATGCAAGACCAAGCTCTCCGTCACCCAAGGCCTCCTGTGGCCACAACAGGCTGTCGTGCCTTCACCACCGAGCTACGCAGCGTCGCGTAGCCCGGCAAGTTCAAGCCAGACCTGCCTCCTCGTTACGACGGCACGGCCGAACCTGCGGAGTTCCTCCAGCTCTATGAGCTGGGCATCGAAGCTGCCAACAGAGACGAGAAGGTCATGGCGAACTGGTTTCCCATGGCGCTCAAGGACAGGGCCCACACCTGGCTCCTGAACCTGGCCCCAGGCACGATCTCCTCCTGGGACGAGATGCGCACCCGCTTCATCGCCAACTTCCAAGGTACTCGCGACCGGCCACCCGCCGTGAGCGACATGCGCCGCATCAAGCAACAACCCGGGGAGACCCTGCAGAAGTACATCTAGCGCTTCAACAACGCACGCCTCAAGATTCCCAAGGTGACTGAGGAGGCCATCATCTCAGCCTTCTCCGACGGCGTGCGCGATGTCAAGATGAAGGAGGAGCTGGCGATGCATGAAGACCTGTGCACTTCCTTGGAGCTGTTCAACTTGGCAACCAAGTGCGCCAGGGCTGAGGAAGGGCGTCTCTCCCTCCTCGAGCTGCCTGCCGCAGACCCAGAAGAGAAGAAGCCCAAGGCCAAGGATGTGAAGCGCAAGGGGGCTGCCGTGCTCGCGGCAGAACCAGACACCAAGCGGGGCAGAGATCTGCCCGAACCTCCCAAGGGCAGTCGATACTGTGTGTACCACGACCTCCACACCCACAACACCAACGAATGTCAAGAGCTCCGAGCCGTGCGAGAAGGAAGGATCGGCCGTCGCCCCGACCGCGGTGACCGGGGCTACGGTCGAGGAGGAGGAAGGAACGCAGGACGCTGGGAAGACCGTGGCCCGCGCCAAGGGTGGCGCGATCAACCTCGCGAGGATCGCTGGCAAGATCCGCCTCGCGAGGGAGACTGGAGGGATCAGCCTCGCGAGGATCGCCCGCAAGGCAACGCAGGCCTCCCTCCGCTACCGCCGCAGCCAAGGAGGAACGAGGACCGCCACCAGGACGAGGGGGCTGGGGGCTTCCAGGAGCCGCGCGCGATCGCCTGCATCCTGGGCGGGGCTCAAGCCCCAGCCTCTCAACGCATCTTCAAGCAGTTCGCCCGCGAAGTGAATGCAGTCCTCCCCAAGCTCGAAGCCACGCGCCCTCTCAGGTGGTCGGCGTGCGCCATCACGTTCAGCTCAGCAGATCAGCTCAAGTGTGCGGCTACAGCCGGAGTCCTCCCGATGCTTTGTTCCCCAATCATCAGCAACGTGGTGGTCACCAGGACCCTCATCGATGGCGGGGCAGGGCTCAATGTCCTGTCCGTGGAAACATTCAACAATCTCCAAGTGCCCTACAGCCAGCTTCAGCCAACCAAGCCTTTCTCCGGAGTCACCGACGGCTCCACGGTCCCGATTGGGCAGGTCCGCCTCCCTGTCACCTTCGGGGCACGCGACAACTACCGCACCGAGCTCATCGACTTCGACGTCGCTCACATTCGCCTGCCGTACAACGCCATCCTTGGGTACCCAGCGCTGGCCAAGTTCATGGCCGTAACTCACCACGGCTACAACGTCCTCAAGATGCCAGGAAGTGGCGGAGTCATCACGGTGCCCTGTGAAGAGAAGGACGCGGTGTGTTCCCTGGAGCGAGCCTTTCAGGCCGCGTCACTGGAAGACCCGGATCGCGGAAGCAGGAGGCTTCCCGAGACCGCCCCCAAGAAGAAGAAGACATCGTCCGGCCCGGCCCCTCAGGAGGCAGGCCCCTCTGGGCCCGCGCCTGCCCAGGGGGAACCTCCTTCCATCGCATAGGAAAGCGCGCCCGGCGCCCTCCTCAGGCAGGGCTCGGGGGCTCTCCCCTGGAGGGCCACCGACCTGGCTAGGGTCACGAGGGAGGCGCTTGGGCACCACATGGAGGCGTGTTTCGAAGCACGTTTCCCTCAAGAAGGAGTAAGGCAAGGAGAGCCAGACCCTCAGGAGTTCGTCAGCAAGGCCATTCAGGAGCTACAGGAGTCAAGAGTCATGAAAGGCGGCCGCCGCCTACCAGCAGTGGCTCCCCATCCAGGCGAGGATGGTGGGCTGCGCGTCTGCATCGACATACCAGGGCTCAATCGAGTCGCCTCTCTGGAGCGCCTCTGGCCCTCGCGAGTGGGGCGCTGCGGAGGTCCACCCCACAGCTACGTTCGCATGCCTTACGGCTTACCGAACGCGGCTGCCACGTACCAGCGCCTCATGAGGGGCATCATGGAGGCACAAGAGGCCAGGCGTTCCGCAGCCCTGGTGGAGATGGAGATGGTCAGCGAGGAGCCACCAGCGCCTCCGGAGCCTCCCGAGGCCCCTAGGCCTGGGGGCTCGTGAGGATCGGCTTCCGCAGCCCACCGAGTCTGCTACACCAACAGTCCTTCGTCCTCAACATCATCAGGTGACATCTTTCAAGTTTCATTTCCAGCTGGGAGCGCCCCCCAGGGCTGCATTATTCCCAGGCCGCGTGGGTCCGTCCCTGCGGTATGTATCCCCTTTTATTTCATGTTGTTAGCTTACCTTGTTGGGGGTGCCCCTCGGGCTGCATCATCCCCAAGTCGCTCGGGCCAGACCCAGCGGCATGTATCCCTTTTGCGTTTATTTCCGGTTATGCGTTCGACCCGCCATGCTTGATTATTTGATGCCGGTCCACGGCACCTCTTCTTCTCCATGCCGACCACTTGCACGTTAAAGGGGGGGGTACCTGAGCATCGCAACTCAGGACTCTTACTGGCTCTCCAGCCCTCACCCTCTGGCCTTGTCCACGGCATCGTGACCTGGCATACCAGCGACGGCTGAGACCAGCTCGAGGGCCGGGACCCGAGGACGTAGAGTGCCGGCATCTAACCAAATTTGCAGGGACACATCACAAGATAAGGCCCAGTGCCAGGCGCAACCCGCCTAGAGGTAGGGCCCCGTGAGTCCCGCGCTGGCTCACGGGTGCCCAGATACACCTCGCCAGGCCCTACCGTGCCAGCCACGTGTCAGGGCGGGGCTGTACATGCCCCGGGGGCTCCTCCCGGAGGGGGCCCCCTCCCACGTACCAGTGGAAGCACCATGCTCCGCGCTGGCTGACGACACTGCCGAGGAGCGGCTATGCCCATACACATACGGAAGCGCTATGCTCCGCGCTGGTGATAAACAACTGAGGGTGGCCCCCGGGCCGCATCAACCTCAGGGAGCCCAGAGCTCAGTGTCTAGCCTCATCGTAACGCCTCCCCTCGGGAGTGCCGCGCGAGGGGGCTGGGCACGGGGGCTGCGCCTGGGTCACGCCCAAACGCACGCCGCCCAGCCAGGCCCCCCCGGGCCTGGTTCGTCATGCGTCTCTCCCTGAGCGGAGCCAAGGTACGAAGGCCGTTTGAGCGTCAAGGGGGACTCCTGAGCATCGCGACTCAGGAGCCTAACTGGTCATGTAGCCCCTCACTCCTTAGTTCCGAAAGGCTAACGGCGGTTGAGGTATGCGCGCGGCCGGGCTCTGCAGACGTAGAACGGTAGATCCACCCACATCATACCTCCCTACTTGCTGTTCGTGCGCCAAGGGGGACTCCTGAGCATCGCGACTCAGGAGCCTAACTGGTCACGTAGCCCCTCACTCCTTAGTACCGAAAGGCTAACGGCGGTTGAGGTATGCGCGCGGCCGGGCTCTGCAGACGTAGAACGGTAGATCCACCCACATCATACCTCCCAACTTGCTGTTCGTGCGCCAAGGGGGACTCCTGAGCATCGCGACTCAGGAGCCTAACTTGTCACGTAGCCCCTCACTCCTTGGTCCCGTCCTGGTTTCCGGTCGGGGCTAACGGCGGCTGAGGTATGCGCGGGGCCGGGCTCTGCCGGCATAGAACATAAGCAAGTAGGAAGGAAAAGCGTAAATCTCAAGGAATTCCAAAGCAAATATTACAGTCCACACTGTTATCTCAATGCCAAACACAAGTTTAAACGCCTCCCCGAGGCATGCTACATGTGCAGGAATTAAAGGCAGGACAGGAGCCACAACAGAGTCACTTGTCGGCGGTGGAGCAGCACGGAGTGGGTTCGTCTCATGGAGCAGTGGGGTCGGCAGCGCCTTGCTTCGGCTTGGTGCTGAAGGCCCGGAACTTCCCCAGCAGAGCCTCTGCACGACCCTTCACGGCCTCGGCAGCGGCAGCGGCACGCTCGCCGCTTACTGGCTCCAGCAGGCTATCGAGGTCGGCGTCGGGATCGCGAAGGTAGACGTGGGTGAGGACCCGCGTCAGCGCTGCAGAAGACAGGACACGCGCCTCGGCCTCAACCGTGGGGCCAAGGCCAAGGGCGACATCTTCAAGATCACGAACCAGGAAGGGAAGCAGCTTGGCGGGGCCGTCCTTGGCGCTAGCCAGCGGGCTCTCCAGGTCGCTGTCGTAAAGCGTCCTCAGTGAGGAGCGAGCCTTCGCCTCCATCTCCGTGAAGGCCACGTGGTCCTTGGCAAGAACCAGAGCCTTGTCGTCCAGCTCGGCCTTCCTCGCCCCCAACTCCTGCTCCAGCGCGCCTAGGCGGTCGTGGCGCTTCCTAAGCTTGACCTCCCTCTCCTTGACGGCTGCCTCGCGAGCCTTCACGCCATCTTCTTGCTCTTGGCGAAGGTGGACCTCTTTCACGAGCTGGTCCCGCAGGCCTTGCAGCTCGTCCTCCAGCGCCTTGCAGCGACCATAGACGTCGACCACCTCCCCCAGGGCTGCGTCACGAGCAGCCTTCGCCTCAAGGACGGCCAGCTTCTCCTCATCGCAAGCCGTCGAGGCCTGGACCAGCGCCGCCCGAATCGAAGCATCAGATCGAATCCATCCTGAAGCCAGCTCCAAGCGCCCGGCCACCAAGCGAGGGTCGGCGCCAAGAAGATCCTGCCGCAGCCGGTCCAGCTCAGCAGCAGCACGATCCAGAATGGCAGGAGGAGTCAGAGAAACAGCAGTCGGTGGAGTAGAAGGAGAAGGCGGCAGCGCGGCCACAACATCCTGAGGCGGAGTCTGCTGCGCCCCAATGACTGTAGTGGCGGCAGCAGGCAAAGGCACCTCGGGAGTCACTTGGGCCATGGGCGCTGAGCTCGCCCCCGCCGACTCAGCCAGGCCTCGCGAGGACGACCGGGCAGGAGAAGCCCGTGCGTCGTGGTCACCCTCCTTCGCGGGCAGAGGCGCTGCCACGGATGGAACCTCAGGAGCTCCCTTCGGCTTCTTTGCTGCAGGCGCCAGCCTATCCAAGAGATGCGGACGTCAAGCCTCAGAAGCAGAACAAGAAATAAACACAAGAATCAAGCGCTTATGGGTCGTCGCCAGTGAGCTCAAGCGGCCTCCGGCCAAATTTGAAGCCCGAAAGCCGGCTAGAAGGGTCAACCTCGGGAAGCTTGGAAGCGGAAGGTGCGTCTGCGGTCCGCCTCGGGGCCGGGGCAGACCCGCGGGAGATCAGCCCGGTCCTGTCCTTCTTCGGGATCGGGGGCAAGCCCCCGCCGTCCTGCTCGTCATCATCCTCGTCGTCATTGCTCGGAGAGAGGCGGAGAACGCGGGACCTGCGCCGGGGGAGGGGAGCCCTCGACTCTCCGTCAGTCGCCTCGGAGTCAGGCCCTTTTTCCCGCTCCCCTCCTTCCTCCTCTTCGCTGGAGTCGTCGGAGGGCACGTCCACCGGTTCCTCGGGAGTTTCCATGGGCACGGGCCCGTCCCCATTGAAGACGGGCATGGACTCCACTACCTGCTCCCAGTCGTCGCGGAGGAACAAGGGCGTCAGAGCGCCCTCCAACCTCGCCACATCGCCCCTGACCAGAGATTGGAGGACCGCAGCCAGATCCCCATCGGCCAAGGCCGTGGGGCTCGGATGGGGCCTCCACATCGGAAGTGAGTACTGCCGAAGCGGAGCCAGTTGGTGCTCCAGGAATTTCCTCAGTAGCGACGCGCCGGTCAGCTTCATCGCCGCCATGTTGGCCGGCCTCAGATCCGCGTCCATCTTCTCCAACACCAGCTTCATGCGGGGGTCCACGAGCTCCACTCGACCCCAATCGATGGAGCTCGTGGGTTGCTCTGTGGGCAAGATCAGCCGAGGGTGGATGCGCCCAGCATCCGCCAAGACCCACTTGCTCCTGAAGCCCTCAATCCTTTTCCCGGGGTTCGAAATGGCAATGGCGCCACTGTACGCAATGAAGCTCGCGCACGCGGAAGCAGGACCGCGAGAGGCCCGAGGTAGAAGTAGTGGCGCAGCAAGGCCACTGAGGGCTGCACCCCTACATGAGCCTTGCAGTAATAGGCGAAGATCGCCAGGAGAAGGACGGAGTTGGGGTGGAGATGCAGAGCATGTAGCTTATAATGGCGAAGGACAGAGAAGAAGAACTCGGAGAAGGGAGGCACCAGGCCAACAGCAATGGCGCTTACGAAGAACGGATAGAAGGTGCTCCCTTGACCCTCAGGGGTGGCGGAGCCGGCCTTGAACACCTTCGCCCCGTCAAGGCCCCGCGCCGCCGCCATCCGGCGCAACCGGGCGAGGCTCGCCTCTGACACGTTCGGCGAGTCCAGGGCAGACGAGTACCAAGCTACGGTAGGGGACTGACGAGGCGCCGTGACTTCCTAGGTCACGCGGTCGGAGTGGATCTGGAAATTTTGGAGGAAGGAAGGAGAGGCGCAAGAAAGGGGATCTGAGCAGCAACCGGAGAAAGCAAAAAGCAAAGCCTAGGCAGATGCCACTCCTTTATCAACTCGCGCGGTTGCTAAAGCGCTCACGTCCAATCAACCGCCACGCAGCGCCCAATACCGCAGGCTGTTAGGGCCCGCGGCGCTTCGCTCTTGCCCTTCCGCCTCCCTGCACGGCCAAGTCCGGGCGCGCCTTGGGCCCGGGGGCTACTGTCGGCGTCCTAGGAACGGGGGTCCCCAGACTTGCCTGCCTGTGGCATGGCTCAAAAGGGGGCCCAGCATAGCCCATCTTCATCAACACAGACCCAAGACCCTCGCGAGGGGCCAAGCCTCGCGGGGCGGACGACACGGAGCTTCCTCAGGCACGGCCTCACCAAGCTGGCTCGCGAGGAGGCGGAGAGATCAAGGCGGGGTACCTCACGAGGTGCCCGTGACGCAAGCCATGACGACCAAGGGCGCCAGGCGGGCGCCAGCCCGCGCAGTGTCCTCCTTTCCCCTTTGGTGCAAAGGGGGCAAGCGCAGCCGCGGAGTACTGAGGCATCAGGCAAAGGTTGCCGTTTCGGTGCAACAAGACCAAGACCAGGAGGACCACAAGATGGAGGTCATCGTGGAGCCCAAGACGGCATCACCACCAGAGCTTTGTGCAAGCGAGGACCAACTTTAGTCAGGATAAGTGTACTAGATATTCCCCTTCAAAATGGCCAATTGTTGGCGCCCTTCCCGCTCAATATTTGGGAAGAGGCCCAGGGCCATTGCCTATAAATAGGACCAGCCACCCACAAGGACTAGGGTTCGGGTTCGAGGTAAAAGGAAGGTTAGAGACAGAGATCGAGGATCAAGGATCGGATCAAAGTCAGAGAGAGAGAAGGGTGACTGAACTCCTCCTAGCAGTTCATCCCCCCAGCAAAGAGCAGACCCTCACGAGGCTGTTCTTCCTTGTATTGTTCATCATCATCAGCCCAAGAGGCAATCCACCACACCACACACTGGAGTAGGGTATTACACCACAACGGTGGCCCGAACCAGTATAAACCCTGTGTCTCTTGTGTTGTTCTTTCCTTAGCTTAGATCTTAGCGAGGCAGAGGGGTGCAGGTAGGTAGGAGGCGAAATCTCCGCGCACACCCCAGTGTAAGAACCTCAAGGGTCTGCCGGAACCCGAAATCCGACACCACCTCCCGGCCCACCTGGCGGCCCAGGACTGTGCTGACCCATGCCAGCCAGCTGCTTCTTCTTTGCCAGGCAGGCAGGAGGGACACCCCGACGCCGCCGAGCTCGTCACAGTGCCAGCTGCTTGCCGCTTGCCCCTGATCGCGCTGGATGATAACCCACAAGTATAGGGGATCGCAACAGTTTTTGAGGGTAGAGTATTCAACCCAAATTTATTGATTCGACACAAGAGGAGCCAAAGAATATTCTCAAGTATTAGCAGCTGAGTTGTCAATTCAACAACACCTGGAAACATAATATCTGCAGCAAAGTGTTTAGTAGTAAAGTAATATGATAGTAGTGGTAACGATAGCAAAAGGTAACAATAGTAAAATTAATGTTTTGGGTATTTTGTAGTGATGATAGCAATAGCAACGGAAAAGTAAATAAGCGAAGAACAATATATGAAAAGCTCGTAGGCAATGGATCAGTGATGGAGAATTATGTCGAATGCGGTTCATCATGTAACAAACATAACCAAGGGTGACACAGAACTAGCTCCAGTTCATCAATGTAATGTAGGCATGTATTCCGAATATAGTCATACGTGCTTATGGAAAAGAACTTGCATGACATCTTTTGTCCTACCCTCCTGTGGCAGCGGGGTCCTTACGGAAACTAAGGGATATTAAGGCCTCCTTTTAATAGAGTACCGGAACAAAGCATTAACACATAGTGAATACATGAACTCCTCAAACTACGGTCATCACCGGTAAGTATCCCGATTATTGTCATTTCGGGGTTAACGGATCATAACACATAGTAGGTGACTATAGACTTGCAAGATAGGATCAAGAACTCTCATATATTGATGAAAACATAATAGGTTCAGATCTGAAATCATGGCACTCGGGCCCTAGTGACAAGCATTAAGCATAGCAAAGTCATAGCAACATCAACTCAGAACATAGTGGATACTAGGGATCAAACCCTAACAAAACTAACTCGATTACATGATAAATCTCATCCAACCCATCACCGTCCAGCAAGCCTACAACGGAATTACTCACGCACGGCGGTGAGCATCATGAAATTGGTAATGGAGGATGGTTGATGATGACGATGGTGATGGGTTCCCCTCTCCGGAGCCCCGAACGGACTCTAGATCAGCCCTCCCGAGAGTTTTTAGGGCTTGGCGGCGGCTCCGTATCGTAAAACACGATGAATCTTTTTCCCTGGTTTTTTCTCCCCGAAACACAATATATAGAGTTGGAGTTGGAGTCAAATGAGCTCCAGGGGGCCCACGAGGTAGGGGCGCGCCCCCCACCCTCGTGGACAGGTGGTGGGCCCATGGCCTTCATCTTTTGCAGGTATTTTTTATATTTTCCAAAAAGTTGCTCCGTGAAGTTTCAGGTCATTCCGAGAACGTTTGTTTCTGCACATAAATAACACCATGGTAATTCTGCTGAAAACAGCGCCAGTCCAGGTTAGTTCCATTCAAATCATGCAAGTTAGAGTCCAAAACAAGGGTAAAAGTGTTTGGAAAAGTAGATAGAACGGATACGTATCAACTCCCCCAAGCTTAAACCTTTGCTTGTCCTCAAGCAATTCAGTTGACAAACTGAAAGTGATAAAGAAAAACTTTTACAAACTCTGTTTGCTCTTGTTATTGTAAATATGTAAATCCAGCATTCAAGTTTTCAGCAAAGATTATAACTAACCACATTCACAATAACGCATAGGTCTCAAGTTTACTCATATCAATGGCATAATCAACTAGCGAGTCATAATAATAAATCTTGGATGACAACACTTTCTCAAAACAATCATAATATGATATAACAAGATGTTATCTCGCTAGCCCTTTCTGAGATCGCAAAACATAAATGCAGAGCACCTTTAAAGACCAAGGACTGACTAGACATTGTAATTCATGGTAAAGGAGATCCAGTCAAGTCATACCCAATGTAAACTAACAATAATGAATGCAAATGACAGTGGTGCTCTCTAAGTGGTGCTTTTTAATTAGAGGGTGATGACTCAACATAAAAGTAAATAGATAGGCCCTTCGCAGAGGGGAGCAGGGATTTGTAGCGTTGCCAGAGCTCGTTTTTGAAACAGAGGTGAATAATATTTTGAGTGATATACTTCCATTGTCGACATAACAACCAAGAGATGGCAATATCTTCCATGCTACACACATTATAGGCGGTTCCCAAATAGAATGGTAAAGTTTATACTCCCCCTTCCACCAACAAGGATCAATCCACGACTTGCTCGAAACAACGAGTGCCTCCAACTAACAAGAGTCCCAGGGGGAGTTTTGTTTGCAATTATTTTGATTTAGTTTGCATAAAGCATGGGACTGGGCATCCCGGTGACCAACCATTTATCTCGTGAGTGAGGAGCGGAGTCCACTCCTCTTGAGAATAACCCACCTAACATGGAAGATATGGACAGCCCTAGTTGATACATGAGCTATTCGAGCATACAAAACATGATATTTATTTGAAGGTTTAGAGTTTGGCACATGCAAATTTACTTGGAACGGCAGGTAGATATCGTATATAGGTAGGTATAGTGGACTCATTTGGAATAACTTTGGGGTTTATGGAGTTGAATGCACAAGCAGTATTCCCTCTTAGTACAGGTGAAGGCTAGCAAAAGACTGGGAAGCGACCAGCTAGAGAGCGACAACGATCATGAACATGCATTAAAATTAATTGACACCAGATGCAAGCATAAGTAGGATATAATCCACCATGAACATAAATATCGTGAAGGCTATGTTGATTTTATTTCAACTACATGCGTGAACATGTGCCAAGTCAAGTCACTTAAATCATTCAGAGGAGGATACCACCCTATCATACCACATCATAACCATTTTGATAGCATGTTGGCACGCAAGGTAAACCATTATAACTCATAGCTAATCAAGCATGGCACAAGAAACTATGATCTCTAGTTGTCATTGCAAACATGTTTATTCATAATAGGCTGAATCAGGAACGATGAACTAATCATATTTACAAAAACAAAAGAGGTCGAGTTCATACCAGCTTTTCCCATCTCAGTCAGTCCATCATATAACATCATAATTGCCTTTCACTTGCACGATCGAATGATGTGAATACTAATAATAGTGCACGTCTATTGGACTAAGATGGAATCTGCAAGCATTCAATAAACAGGAGAAGACAAGGCAATATGGGCTCTTTTGTCAGATCAACAATAATGCATATAAGAGCCACTTCAATAATTTAATTATGGTCTTCTCCTATCGACCCCCAAAGAAAAGAAAAGAAATAAAACTATTTACACGGGGAAGCTCCCAACAAGCAAAAGAAGAACAGGAAATCTTTTTGGGTTTTCTTTTTAATTACTACTACAAGCATGGAAAGTAAACTAATTAAAAGCTACAACTAATTTTTTTGTTTTTTCTTAAGGTTTATTAAACACACAAGAAGAAGGCATAAAAAGGAAAATAAACTAGCATGGATGATACAATGAAAAAGTATGAGCACCGACATCTAGCAATGAGTGTGTGAACATGAATGTATTGTCGGTGAGAAATACGTACTCCCCCAAGCTTAGGCTTTTGGCCTAAGTTGGTCTATGGCCACGGTTGGCCTGGCTGATATCCGTAGTAGAAGTTGGGGTCATACTGAGATGCAGCGGCTATCGCCTCCTGAGCTACAGCGTGGCGACGAGCGGCCTCCGCCCTCCTCTCGTACTCATCTGCCTCCTATCTGGTAATGACGTATCTTCCTCTTGCCTGATAATCAAAGAAGGTAGGAGCAGGGAGATTAATATGGACAGCACGGCGTCTGTCGAAGATTAAGCGATATAGGAGAGGTGATTCATTCCTCTCGACAAACTGGTGGTGAACCATAGCATTAAAATCTAGGTAAGCAGGAGGTAATTCAATATCATCTTCGCGTATGGCTACACCAAGAAAATTAGCTATGCGGGTTGCATAAATTCCACCAAAGAAATCTCCATTAAATCTATTAAGATGCAACCTACGTGCAACAATGGCTCCCAAATTATAAGGTTTGTCTCCTAACACAACACTCCTAGGAATACTGAGGTCAGGGACACACATGTGACATGCCTCATCTTTACCATTAATGCATCTACCTATTAAGAGAGCAAAATAATGTATAGCAGGAAAGTGAATGCTCCCTATGGTAGCTCGTGTTATATCTCTAGATTCCCCCACAGTTATACTAGCAAGAAAATCTCTAAATTCAGATTTGCGAGGAACCCTTATACTACCCCATTGTGGAAGTTTGCAAGCAGTGGTAAAATCCTCTAAGTCCATAGTGTAAGAATTATCATAAAGATCAAATAGGACAGTTGGAGATTTACGTGAAGTTGAAAATTCAAACCTCCTCACAAAGGAACTAGTGAGATTGTGATATTGGTTGCACTTCTCTTCCTCGAAGCTCACAAGATCAAAGTTACGCAAATATGCATTAAATTCTTCTTTAATTCCCGCTTGATCCATAAAGTTCTCAGAAGGCCATTCACAAAGACACACTGGAGCATATCTTGGTGGCTCGTCATCAGCATCACGCATTGCAAGCCTGGATCCTTGCTTCCTTGAAGAACCACCTTGGAACATTTTCCTAAGCATATTTCTTGCTCTGAAAGATTTCTGAAATTTTTAGTAACTTCAAAATAAAAGTGAACCAAACTCAATAATATTGATAACAACTACTCCTACAAGTGCCTAGAGCCTATATCATGCATCAAAACTACTTTTGACCATATAAATTTGACATGCAAGCTCAAGAACAGGGTCACCTAAGCAGCAAAAATTTGCAATGAATAAAGCACTAGAACAAAAACTAATTGGACCAATGGAGGAGTCACATAGCAAGGAACAATCTCCCCAAGCAATTTTGTGAGAGGTGCTTTGAGCAAGGAGATCGAAAATGGCAGCAAAACGAGCTTGGACTCGGGTTTGAGCTGGTTATTCATGTTTATGGGAGGAAAAAGAAGTGTAGGGGTGGAAGAATAAGTGGAGGAGGGCCACCATGGGCCCATGAGGCAGGGGTGCGCACAGGGGGGTAGGGCGCGCCCTCCACCCTCGTGGGCAGGTGGTTGACCCCCCCTGCTTTGTTCTCAGTGCCAAATATTCTCAAATATTCTGGAAAAAATCATTATTAAATTTTAGGGCATTTGGAGAACTTTTATTTTCGAGGTATTTTTATATTGCACGAATAATCAGATAACAGACGGAAAATATTATTTTTATTTTATTTAATATAAATAACAGAAAGTAAAAGTGGGGTACAGAAGGTTGTGCCTTCTTGTTTCATCCATCTCATGATCATCAAAAGGTATCCACTAACAAGGTTGATCAAGTCTTGTTAACGAACTCATTCCGAATAACATGAAACCGGAGAAATTTTGAATAACACTATGTTACCTCAACGGGGATATGCACATCCCCAATAATAAGAATATCATATTTCTTCTTGACAGTAGGAAGAGGAAACTCAAAACCTCCAAATATAATCGATGGAATTTTTCCAGTAGAGTCAATACTATGAACTTGTGGTTGTTTCCTCGGAAAGTGTACCATATGCTCATTACCATTAACATGGAAAGTGACATTGCCTTTAGTGCAATCAATAACAGCCCCTGCAGTGTTCAAAAAGGGTCTTCCAAGAATAATAGACATACTATCATCCTCGGGAATATCAAGAATAACAAATTCCGTTAAATTAGTAACGTTGGCAACTACAACAGGCACGTCCTCACAAATACCGACAGGTATAGCAGTTGATTTATCAGCCATTTGCAAAGATATTTCAGTAGGTGTCAACTTATTCAAATCAAGTCTACGGTATAAAGAGAGAGGCATAACATTAACACCGACTCCAAGATCACATAAAGCAGTTTTAACATAGTTTCTTTTAATGGAGCATGGTATAGTAGGTACTCCTGGATCTCCAAGTTTCTTTGGTATTCCACCCTTAAAAGTATAATTAGCAAGCATGGTGGAAATTTCAGCTTCCGGTATCTTTCTTTTATTTGTAATAATATCTTTCATGTACTTAGCATAAGGATTGGTTTTAAGCATATCAGTTAATCACATACGCAAAAAGATAGGTCTAATCATTTCAGCAAAGCGCTCAAAATCCTCATCATCCTTTTTCCTGGATGGTTTGGGAGGAAAAGGCATGCGTTTCTGAACCCAAGGCTCTCTTTCTTTACCATATTTCCTAGCAACAAAGTCTTTCTTATCATATCATTGATTCTTTGATTGTGGGTTATCAAGATCAACAGCAGGTTCAATTTCTATATCATTATCATTACTAGGTTGAGCATCATCATGAACATTATCATTAACATTATCACTAGTTTTAGGTTCATTACCAGATTGTGTTTCAGCATCAGAGATAGAAATATCATTTGGATTCTCAGGGGTTTCAGTAATAGGTTCACTAGAAGCATGCAAAGTCCTATCATTTTTCTTTTTCTTCTTTTTAGAAGAACTAGGTGCATATATATTATTTCTCTGAGAATCTTGCTCAATTCTCTAGGATGGTCTTCAGGATACAAAGGTTCCTGAGTCATTCTACCACCTCTAGTCATAACTCTAACAATATGATCATTATTCTTACTATTTAATTCATTGAGCAAATCATTTTGAGCCTTAAGTACTTGTTCTACTTGAGTGGTAACCATAGAAGCATGTTTACTAATAAGTTTAAGTTCACCTTTGACATTAGCCATATAATCACCCAAGTGTTCAAGCATATATGAATTGTATTTCAATTGTCTACCAAAATAAGCATTAAAATCTTCTTGCTTAGCCATAAATTTATCAAACTCATCTAAGCATGGGCTAGCAAATTTGTAAATGGGATTTCAGCTTTATCATATCTATAGAGAGAATTTACCTTTACTACCTGTGTCAGGTTATAAATACCATGAGTTTCTTCAATAGGTAAAGGATTAAGATCATATGTTTCTTCAATAGGCGGTAAATTAAGACCGTGTATTTCTTCAATAGGAGGTAAATTCTTAACATCTTTAGCTTGAATACCTTTTTCTTTCATAGATTTCTTTGCCTCTTGCATATCTTCAGGACTGAGAAATAGAATACCCTCTTCTTCGGAGTTGGTTTAGGAACTGGCTCCGGAGGTATCAATTATTTTCATTTGCCAACATATTGTTCAATAGAATTTCAGCTTCATCTGGTGTTCTTTCCCTGAAAACAGAACCAGCACAACTATCCAAGTAATCTCTGGAGGCATCGGTTAGTCCATTATAAAAGATATCAAGTATTTCATTTTTCTTAAGAGGATGATCAGGCAAAGCATTAACTAATTGGAGAAGCCTCCCCCAAGCTTGTGGGAGACTCTCTTCTTCAATTTGCGCAAAATTATATATACCCCTTAAAGCAGCTTGTTTCTTATGAGCAGGGAAATATTTAGCAGAGAAGTAATAAATCATATCCTGGGGACTACGCACACAACCAGGATCAAGAGAATTAAATCATATCTTAGCATCACCCTTTAATGAGAACGGAAATATTTTAAGGATATAAAAGTAGCGAGTTCTCTCATCATTAGTGAACAGGGTGGCTATATCATTTAATTTAGTAAGATGTGCCACAACAGTTTCAGATTCATAGCCATGAAAAGGATCAGATTCAACCAAAGTAATTATATTAGGATCAACAGAGAATTCATAATCCTTATCGGTAACACAGATAGGTGAAGTAGCAAAAGCAGGGTCAGGTTTCATCTAGCATTTAGAGATTGCTTATTCCATTTAGTTAATAACCTTTTGAGTTCATTTCTATCTTTGCAAGCTAAAATAGCTAAAGAAGCTTCTAGATCAAAAACATAACCCTTAGGAATAATCAAAAACATAACCCTTAGGAATAACAAGTGATTCTTCATCATCACTTTCATCAGTATTATCAGATTCAATATTTTCAATCTCTCTAGCCCTAGCAATTTGTTCATCAAGAAAATCACCAAGTGGCACAGTAGTATCAAGCATAGAAGTAGTTTCATCATAAGTATCATGTATAGCAGAAGTGGCATCATCAATAACATGTGACATATCAGAGCGAATAGCAGAAGAAGGTTTAGGTGTCGCAAGCTTACTCAAAACAGAAGGTGAATCAAGTGCAGAGCTAGATGGCAGTTCCTTACCTTCCCTCGTAGTTGAGGGATAAATCTTGGTTCTTGGATCTTTCAAGTTCTTCATAATGATAAGCAGATATTGATACGTCTCCGTCGTATCTATAATTTTTGATTGTTCCATGCCAATATTATTCAACTTTCATATACTTTTTGGCAACTTTTTATATTATTTTTGGGACTAACATATTGATCCAGTGCCCAGTGTCAGTTCCTGTCTATTGCATGTTTTTGGTTTCACAGAATATCCATATCAAATGGAGTCCAAACGGGATAAAAATGGACGGAGCTTATTTTTGGAAAATATGGAAAATTCGGAAGGAAAATCAACGCGAACCAGTGCCCGAGGTGGTCACGAGGCAGGGGGCGCCCCCCCCCCCCCTTAGGGCGCGCCCCCTACCCTCGTGAGCCCACCGAAAGGCGGTTGACGCTCTTCTTTTGCCGCAAGAAAGCTAATATTCGGGAAAAAATCACGGTGAAGGTTTCAGGCCAATCGGAGTTACGGATCTCCATATATATACGAAATGGTGAAACAGAACCAGAAGAGAACGCGGAAACAGAGAGAGACAGAGAGATAGATCCAATCTCAGAGGGGCTCTCGCCCCTCCCACGCCATGGGAGCCAAGGACCAGAGGGGAAACCCTTCTCCCATCTAGGGAGGAGGTCAAGGAAGAAGAAGAAGAAGGGGGCCCTCTCCCCCTTGCTTCCGGTGGCGCCGGAGCGCTGCCGGGGCCATCATCATCACCGCCATCTTCACCAACAACTTCACCGCCATCATCACCAACTCTTCCCCCCTCTATGCAGCGGTGTAACCTCTCTCTTACCCGCTGTAATCTCTACTTAAACATGGTGCTCAACACTATATATTATTTCCCAATGATGTATGGCTATCCTATGATGTTTGAGTAGATCTGTTTTGTCCTAATGGCTATTTGATGATCGTGATTGGTTTGAGTTGTATGTTTTATTATTGGTGTTGTCCTATGGTGCTCTTCGTGTCGCGCAAGCCTGAGGGATTCCCGCTGTAGGGTTTGCAATATGCTTATGATTTGCTTATGGTGGGTGGCGTGAGTGACAGAAGCACAGACCCGAGTAAGTAGGTTGTTTGCGTATGGGATAAAGGGGACTTGATGCTTTAATGCTATGGTTGGGTTTTACCTTAATGAATCTTTAGTAGTTGCGGATGCTTGCTAGAGTTCCAATCATAAGTGCATATGATCCAAGTAGAGAAAGTATGTTAGCTTATGCCTCTCCCTCAAATAAAATTGCAATAATGATTACCGGTCTAGTTATCGATTGCCTAGGGACAAATAACTTTCTTGTTGACAAAATCTCTCTACTAAAACTAATTTAGTTGTGTCTTCATCTAAACAGGCCCTAGCTTTTATTTTCGTGTTCTTTACTTTCTTGCAAGCTTACCCAAAAACACCTACAAAGTACTTCTAGTTTCATACTTGTTCTAGGTAAAGCGAACGTCAAGCATGCGTAGATTTGTATTGGTGGTCGATAGAACTTGAGGGAATATTTGTTCTACCTTTAGCTCCTCGTTGGGTTCGACACTCTTACTTATCGAAAGAGGCTACTATTGATCCCCTATACTTGTGGGTTATCAAGACCTTTTTCTGGCGCTGTTGCCGGGGAGACAACCCGGAAGTTTTAGAGAGCCATTTAATTCTGTTGAGTGCTTTCATATAGTTTAAAAACAACAAAAATAAAGAGGGGAACCTAAAACTTTTTCAAAAAGGAAAGTGAAAGTGATAGAGACGAGCATTGTGAAAATGGGGGACGTCCTTGAACTTTGTTCATGCCCATGGGAACTTTGTGAATCTTAATTACAGAAACTTTTCAACAAAAATAATTATCCCCTTGTACAATTCCATTGTATTATAAAAATAATGTCCCAAGGTTTGCCTTTAGGATGTTTACATTTGCTTGATGGTTTGTACGGTGCAGGACAGAAACTTTGGCTGTAGTGCGCGATTTTACATTTTTAGTTGGAACATCAAATAGTTCTGATTCTTTCTGTACTGTCTTCCTATACAAATTGTTTATTTTTCCTAATTTTTGTAGAATTTTTCAAGTATCAGAAGTATGGTGAATGTTCATATTATTACAGACTGTTATGTTTTAGACAGATTCTGTTTTTGATGCATAGTTTGCTTGTTAAACTATCAATTTATATCAGTGGATTAAGCCATGAAAAAGTTATATTACAGTAGACACAATGCAAAAACAAAATATGAATTGGTTTGCAACAGTACTAAGAGTAGTGATTTGCTTTATTATACTAACGGATCTTACCGAGTTTCTGTTGAAGTTTTGTGTGGATGAAGTGTTCGATGATTGAGAAGGTCTCGATGTGAGAAGAAGGAAGAGAGGCAAGAGCTCAAGCTTGGGGATGCCCTAGGCACCCCAAGTAAATATTCAAGGAGACTCAAGCGTCTAAGCTTGGGGATGCTGGGGAGGCATCCCCTCTTTCTTCAACAAGTATCGGTATGTTTTCGGATTCGTTTCGTTCATGCGATATGTGCAATCTTGGAGCGTATTTTGCATTTAGTTTTCATTTTTCTTTTATGCACCATGCTGGTATGAGATAGTCCTTGGTTGATTTATAGAATGCTCTTTGCACTTCACTTATATCTTTTGAGTATGGCTTTATAGAATGCTTCATGTGCTTCACTTATATCATTTGAAGTTTGGATTGCATGTTCCTCTTTACATAGACAACCGCCATTTGTAGAATGCTCTTTTGCTTCACTTATATTTGTTAGAGTGTGGGCATATCTGTTGTAGAAAGAATTAAACTCTCTTGCTTCACTTATATCTATTTAGAGAGATGACAGGACTTGGTCATTCACATGGTTAGTCATAAAATCCTACATAAAACTTGTAGATCACTGAATATGATATGTTTGATTCCTTGCAATAGTTTTGCGATATAGAGATGGTAATATTAGAGTCATGCTAGTGGGTAATTGTGGATTGTAGAAATACTTGTGTTGAGGTTTGTGATTCCCGTAGCATGCACATAAGGTGAACCGTTATGTAACAAAGTCGGAGCATGATTTATTTATTGATTGTCTTCCTTATGAGTGGCGGTCGGGGACGAGCGATGGTCTTTTCCTACCAATCTATCCCCCTAGGAGCATGCGCGTAGTACTTTGTTTTGATGACTAATAGATTTTTGCAATAAGTATGTGAGTTCTTTATGACTAATGTTGAGTCCATGGACTATACACACTCTCACCCTTCCATCATTGCTAGCCTCTCTAGTACCGCGCAACTTTCGCCAGTACCATAAACCCACCATATACCTTCCTCAAAACAGCCACCATACCTACCTATTATGGCATTTCCATAGCCATTCCGAGATATATTGCCATGCAACTTCCATCATCATATACATGACTTGAGCATTCATTGTCATATTGCTTTGCATGATCGTAAGATAGCTAGCATGATGTTTTCATGGCTTGTCCGTTTTTTGATGTCATTGCTACGCTAGATCATTGCACATCCCGGTACACCACCGAAGGCATCCATATAGAGTCATACTTTGTTCAAGACATTGAGTTGTAAGTAAATAAAAGTGTGATGATCATCATTATCAGAGCATTGCCCCAGTGAGGAAAGGATGATGGAGACTATGATTCCCCCATAAGTAGGGAAGAGACTCCGGACTTTACAAAAAAATAAAAGAGGCCAAAGAAGCCCAAATAAAAGAGGCCAAAGAAGCCCACCAAAAAATAAAAAAATGAAAGAAAAACAAAAAAAATGAAAGAAAAAGAGAGAAGGGGCAGTGCTACTATCCTTTTACCACACTTGTGCTTCAAAGTAGCACCATGTTCTTCATATAGAGAGTTTCTTGAGTTATCACTTTCATATACTAGTGGGAATTTTCATTATATAACTTGTCTTGTATATTCCGATGATGGGCTTCCTCAAATGCCCGAGGTCTTCATGAGCAAGCAAGTTGGATGCACACCCAGTTAGTTTCAGTTTGAGCTTTCATACACTTATAGCTCTAGTGCATCCATTGCATGGCAATCCCTACTCACTCACATTGATATCTATTGATGGGCATCTCCATAGCCCATTGATACGCCTAGTTGATGTGAGACTATCTTCTCTTTTTTGTCTTCTCCACAACCACCATTCTATTCCACCTATAGTGATATGTCCATGGCTCACGCTCATGTATTGCGTGAAAGTTGAAAAGGTTTGAGAACGTCAAAAGTATGAAACAATTGCTTGGCTTGTCATCGGGGTTGTGCATGATGTGAATATTTTGTGTGGTGAAGATGGAGCATAGCCAGACTATATGATTTTGTAGGGATAACTTTCTTTGGCCATGTTATTTTGAAAAGACATGATTGCTTTATTAGTAGGCTTGAAGTATTATTGTTTTTATGTCAAATGATAGACTATTGCTTTGAATCACTCGTATTTTAATATTCATGCCATGATTAGACATATGATCAAGATTATGCTAGGTAGCATTCCACATCAAAAATTATCTTTTTTTTATCATTTACCTACTCGAGGACGAGCAGGAATTAAGCTTGGGGATGCTGATACGTCTCCGTCGTATCCATAATTTTTTATTGTTCCATGCCAATATTATTCAACTTTCATATACTTTTTGGCAACTTTTTATATTATTTTTGGGACTAACATACTGATCCAGTGCCCAGTGCCAGTTCCTGTCTGTTGCATATTTTTGGTTTCGCGGAATATCCATATCAAACGGAGTCCAAACGGGATAAAAATGGATGGAGCTTATTTTTGGAAAATATGGAAAATTCGGAAGGAAAATCAATGCGAACCAGTGCCCGAGGTGGTCACGAGGCAGGGGCGCCCCACCCCCCTAGGGCGCGCCCCCTACTCTCATATATTGATGAAAACATAATAGGTTCAGATCTGAAATCATGGCGCTCGGGCCCTAGTGACAAGCATTAAGCATAGCAAAGTCATAGCAACATCAATCTCGGAACATAGTGGATACTAGGGATCAAACCCTAACAAAACTAACTCGATTACATGATAAATATCATCCAACCCATCACCGTCCAGCAAGCCTACAATGGAATTACTCACGCACGGCGGTGAGCATCATGAAATTGGTGATGGTGGATGGTTGATGATGATGATGGCGACGGATTCCCCTCTCCGGAGCCCCGAACGGACTCAAGATCAGCCCTCCCGAGAGGATTTAGGGCTTGGCGGCGGCTCCGTATCGTAAAACGCGATGAATCTTTTTCCTTGATTTTTTTCTCCCTGAAACACAATATATAGAGTTGGATTCGGAGTCGGAGGAGCTCCAGGGGGCCCACTAGGTAGGGGGGCGCGCCCTAGGGGGGCAGGCGCGCCCCCACCCTCGTGGACAGGTGGTGGGCCCCCTGGCCTTCATCTTTTGCAGGTATTTTTTATATTTTCCAAAAGGTTGCTCTGTGAAGTTTCAGGTCATTCTGAGAATGTTTGTTTCTGCACATAAATAACACCATGGTAATTCTGCTGAAAACAGTGTCAGTCCGCGTTAGTTCCATTCAATTCATGCAAGTTAGAGTCCAAAATAAGGGCAAAAGTGTTTGGAAAAGTAGATACGACGGAGACGTATCACTGGACGGCCTCCACGTCGCCCGCTTGACCGCCTGGACACCTCACTCTCCCCCTGCTCCTCTCTCTCGCCCTCTCCTTGCCATGGCCAACGCTGTCGCGCCCGCGCCACCGTGAAACTCGCGTCCACCGTCATCCCCGCGCCGTGTTGCCGTGTCCATGAGCTCCGCAGTCGTCTGCTTCGTCGAGCTAGCCGTGCCCCGAGCGCTCGCACGCTCTACTCCATCTTCTTCAACCTCGCCTTCACCGAACGCCACCAGAGATCCCCTTCGCCGTCATCACCGCATCAGCTCGTCCCCGACCTCGTCATCTGCCTCGTTGGGATTGCCGTGAGCCCTGCTACCTCCTCCTCCTCTCTGTTTGCCTTCTCGAGCACAGAAGCGACCGCACCAAGCTCGGCCGCACCCGCCGCCGCCACCGCACGTCGCCGTCGTGGCCACAGCCACGTTGGCTCGAAACCGAGCACGCCACCGTCTTCACCGCACTCGCAGGAGCCCGTAGCACCACTCCATGCACCTCGCCGTGCCTCCTAGCGGCGAGTTCGAGCTCGTCCGAGATCCGGCCGCCGCCACACTCGTCGCCGGCGACGTTTTCGGCCACCCCAGCTCCACCCACTGCCAGCACTCGACGCGGCTCACTCCCCGCATCACGTAGATGTGCTCCGCCGTCGATTTGGTCGCCGGAGCACGAATCCCGCACTGCCCCGCCGCGTTTGGCCTCATCGGCGGCTAAACACCGGCGAGTTTGACCCCACTGACCAAGTTTAACTCCGGGTAGGACCAGTTTGACCCCCCTGGGTCTATGACAAGTGGGACCCGCCTGCTAATTAAGTTAGGATTAGGACTAACTAAAAATTAGTTAAACTAATGACACTGACACACAGGACCCACTGGTCAGGTTTGACCTGGACCGTCCTCGTTGACTGCTGACATCACCCTGACGCAATGCTGATGAAGTAATCATTTACTCGATTTATTCTTATACAGGAAATTCCAGAAAATGTTCTAAACTTCAAAATTTCATAGAAATTAATCTGTAACTCCAAATGCAAAGATTTATATATGAAAAATGATCATAAAAATCCAATCTTTCCATCTGTAATGTTTTCATGCATGTCAGAACATTTTAACCTTGTTGTTTAAGTGAAACAAGCTAATGCACTAATATGACTTCATATCATGAGCTTTTATTTGAATCTTTGATTCAAATGGACTCAAACCAACCTGTTTTACAATGCATTAGCCAAAACACACCCATATTGCCATGTCATAGCATGCATCATATTGTTGCATATTGCCATGTGGTGATTGTGTTCCGTTGTGTCTTTCGTGGTAGGTTCTGCCTCCGAGGATACCTACGAATATCCGACTGAAGGGCAGTACCCTACTACCACTCCATCAGGCAAGCAGCCACATTGATCATATCGATACAATCCCATGTTCTCGCTCCTGCTCTCATTTACTACATTAAGACAACAACGTTTCAAACTATTGTGTGCTGCGGTAGTTGAACCCATTTCCTCTGCATGACCTGTCATTGCCACAGTAACTAGATGAAACCCACTAGCATGTGTAGGAGTTGATTGAGCCATGTCTGTGTTTCCTACCTTGCTATGCCTGCTATGCTTAGAGTCGTGTCAGGTCTGGTTCATCTGGGTGATGGGCTAGAGTGAAATGGATATGTTGGTAATGTGAGTGGTGTGTTGAACACGATTTGGTAAAGGTATCAGTGAGAGGACATGTAGGAGTACATGGTGTGTTGTTTCATTGGAACCGTCCTTAAGCACCAAGATCTGTATGTGTGATTTAAGAACCAGCTACTACCATGCATTGGGCCCAAAACCAATGGACTCTCTCGGCTTCTTAACCACCCTAGCCCTCTGTCCAGGAGTTGTAACTAGTTTCTGGTGTTTATAGGATATGTGTTGGCATCCGTGCGTAGCACTGACCCTAGGGGTGGGCTATGATGCGGTAGATACACCGTGGCACGATGTACCGAGTCGCCCGTTTGGTGTCTCAGGAACCCTGTACACATCGTTCGGGGCCGTATGTGGAAACCTCGGCCGGACTCCCTGCAGATGGAACCTAGATAGGCGATAAACCTGTACTAGAGACTTGGTTTAGGTAGGCCGTGGCCGACACCCTCATTGGGCTTGCGCTTGAATGTTGCCGAGTACATGTCGTGTAAACGACGATAAGTGGTGAGAGCGTGTATGAAGAAGTACACCCCTGCAGGGTTAACATCATCTATTCGAATAGCCGCGTCCGTGGTAAAGGACTACTTGGTTGCCTATACAGTTCATAGACAAGTAAATGGATACTCCTAAAAGCCTCAAGATAAGTGTGAGTGTTGTGGATGGCCCTTCCGTAGGATGGCGGAGGAGGATCCTCGGTGGTGTATTGTTGTGGTGAGTAGTGGACTCGTGTGAGCAAAACATTTACAAGTTGCTGCCTCGTAGGATAGCTTAGCTAAGAGTCAAAGCTATCCTGCTGCAATAACCCCACTATCCTTCTTGAGAATGTTGCATGTATAGTAGGATCTGTTGTAAGACTTGTTGAGTACCTTTGTACTCATGTTTGCTTAATTACTGTTGCAGAAGAGAACACCGCCCCCTCCGATGGGTTCTAAGTAGATCTCGACGTTGACGAGTGACTTGCCACCCAGGTGGTGATCCTGAGCCATGAAGGGCCTTGTAGATAGACAAGCTTCGTCAAACCTTCTTGCTTTCTAGTTGTCTGTACTCAGACAAGTTTGCTTCCGCATGTGCTTGTATGTTTGTATGACTTGAGTGTCGGGTCGTGTGACCCCTACCTGTATGAACATATGATGTAAGGCTCTCTGGAGCCTTCTAAATGAAGTGCTTTGAGTTGTAGAGTTTTGTTGTGATGCCATGTTGTATTTACACATATCGAGCATATTGTGTGTATGTTTGAAATGCTTGGTATGTGTGGGATCCGACAACCTAGTCGTTTATCCTTGGTAGCCTCTCTTATGGGGAAATGTAGTCTTGTGCTTCCATGAGCCATAGTAGTCCGCTATAGCCCGGTTCACCGGAGTCCTGCTAGCCCAGCACTACTACTTCGGAACACTTAGACTAGCCGGCATGTGATTCACTTTGTTCCTGTGTCTGACCCTTCGGGGAAATGTCACGCGGAGACATCCGGAGTCCTGTTAGCCTTCTACAGCCCGGTTTACCGGAGTCCTGTTAGCCTAGTTGCTATAGCCCGGATTCATACGCTATTGACCGACATGCTTGAGGTTGATTCATGTATGTCTGTCCCTGTAAGTTAGTGCCACTTTGGGTTCACGACTAGTCATGTCGGCCCAGGTTCTCTGTCATATGGATGCTAGCGACACTATCATATACGTGAGCCAAAAGGCGCAAACAGTCCCAGGCCATGGTAAGGCGACACCCGTGGGAATACCGTGCGTGAGGCCGCAAAGTGATATGAGGTATTACAGGCTAGATCAGTGTGACTTGGAATCGGGGTCCTGACAAACATAATACATGTGTGAATACATAGACAAACATAGTGCCACTAGTATGCCTCTACTTGACTAGCTCGTTGATCAAAGATGGTTGAGTTTCCTAGCCATAGACATGAGTTGTCATTTTATTAACAGGATCACAGCATTAGGAGAATGATATGATTGACTTGACCCATTGCGTTAGCTTAGCACTTGATCGTTTAGTTTAGTGCTATTGCTTTTTCCATGACTTATACATGTTCCTATGACTATGAGATTATGCAACTCCCGAATACCGGAAGAACACTTTGTGTGCTACCAAATGTCACAATGTAACTGGGTGATTATAAAGGTGCTCTACAGGTGTCTCCGATGGTGTTTGTTGAGTTGGAATAGATCAAGAATAGGATTTGTCACTCCGATTGTCGGAGAGGTATCTCTGGGCCCTCTCGGTAATGCACATAACTATAAGCCTTGCAAGCGATGCGACTAATGAGTTAGTTACAGGATGATGCACTATGAAACGAGTAAAGAGACTTTCCAGTAACGAGATTGAGCTAGGTATTAAGATACCGACGATCGAATCTCGGGCAAGTAACTTACCGATGACAAAGGGAACAAAGTATATTGTTATGCGGTTTGACCGATAAAGATCTTTGTAGAATATGTAGGAACCAATATGATCATACAGGTTCCGCTATTGGTTATTGAATGAAGACGTGTCTCGGTCATGTCTACATAGTTCTCGAACCCGTAGGGTCCGCATGCTTAAAGTTCTGTGACGATCGGTATTATGAGTTCGGAGTCCCGGATATGATCACGGACATGACGAGTGATACGTCTCTGGCATATCTACTTTTCCAAACACTTTTGCCCTTGTTTTGGACTCTAACATGTATGATTTGAATGGAGATAATACGGATTGACGCTATTTTCAGCAGAATTGCCATGGTGTTATTTACGTGCAGAAACAAAAGTTCCCGGAATGACCTGAAACTCCACGGAGATTATTTTTGGAAATAATAAAAAATACTGGCAAAGAATCAAGGCCAGGGGGACCACACCCTAGCCACGAGGGTGGGGGCGTGCCCCCCTGCCTCGTGGGCCCCCTGGAGCTACACCGACCTCAACTCCAACTCCATATATTCGTGTTTGGGGAGAAAAAAATAGAGGAGAAGGATTCATCACGTTTTACGATACTGAGCCGCCGCCAAGCCCTTACCTCTCTCCGGAGGGCTGATCTGGAGTCTGTTTGGGGCTCCGGAGAGGGGAATCCATCGCCGTCGTCATCATCAACCATCCTCCATCACCAATTTCATGATGCTCACCGCCGTGCGTGAGTAATTCCATCGTAGGCTTGCTGGACGGTGATGGGTTGGATGAGATTTATCATGTAATCGAGTTAGTTTTGTTAGGGTTTGATCCCTAGTATCCACTATGTTCTGAGATTGATGTTGCTATGACTTTGCTATGCTTAATGCTTGTCACTAGGGCCCGAGTGCCATGATTTCAGATCTGAACCTATTATGCTTTCATGAATATATGAGAGTTCTTGATCCTATCTTGCAAGTCTATAGTCACCTACTATGTGTTATGATCCGGCAACCCCGAAGTGACAATAATCGGGACCACTCCCGGTGATGACCATAGTTTGAGGAGTTCATGTATTCACTATGTGTTAATGCTTTGGTCCGGTACTCTATTAAAAGGAGGCCTTAATATCCCTTAGTTTCCGCTAGGACCCCGCTGCCACGGGAGGGTAGGACAAAAGATGCCATGCAAGTTCTTTTCCATAAGCACGTATGACTATATTCGGAATACATGCCTACATTACATTGATGAATTGGAGCTATTCTGTGTCACCCTAGGTTATGGCTGTTACATGATCGATCGCATCCGGCATAATTCTCTATCACCGATCCATTGCCTACGAGCTTTCCATATATTGTTCTTCGCTTATTTACTTTTCCGTTGCTATTGTTATCATCACTATAAAACACCAAAAATATTACTTTTGCTACCGTTACCTTTTGCTATCGTTACCACTACTATCATATTACTTTGCTACTAAATACTTTGCTGTAGATATTAAGTTTCCAGGTGTGGTTGAATTGACAACTCAGCTGCTAATACTTGA
The DNA here is from genome assembly GCF_018294505.1 of Triticum aestivum. Classification (NCBI taxonomy): domain Eukaryota; kingdom Viridiplantae; phylum Streptophyta; class Magnoliopsida; order Poales; family Poaceae; genus Triticum; species Triticum aestivum. The sequence goes on from NC_057794.1 coordinate 377,454,831, forward strand.
GAATATTATTTGGCTCCCCTTGTGTCGAATCAATAAATTTGGGTTGAATACTCTACCCTCGAAAACTGTTGTGATCCCCTATACTTGTGGGTTATCAAGACTATTCTCTAGCGCCGTTGCCGGGGAGCATAGCTCTATTCTTTTAGTCACTTGGGATTTACATCTGCTGGTCACTATGAAGAACTTGAAAGATGCGAAAACAAAAATTTATCCCTCAACTACGAGGGGAGGTAAGGAACTGCCATCTAGCTCTGCACTTGATGCACCTTCTGTTTTGAGTAATCTTGCAACACCTAAACCTACCTCTGCTATTAATTTTGATATGTCGCATATTATTGATGATGCCACTTTCTGCTATGCATGATACTTATGATGAAACTACTTCTATGCTAGATACTACTATGCCACTTGGTGAATTTCTTGATGAACAACTTGCTAGGGCTAGAGAGAATGAAATTATTGGAACTGATAATATTGATGAAAGTGATGATGAAGGCTCTCCTAATAAATACGAATTGCCTATTGTGCCTGAGGGCTATGTTATGGATGAAGAAACTGCTAGAGATTTTCTTGCTCGCAATGATAGGAGTGATCTTAAGAAATTATTAGCTAAGCTTAAACAAAAAACTCTGAATGCTAGAATGAAATATGATCCTGCTTATGCTACTTCACCTATCTTTGTTACTGATAAGGATTATGAATTCTCTGTTGATCCTGATATAATTACTTTGGTTGAATCTGATCCTTTTGATGGTTATGAATCTGAAACTATTGTGGCACATCTTACTAAATTAAATGATATAACCACCCTGTTCACTAATGATGAGAGAACTTGCTACTTTTATATCCTTAAAATATTTCCGTTCTCATTAAAGGGTGATGCTAAGATATGGTTTAATTCTCTTGATCCTGGTTGTGTGCGTAGTCCCCAGGATATGATTTATTACTTCTCTGCTAAATATTTCCCTGCTCATAAGAAACAAGCTGCCTTAAGGGATATATATAATTTTGTGCAAATTGAAGAAGAGAGTCTCCCACAAGCTTGGGGGGGCTTCTCCAATTACTTAATGCTTTGCCTGATCACCCTCTAAAGAAAAATGAAATACTTGATATCTTTTATAATGGACTAACCGATGCTTCCAGAGATTACCTGGATAGTTGTGTTGGTTCTGTTTTCAGGGAAAGAACACCGGATGAAGCTGAAATTCTATTGAATAATATGTTGACAAATGAAAATAATTGGACACTTCCTGAGCCAGCTCCTGAGCCAACTCCTGAGCTTATTCCTAAACCAACTCCAAAGAAAAAGAGGTGTTCTATTTCTCAGTCCTGAAGATATGCAAGAGGCAAATAAATCTATGAAAGAAAAGGGTATTAAAGCTGAAGATGTTAAGAATTTACCTCCTATTGAAGAAATACATGGTCTTAATTTACTGCCTATTGAAGAAACACATGGTCTTGATAACCCGACACGTGTAGTAAAGGTAAATTCTCTCTCTCTCTCTCTATATATATATATATATATATATATATATGATAAAGCTGAAATTCCTCCTACTAAGTTTGCTAGCCAATGTTTGGATGAGTTTGGTAACTTTATGGTTAAGCAAGAAGACTTAAATGCTTATTTTGGTAGACAATTGAAACAAAATGCTTATATGATTGAACACTTGGGTGATTATATGTCTAGAGTTAAAGGTGAACTTAAACTCATTAGTAAACATGCTTCTATGGTTACCACTCAAGTAGAACAAGTACTTAAAGCTCAAAATGATTTGCTCAATGAATTAAATAGTAAGAAAAATGGTAATGTTGTTAGAGTTATGACTAGAGGTGGTAAAATGACCCAGGAACCTTTGTATCCTAAGGCCATCCTAAGAGAATTGAGCAAGATTCTCAGAGAAATAATATAGATGCACCTAGTACTTCTAAAAGGAAGAAAAAGAAAAATGATAGGACTGTGCATGCTTCTAGTGAACCTGTTATTGACACCCCTGAGAATCCCAATGATATCTCTATTTTTGATGTTGAAACACAATCTGGTAATGAGCATGAACCTAGTGATAATGTTAATAAAGATGTTCATGTTGATGCTCAACCTAGTAATGATAATGATATAGAAATTGAACCTGCTGTTGATCTTGATAACCCACAATCAAAGAATCAATGTTATGATAAGAGAGACTTTGTTGCTAGGAAATATGGTAAAGAAAGAGAACCATGGGTTCAGAAACCCATGCCTTTTCCTCCCAAACCATCCAAGAAAAAGGATGATGAGGATTTTGAGCGCTTTGCTGAAATGATTAGGCCTATCTTTTTGCATATGAGATTAACTCATATGCTCAAAATGAATCCTTATGCTAACTACATGAAAGAAATTGTTACTAATAAAAGAAAGATATCGGAAGCTGAAATTTCCACCATGCTTGCTTATTATACTTTTAAAGGTGGAATACCTAAGAAACTAGGAGATCCCGAAGTACCAACTATACCATGCTCCATTAAAAGAAACTATGTTAGAACTGCTTTATGTGATCTTGGAGCCAGTGTTAGTGTTATGCCTCTCTCTGTATATTGTAGACTTGATTTTAATAAGTTGACACCTAGCGAAATATCTTTGCAAATGGCTGATAAATCAACTGCTATACCTGTCAGTGTTTGTGAGGATGTGCCTGTTGTGGTTGCAAACATTATTATTTTAACGGACTTTGTTATTCTTGATTTTCCTGAGGACGATAGTATGTCTATTATTCTTGGAAGACCCTTTTTGAATACTACAGGGGCTGTTGTTGATTGCAACAAGGGCAATGTCACTTTTCATGTTAATGGTAATGAGAATACGGTACACTTTCCAAGGAAACAACCTCAAGTTCATAGTATAAACTCTATTGGAAAAATTCCATCAATTATTTTTGGAGGTTTTGAATTTCCTCTTCCTACTGTCAAGAAGAAATATGATATTCTTGTTGTTGGGGATGTGCATATCCCCGTTGAGGTAACCTAGTGTTATTCGAAAATTCTCCGGTTCCATGTTACTCGGATAGAGTTTGTTAACAAGACTTGATCAACCTTGTTAGTGGATTCCTTTTGATGAGAATGAGATGGATGAATTTACAAAACACAACCTTCTGTACCCTCTTTTTACATTCTGTTATTTATATTAAATAAAGCAAAAATAGTAATTTATGTCTGTTTTCTAAATTACCCGTGCAATATAAAAATACCCCAAAAATAAAAGTTCTCCAAATGCCCTGAAATTTAAATATGATTTTTTCTGGAATATTTGAGAATATCTGGCACTGAGAACACAGCAGGGGGAGCAAGCACCTGGCCATGAGGGTCCACGGTGCGCCCACCCCCCTGGGCGCGCCCCCTGCCTCGTGGGCCCATGGTGGCTCCCCTCCACTTATTCCTGCACCCACACACTTCTTCTTCCTCCCAAAAAAACACCATCCAGCTCAAGCACGAGTTCTAGCTCATTTTGCTGCGATTTTCGATCTCCTTGCTCAAAGCACCTCTCACAAAACTACTTTGGGGGATTGTTCCTTGGTATTTGACTCCTCCGTTGGTCCAATTAGTTTTTGTTCTAGTGCTTTATTCATTGCAAATTTGTGCTGCCTAGGTGACCATGTTCTTGAGCTTGCATGTCAAATTTATGTGGTTCCAAGTAGTTCTAATGCATGATATAGGCTCTAGGCACTTGTAGGAGTAGTTGCTATCAATTTTGTTGAGTTTGGTTTACTTTTATTTGAAGTTACTAAAAATTTCAGAATTTTTAGAAAATAATGAAGAGATTTCTGAGGGGCTCATCGAGCCGAAGCTCGAAGGAAAAGCAAAATGAAGAAGCAGAGAGGCCCAAATATAATTTCCAAGTACCTTGTTCCGTTGGAGGCCATTCACGCCTACCGAAACCCTACATCAGCTGCAAAGCCAGAGCCGAAACCACAATTTGAGCCTCCACGATAGTCTGATTACCAGTGGGATCCGGAGGTGATTGCTAGCCAGTGGCAATCTCACTATGCATCTCAGTACGACCCCAACTACAACTTTGGATATCCGCCAGGCCATCCGTGGCATTAGACCAACTTAGGCCAAAAGTCTAAGCTTGGGGGAGTACGTATTTCCCACCGACATTACATTCATGTTCACACACTCATTGCTAGTTGTCGGTGCTCATACTTTTTCATTGTATCATCCATACTACTTTATTTCCTTTTTATGCTTTCTTCTTGTGTGTTTGATAAACCTTAAGAAAAACCAAAAAATAGTTGTAGCTTTTAGCTAGCTTTAATTTCTATCCTTGTAGTAGTAATTAAAAAGAAAACCTAAAAAGATTTCATGTTCTTCTTTTGCTTGTTGGGAGCTTTCCCGTGTAAATAGTTTTATTTCTTTTCTTTTCTTTGGGGGTCGATAGGAGAAGACGATGACTAAATTATTGAAGTGAGTCTTATATGCATTATTGTTGATTTAACCAAGAGTCCATATTGCCTTGTCTTCTCCTGTTTATTGAATGCTTGCAGATTCCAGCTTAGTCCAATGCACGTGCACTGTTATTATTATTCACATCATTCGGTCATGCAAGTGAAAGGCAATAATGATGATTATATGATGAACTTATTGAGATGAGAAAAGCTGGTATGAACTCGACCTCTCTTGTTTTTGTAAATATGATTAGTTCATCGTTCCTGATTCAGCCTATTATTAATAAACATGTTTGCAATGACAATTAGAGATTATAGTTGCTTATGCCATGCTTAATTAGCTAGGAGCTTATAATGATTTACCTTGCGTGCCAACATGCTATTAAAATGGTTGTGATGTGGTATGATAGGGTGGTATCCTCTTTTGAACGATTCGAGTGGCTTGACTTGGTACATGTTCACGCATGTAGTTGAAACAAAATCAACATAGCCTCTACAATATTTATGTTCATGGTGCATTATATCCTACTCATGCTTGCATTTGGTGTTGATTAATTTTAATGCATGTTCATGACTGTTGTCGCTCTCTAGCTGGTCGCTTCCCAGTCTTTTTCTAGCCTTCACCTGTACTAAGCGGGAACACTGCTTGTGCATCCAATTTCATAAACCCCAAAGTTATTCCATATGAGTCCACCATACCTACCTATATACGGTATCTACCTGTCGTTCCAAGTAAATTTGTATGTGCCAAACTCTAAACCTTCAAATAAACATTCTGTTTTGTATGCTCGAATAGCTCATGTATCAACTAGGGTTGTCCGTATCTTCCATGTTAGGCGGGTTATTCTCAAGAGGAGTGGACTCCGCTCCTCACTCACGAGAAAATGGTTGGTCATCGGGATGCCCAGTCCCATGCTTTATGCAAATCAAATCAAAATAATTGCAAACAAAACTCCCCTTGGGACTGTTGTTAGTTGGAGGCACTCATTATTTCGAGCAAGCCATGGATTGATGCTTGTTGGTGGAGGGGGGTATAAACTTTACCATTATGTTTGGGAACCGCCTATAATGTGTGTAGCATGGAAGATATCGCCATCTCTTGGTTGTTATGTTGACAATGAAAGTATACCACTCAAAATTTTATTCATCTCTATTTCAAAATTGAGCTCTGGCACCTCTACAAATCCCTGCTTCCCTCTGCGAAGGGCCTATCTATTTACTTTTATGTTGAGTCATCATCCTCTTATTAAGAAGCACCAGTAGGAGAGCACCGCTGTCATTCACATTCATTACTGTTAGTTTACATTAAGTATGACTTGACTGGATCTCTTTTACCATGAATTACAATGTCTAGTCAGTCCTTGATCTTTAAAGGTGTTCTGCATTTATGTTTTGCGATCTCAGAAAGGGCTAGCGAGATACCATCTTGTTATATCATATTATGATTGTTTTGAGAAAGTGTTGTCATCTGAGATTTATTATTATTGCTCGCTAGTTGATTATGTCATTGATATGAGTAAACATGAGACCTAAGAGTTATTGTAAATATGGTTAGTTCATAATCTTTGCTGAAAATTTGAATGTTGGCTTTACATATTTACAACAACAAGAGCAAACAGAGTTTGTAAAAGTTTTTCTTTATCACTTTCAGTTTGTCAACTGAATTGCTTGAGGACAAGCAAAGGTTTAAGCTTGGGGGAGTTGATATGTCTCCGTCGTATCTACTTTTCCAAACACTTTGGCCCTTGTTTTGGGCTCTAACTTGTATGATTTGAATGGAACTAACCCGGACTGATGTTGTTTTCAGTAGAATTGCCATGGTGTTATTTATGTGCAAAAACATAAGTTCTCGAAATGACCTAAAACTCCACGGAGATTATTTTTGGAAATAATAAAAAATACTTGCAAAGAATCAAGGCCAGGGGGCCCACACCCTAGACACGAGGGTGGGGGCGTGCCTGCCCCCCTGGGCACGCCCCCTGCCTCATGGGCCCCCTGGAGCTCCACCGACCTCAACTCCAACTCCATATATTCATGTTCGGGGAGAAAAAAATAGAGGAGAAGGCTTCATCACGTTTTACGATATGGAGCCGCCGCCAAGCCCTAAACTCTCTCGGGAGGGCTGATCTGGAGTCCGTTCGGGGCTCCGAGAGGGGAATCCGTCACCGTCGTCATCATCAACCATCCTCCATCACCAATTTCATGATGCTCACTGCTGAGCGTGAGTAATTCCATCCTAGGCTTGCTGGACGGTGATGGGTTGGATGAGATTTATCATGTAATCGAGTTAGTTTTGTTAGGGTTTGATCCCTAGTATCCACTATGTTCTGAGATTGATGTTGCTATGACTTTGCTATGCTTAATGCTTGTCACTAGGGCCCAAGTGCCATGATTTCAAATCTGAACCTATTATGTTTTCATGAATATATGAGAGTTCTTGATCCTATCTTGCAAGTCTATAGTCACCTACTATGTGTTATGATCCGGCAACCCCGAAGTGACAATAATCGGGACCACTCCCGGTGATGACCGTAGTTTCAGGAGTTCATGTATTCACTATGTGTTAATGCTTTGATCCGGTACCCTATTAAAAGGAGGCCTTAATATCCCTTAGTTTCTGCTAGGACCCCGCTGCCACGGGAGGGTAGGACAAAAGATGTCATGAAAGTTCTTTTCCATAAGCACGTATGACTATATTCGGAATACATGCCTACATTATATTGATGAATTGGAGCTAGTTCTGTGTCACCCTAGGTTATGACTGTTATATGATCGATCGCATCTGGCATAATTCTCTATCACCGATCCATTCCCTATGAGCTTTCCATATACTGTTCTTCGCTTATTTACTTTTCTGTTGTTATTGTTATCATCACTATAAAACACCAAAATATTACTTCTGCTACCGTTACCTTTTGCTATTGTTACCACTACTATCATATTACTTTGATACTAAATACTTTGCTGCAGATATTAAGTTTCCAGGTGTGGTTGAATTGACAACTCAGCTGCTAATACTTGAGAATATTCTTTGGCTCCCCTTGTGTCAAATTAATAAATTTCGGTTGAATACTCTACCCTCGAAAATTGTTGTGATCCCCTATACTTGTTTGTTATCAACGAGGAGTCTCGAAATGGTCGAGACGTAAAGATCGATATATTGGACGACTATGTTCGGACACCACAAGTGTTTTGGGAGGTTTCGGGCATATACCGGAGTACCGGAGGGTTACCGGAACCCCCTGGGGAGTATATTGGGCCTAATGGGCCCTAGTGGGAGAAGAGGAGGGTCGGCCAGGGTAGCCGCGCGCCCCCTCCCCCTCTAGTCCGAATTGCACAAGGGGGGCGGCGGCCCCCTTTTTCCTTCTCTTCCTCTCTCCCTTCCTTCCCTTCTCCTACTCCTACTAGGAAAGGAGGAGTCCTACTCCCGGTGGTAGTAGGACTCCCCCCTTGGCGCGCCCTCCTCCTTGGCCGGCCAGCTTCCCCCTAGCTCCTTTATATACGGGGGTAGGGGGCACCCCAGAGACACAATAATTGATCATTGATCTCTTAGCCGTGTGCGGTGCCCCCCTCCACCATAATCCACCTCGGTCATATCGTAGCAGTGCTTAGGCGAAGCCCTGCGTCGGTAGCATCATCATCACCGTCACCATGTCGTCGTGCTGACGAAGCTCTTCCCGGAAGCTCTACTGGATCGTGAGTTTGCGGGACATCACCGAGCTGAACATGTGCTGAACGCGGAGGTGCCGTACGTTCGGTGCTGAGGATCGGTCGATCGTGAAGACGTATAACTACATCAACTGCATTGTTATAACGCTTCCGCTTACGGTCTACGAGGGTACGTAGACGACACTCTCCCCTCTCATTGCTATGCATCACCATGATCTTGCGTGTGCGTAGGAATTTTTTTGAAATTACCACATTCCCCAACAGTGGCATCAGAGCCAGATTTATGCGTAGATGTTATATGCACGAGTAGAACACAAGTGAGTTGTGGGCGATACAAGTCATACTGCTTACCAGCATGTCATACTTTGGTTCGGCGGTATTGTTGGATGAAGCGGCCCAGACCGACATTATGCGTACGCTTACGCGAGATTGGTTCTACCGACGTGCTTTGCACACAGGTGGCTGGCGGGTGTCAGTTTCTCCAATTTTAGTTGAACCGAGTGTGGCTACGCCCGGTCCTTGTGAAGGTTAAAACATCACTAACTTGACGAAATATCGTTGTGGTTTTGATGCGTAGGTAAGAACGGTTCTTGCTCAGCCCGTAGCAGCCACGTAAAATTGCAACAACAAAGTAGAGGACGTCTAACTTGTTTTTGCAGGGCATGTTGTGATGTGATATGGTCAAGACATGATGCTATATTTACTGTATGAGATGATCATGTTTTGTAACAGAGTTATCGGCAACTGGCAGGAGCCATATGGTTGTCGCTTTATTGTATGCAATGCAATCGCCCTATAATTGCCTTACTTTATCACCAAGCGGTAGCGATAGTCGTAGAAGCAATAGTTGGCAAGACACCAACGATGCTACGATGGAGATCAAGGTGTCGCGCTGGTGACGATGGTGATCATGACGGTGCTTTGGAGATGGAGATCAAGGGCACAAGATGATGATGGCCATATCATATCACTTATATTGATTGCATGTGATGTTTGTCCTTTATGCATCTTATTTTGCTTTGTTTGACGGTAGCATTATAAGATGATCTCTCACTAAATTTCAAGGTAAAAGTGTTCTCCCTGAGTATGCACCATTGCCAAAGTTCATCGTGCCGAGACACCACGTGATGATCGGGTGTGATAAGCTCAATGTTCATCTACAACGGGTGTAAGACAGTTTTGCACACGCAGAATACTCGGGTTAAACTTGACGAGCCTAGCATATGTAGATATGGCCTCGGAACACTGAGACCGAAAGGTCGAGCGTGAATCATATAGCAGATATGATCAACATAGATATGTTCACCATTGAAAACTACTCCATCTCACGTGATGATCGGTTATGGTTTAGTTGATATGGATCACGTGATCACTTAGATGATTAGAGGGATGTCTATCTAAGTGGGAGTTCTTAATTAATATGATTAATTGAACTTAAATTTATCATGAACTTAGTAACTGATAGTATTTTGCTTGTCTATGTTGTTGTAGATAGATGGCCCGTGTTGTTGTTCCATTGAATTTTAATGTGTTCCTTGAGAAAGCAAAGTTGAAAGATGATGGTAGCAATTACACGGACTGGGTCCATAACTTGAGGATTATCATCATTGCTGCATAGAAGAATTACGTCCTGGAAGCACCGCTGGGTTCCAGGTCTGTTGTAGATGCTACTGACGATGTTAAGAACGTCTGGCAGAGCAAAACTGTTGACTACTCAATAGTTCAGTGTGCCATGCTTTACGTCTTAGAACTGGGACTTCAACGAAGTTTTGAACGTCATGGAGCATATGAGATGTTCCAGGAGTTGAAGTTAATATTTCAAGTAAATGCCCGGATTGAGAGATATGAAGTCTCTAATAAGTTCTACAGCTGCAAGATGGAGGAGAATAGTTCTGTCAGTGAACATATACTCAAAATGTCTGGGTATAACAATCACTTGATTCAACCGGGAGTTAATCTTCCGGATGATAATGTCATTGACAAAATTCTTCAATCACTGCCACCAAGCTACAAGAGCTTCGTGATGAACTATAATATGCAAGGGATGGATAAGACAATTCCCGAGCTCTTCGCAATGCTAAAGGCTGCGGAGGTAGAAATCAAGAAGGAGCATCAAGTGTTGATGGTCAACAAGACCACCAGTTTCAAGAAAAAGGGTAAAGGGAAGAAGAAGGGGAACTTCAAGAAGAACGACAAACAAGTTGCTGCTCAAGAGAAGAAACCTAAGTCTGGACCTAAGCCTGAGACTGAGTTCTTCTACTGCAAATAGACTGGTCACTGGAAGCGGAACTGCCCCAAGTATTTGGCGGATAAAAAGGATGGCAAGGTGAACAAAGGTATATGTGATATACATGTTATTGATGTGTACCTTACTAGAGCTCGCAGTAGCACTTGGTTATTTGATATTGGTTCTGTTGCTAATATTTGCAACTCGAAACAGGGACTACGGATTAAGCGAAGACTGGCTAAGGACGAGGTGATGATGCGCGTGGGAAATGGTTCCAAAGTCGATGTGATCGCCGTCGCCACGCTACCTCTACATCTACCTTCGGGATTAGTTTTAGACCTGAATAATTGTTATTTGGTGTCGGCGTTAAGCATGAACATTATATCTGGATCTTGTTTGATGCGAGACGGTTATTCATTTAAATTTGAGAATAATGGTTGTTCTATTTATATGTGTAATATCTTTTATGGTCATGCACCCTTGAAGAGTAGTCTATTTGTGTTGAATCTCGATAGTAGTGATACACATATTCATAATGTTGAAGCCAAAAGATGCAGAGTTGATAATGATAGTGCAACTTATTTGTGGCACTGCCGTTTGGGTCATATTGGTGTAAAGCGCATGAAGAAACTCCATACTGATGGACTTCTGGAATCACTTGATTATGAATAACTTGGTACTTGCGAACCATGCCTCATGGGCAAGATGACTAAAACGCCGTTCTCTGGAACAATGGAGCGAGCAACAGATTTATTGGAAATCATACATACTGATGTATGTGGTCCAATGAATATTGAGGCTCACGGCGGGTATCGTTATTTTCTCACCTTCATAGATGATTTGAGCTGATATGGGTATATCTACTTAATGAAACACAAGTCTGAAACATTTGAAAAGTTCAAAAATTTCAGAGTGAAGTGGAAAATCATCATAACAAGAAAATAAAGTTTCTACGATCTGATCGTGGAGGAGAATACTTGAGTTACGAGTTTGGTCTACATTTGAAACAATGCGGAATAGTTCCACAACTCACGCCACCCGGAACACCACAGCGTAATGGTGTATCTGAACGTCGTAATCGTACTTTACTAGATATGCTGTGATCTATGATGTCTCTTACTGATTTACCGCTATCGTTTTGGGGTTATGCTTTAGAGATGGCTACATTCACGTTAAATAGGGCACCATCGAAATTCGTTGAGACAACTCCTTATGAACTGTGGTTAGGCAAGAAACCTAAGTTGTCGTTTCTTAAAGTTTGGGGCTGTGATGCTTATGTGAATAAGATTCAACCTGATAAGCTCGAACCCAAATCGGAGAAATGTGTCTTCATAGGATACCCAAAGGAAACTATTGGGTACACATTCTATCATAGATCCAAAGGCAAGACATTTGTTGCTAAGAATGGATCCTTTCTAGAGAAGGAGTTTCTCTCGAAAGAAGTGAGTGGAAGAAAAGTAGAACTTCATGAGGTAACTGTACCTGCTCCCTTATTGGAAAGTAGTTCATCACAGAAACTGGTTCCTGTGACGCCTACACCAATTAGTGAGGAAGCTAATGATATTGATCATGAAACTTCAGATCAAGTTGCTACCGAACCTCGTAGGTCAACCAGAGTAAGATCTTCTCCAGAGTGGTACGATAATCCTATTCTGGAAGTCATGTTACTTGGCCAAGGCGAACCTACGAAGTATGAAGAAGCGATGGTGAGCCCATATTCCGCAAAATGAAATCTGAGATGGGATCCATGTATGAGAACAAAGTGTGGACTTTAGTTGACTTGCCCGATGATCGGCAAGCCATAGAAAATAAATGGATCTTCAAGAATAAGACTGGCGCTGACGGTAATGTTACTGTCTACAAAGCTCGACTTGTTGCGAAAGGTTTTCGACAAGCTCAAGGGGTTGACTATGATGAGACTTTCTCACCCGTAGCGATGCTTAAGTCTGTCCGAATCATGTTAGCAATTGCCGCATTTTATGATTATGAAATTTGGCAAATGGATGTCAAAATTGCATTCCTGAATGGATTTCTGGAAGAAGAGTTGTATATGATGCAACCAGATGGTTTTGTCGATCCAAAGGGAGCTAACAAAGTGTGCAAGCTCCAGCAATCCATTTATGGACTGGTGCAAGCCTCTCGGAGTTGGAATAAACGTTTTGATAGTGTGATCAAAGCATATGGTTTTATACATACTTTTGGAGAAGCCTGTATTTACAAGAAAGTGAGTGGGAGCTCTGTAGCATTTCTAATATTATATGTGGATGACATATTGTTGATTGGAAATGATATAGAATTTCTGGATAGCATAAAAGGATACTTGAATAAGAGTTTTTCAATGAAAGACCTCGGTGAAGCTGCTTACATATTGGGCATCAAGATCTATAGAGATAGATCAAGACGCTTAATTGGACTTTCACAAAGCACATACCTTGGCAAAGTTTTGAAAAGGTTAAAAATGGATCAAGCAAAGAAAGGGTTCTTGCCTGTGTTGCAAGGTGTGAAGTTGAGTCAGACTCATTGCCCGACCACTGCAGAAGATAGAGAGAAAATGAAAAGTGTTCCCTATGCTTCAGCCATAGGCTCTATCATGTATGCAATGCTGTGTACCAGACCTGATGTGTGCCTTGCTATTAGTTTAGCAGGGAGATACCAAAGTAATCTAGGAGTGGATCATTGGACAGCGGTCAAGAACATCCTGAAGTACCTAAAGAGGACTAAGGATATGTTTCTCGTTTATGGAGGTGACAAAGAGCTCGTCGTAAATGGTTACATCAATGCAAGCTTTGACACTGATCTAGATGATTATAAATCGCAAACCGGATACGTGTTTATATTGAACGGTGGAGCTATCAGTTGGTGCAGTTCTAAACAAAGCGTCGTGGCGAGATCTACATGTGAAGCGAAGTACATAGCTACTTCGGAAGCAGCAAATGAGGAGTCTGAATGAAGGAGTTCATATCCGATCTAGGTGTCATACAAAGTGCATTGGGTCCAATGAAAATCTTTTGTGACAATACTGGTGCAATTGCCTTGGCAAAGGAATCCAGATTTCACAAGAGAACCAAGCACATCAAGAGACGCTTCAATTCCATCCGGGATCAAGTCCAAGTAGGAGACATAGAGATTTTCAAGATACATACGGATCTGAATGTTGTAGACCCGTTGACTAAGCCTCTTCCACGAGCAAAACATGATCAGCACCAAGACTCCATGGGTGTTAGAATCATTAGTGTGTAATCTAGATTATTGACTCTAGTGCAAGTGGGAGACTGAAGGAAATATGCCCTAGAGGCAATAATAAAGTTATTATTTATTTCCTCATATCATGATAAATGTTTATTATTCATGCTAGAATTGTATTAATCGGAAACATAATACATGTGTGAATACATAGACAAACATAGTGTCACTAGTATGCCTCTACTTGACTAGCTCGTTGATCAAAGATGGTTGAGTTTCCTAGCCATAGACATGAGTTGTCATTTGATTAACGGGATCACATCATTAGGAGAATGATGTGACTGACTTGACCCATTTTGTTAGCTTAGCACTTGATCGTTTAGTTTACTGCTATTGCTTTCTCCATGACTTATACATGTTCCTATGACTATGAGATTATGCAACTCCCGAATACCGGAAGAACACTTTGTGTGCTACCAAATGTCACAACATGACTGGGTGATTATAAAGGTGCTCTACAGGTGTCTCCGATGGTGTTTGTTGAGTTGGCATAGATCAAGAATATGATTTGTCACTCCGATTGTCGGAGAGGTAACTCTGGGCCCTTTCGGTAATGCACATCACTATAAGCCTTGCAAGCAATGTGACTAATGAGTTAGTTACAGGATGATGCACTACGGAATGCGTAAAGAGACTTGCCGGTAACAAGATTGAGCTAGGTATTAAGATACCTACGATCGAATCTCGGGCAAGTAACTTGCCGATGACAAAGGGAACAAAGTATATTGTTATGCGGTTCGACCGATAAAGATCTTCGTAGCATATGTAGGAACCAATATTTGCATCCAGGTTCCGTTGGTTATTGACCGGAGACGTGTCTCGGTCATGTCTACATAGTTCTCGAACCCGTAGGGTCCGCATGCTTAAAGTTCTGTGACGATCGGTATTATGAGTTTTTGTGTTTTGATGTACCGAAGGTAGTTCGGAGTCTCGGATATGATCACGGACATGACGAGGAGTCTCGAAATGGTCGAGATGTATAGATCGATATATTGGACGACTATCTTCGGACACCGGAAGTGTTTCGGGAGGTTTCGGGCATAAACCGGAGTACCGGGGGTTACCGGAACCCCCCGGGGAGTATATTGGGCCTAATGGGCCCTAGTGGGAGAAGAGGAGGGGCGGCCAGGGTAGCCGCGCGCCCCCTCCTCCTCTAGTCCGAATTGGACAAGGAGGGGGTGGCGCCCCCCTTTTTCCTTCTCTTCCTCTCTCCCTTCCTTCCCTTCTCCTACTCCTACTAGGAAAGGAGGAGTCCTACTCCCGGTGGGAGTAGGACTCCCCCCTTGGTGCGCCCTCCTCCTTGGCCGGCCGCCTCCCCCCTAGCTCCATTATATACGGGGGCAGGGGGCACCCCAGAGACACAACAATTGATCATTGATCTCTTAGCCGTGTGCGGTGCCCCCCTACACCATAATCCACCTCGGACATATCGTAGCGGTGCTTAGGCGAAGCCCTGCGTCGGTAGCATCATCATCACTGTCACCACGCCGTCGTGCTGACGAAGCTCTTCTCGGAAGCTCTACTGGATCGTGAGTTCGCGGGACGTCACCGAGCTTAACGTGTGCTGAACACGGAGGTGTCGTACGTTCGGTGCTGAGGACCGGTCGATCGTGAAGACGTACGACTACATCAACCGCATTGTTATAACGCTTCCGCTTATGGTCTACGAGGGTACGTAGACGACACTCTCCCCTCTCATTGCTATGCATCACCATGATCTTGCATGTGCATAGGATTTTTTTTGAAATTACTATGTTCCCTAACAGAAACCATCACCGGTGGCCATCTTCATCATCCTGGCACTATCCATGACGAGGAGGGAGTAGTTCACCCTCGAGGCTGAGGGTATGTACCAGTAGCTATGTGTTTGATCTATCTCTCTCATGTTCTTGATATGGCACGATCTTGATGTACCGCGAGCTTTGCTATTATAGTTGGATCTTATGATGCTTCTCCCCCTCTACCATATTGTAATGGATTGAGTTTTCCCTTTGAAGTTATCTTATCGGATTGAGTTTTTAAGGATTTGAGAACACTTGATGTATGTCTTGCATGTGCTTATCTATGGTGACAATGGGATATTCACGTGATCTACTTGATGTATGTTTTGGTGATCAACTTGCGGGTTTTGTGACCTTGTGAACTTATGCATAGGGGTTGGCACACGTTTTCGTCTTGACTCTCCGGTAGAAACTTTGGGGCACTCTTTGAAGTTCATTGTGTTGGTTTGAATAGATGAATCTAAGAGTGTGTGATGCATATCGTATAATCAAACCCGCAGATACTTGTGGTGACATTGGAGTATCTAGGTGATATTAGGGTTTTGGTTGATGTGTGTCTTAAGGTCTTATTTTAGTATGAACTCTAGGGTTGTTTGTGACACTTATAGGAATAGCCCAATAGATCAATCGGAAAGAATAACTTTGAGGTGGTTTCGTACCCTACAATAATCTCTTCGTTTGTTCTCCGCTATTAGTGACTTTGGAGTGACTCTTTGTTGCATGTTCAGGGATTGTTATATGATCTATTTATGTTATAATTGTTGAGAGAACTTGCACTAGTGAAAGTACGAACCCTGGGCCATGTTTCTAAGCATTGCAATACCGTTTTCACTCACTTTTGTTACTTGCTACCTTGTTGTTTTTATATTTTCAGATTACAAAAACCTATATCTGCCATCCATATTGCACTTCTATCACCATCTCTTCGCCGAACTGGTGCACCTATACAATTTATCATTGTATTGGGTGTGTTGGGGACACAAGAAACTCTTTGTTATTTGGTTGCAAGGTTGTTTGAGAGAGACCATCTTCATCCTATGCCTCCCACGGATTGATATACCTTAGGTCATCCACTTGAGGGAAATTTGCTACTGTCCTACAAAACTCTGCACTTGGAGGCCCAACAATGTCTACAAGGATAAAGTTGCGTGATAGACATCAGTAACTGAAAGTAATCAGGGCTCTGGAAAGAAATCATTGCGTGATCCTAGAGTTAGAGTTAGTAAAAGTTTAACCCAAAGAGAAGAGTGATCAGAATCCCAGAGTAAAGGAGCGGAATAAAAGATCCTAATCCCACCCATAGGTGATGTGGGCTCGTAGGCCACACAACACTGTTAGCAAAATAGTTATTCTTTCAAGTCTAGACTCAGCATCGACCAAGGAGTGTGGAAGGGGTTCCTAGAGGCAGTCGTCTCTGATACCAACTTGTGACACCCCCGATTCGATCATGCACTAATCGTACACGGAAACATGCACAATCAAGATCAAAGACTCACGGGAAGATATCACAACACAACTCTACGACACAAAGTATAAACTTCAACATTTATATTACAAGCCAGGGGCCACGTGGACCTGAATACATAAGTCATCAAGCAGATATTATCTGAGTACAGACATAGTTAGACAAGTTTGCCTTAAGAAGGCTGAGCAAAACAATGCCACTAGATCAAAAGGCGAGGCCTCCTGCCTAGGACCTCTGGACTACTCTTGGTTGCCAGTCTCCATGTAGTACGCTCCACTGGGGTAACCTCCATCTGTGGCGCCATCATCTGTTACGAACATCTGGGTCAAAAGAAAAGAGGTACCAAAGCAACCGTGAGTACTCATCTAAAGTACTCGCAAGACTTACATCAGATCTA
The DNA here is from genome assembly GCF_018294505.1 of Triticum aestivum. Classification (NCBI taxonomy): domain Eukaryota; kingdom Viridiplantae; phylum Streptophyta; class Magnoliopsida; order Poales; family Poaceae; genus Triticum; species Triticum aestivum. Next base: position 377,472,034 of record NC_057794.1, read on the forward strand.
CACTACATATGCATCGGTATCAAATGAAGGGGGTAGTATCTATGGACTAAACTGCAGAATGCCAAAATAAAAGGGGGTGAAGCTAATCCTATCAAAGACTATGTCTTCTGGCAGACACCATCTTAAAGCAGTAGAAGATAGTAGCTGGAATGGTAACAAGTATCATCGTATAGCAATAATCCTACCCGGAGATCCTCTCCTCGTCTCCATGTGACAGAGCGATCACCGGGTTGTATTTGTCACTTATCTGGGTGTATTTTATCAAGTATCCGGTTTTAGTTGTAAGAGGTTGGAATACAACTCCAACTCGTCCTGTTACCATGGACATGGCTATTTGAATAGATTACTTCCCTGCTGGGGTGCACCGCATTACCCAATACGCTCAATCACCTCTGGCCGAACACACTTTCCTGGGTAACGCCCGACCTCGGAAGATCAACACATCCTAATCCTACCTAGGCTCTCCAGAGAGGTCAGCACGCCGATCTACATCCTAAGTGCTAGGGGTCTTGGGCCCATCGTCCATTGCACTCATGCACGTTGCGTGACTGGTCGGGGACCAGACCTAGCTACCTCTTTATACAAAGCAGGTGCTTACGCGGTCCACCCCAACACTCAGCCCGCATCTCTGAACTATGACATCTAAAAAGCTTTCGATAGAAATCGTATGACGCCGAGTGCCCATAACTCATCCCGCGTGGTGGTTAGTGTGAAAAGGCCAGCGGCCAGCTCAGATCAAATATCCAATCTCGTTAAGCGTGTTATTTGAAGTAACGGCGGACACTAGCCAGGGACCAAGCTGATACGTCTCCAACGTATCTACTTTTCCAAACACTTTTGCCCTTGTTTTGGACTCTAACTTGCATGATTTGAATGGAACTAACCCGGACTGACGCTGTTTTCAGCAGAATTGCCATGGTGTTATTTTTATGCAGAAATAAAAGTTCTCGGAATGACCTGAAAATCCATGGAGACACGTTTTGGAATTAATAAAAAATACTGGTGAAAGAATCAGCATCAGGGGGCCCACACCCTGTCCACGAGGGTGAAGGGCGCCCCCCCCCCCCCCGGGCATGCCCCCCTGCCTCGTGGGCCCCCTAAGACTCCGTCGACCTCAACTCCAACTCCATATATTCACGTTTGGGGAGAAAAAATCAGAGAGAAGGATTCATTGCGTTTTACGATACGGAGCCGCCGCCAAGCCCTAATCTCTCTCGGGAGGGTTGATCCGGAGTCCATTCAGGGCTCCAGAGAGGGGAATCCGTCGCCATCGTCATCATCAACCTTCCTCCATCACCAATTTCATGATGCTCACGGCCGTGCGTGAGTAATGCCATCATAGGCTTGCTGGACGGTGATGGGTTGGATGAGATTTACCATGTAATCAAGTTAGTTTTGTTAGGGTTTGATCCCTAGTATCCATTATGTTCTAAGATTGATATTGCTATGACTTTGCTATGCTTAATGCTTGTCACTAGGGCCCGAGTGCCATGATTTCAGATCTGAACCTATTATGTTTTCATGAATATATGTGAGTTCTTGATCCTATCTTGCAAGTCAATAGTCACCTACTATGTGTTATGATCCGGCAACCCCGAAGTGACAATAATCGGGACCACTCCCGGTGATGACCGTAGTTTGAGGAGTTCATGTATTCAGTAAGTGTTAATGCTTTGGTCCGGTACTCTATTAAAAGGAGGCCTTAATATCCCTTAGTTTCCAATAGGACCTCGCTGCCACGGGAGGGTAGGACAAAAGATGCCATGCACGTTCTTTTCCATAAGCACATATGACTATATTCGGAATACATGCCTACATTACATTGATGAACTGGATCTAGTTCTGTGTCACCATATGTTATAACTGTTACATGAGGTATCGCATCCGACATAATTATCCATCATTGATCCATTGCCTACAAGCTTTTCACATATTGATCTTTGCTTAGTTACTTTTCCGTTGCCACTGTTACGATTACTACAAAAACTACTACTGTTACTTTTGCCACCGTTACCGTTACTTCCTTATTACTTTGCTACTAAATACTTTGCTGCCGATATTAAGTCTTTCAGGTGTGGTTGAATTGACAACTCAACTGCTAATACTTGAGAATATTCTTTGGCTCCCCTTGTTTCGAATCAATAAATTTGGGTTGAATACTCTACCCTCGAAAACTGTTGCGATCCCCTATACTTGTGGGTTATCAAGACTATTCTCTGGCGCCATTGTCGGGGAGCGTAGCTCTATTCTTTGAGTCACTTGGGATTTATATCTGTTGATCACTATGAGGAACTTGAAAGATGAAAGAACCAATATTTTTCCCTCAACTACGAGGGGAGGTAAAGAACTGCCATTTAGCTCTGCACTTGATTCACCTTCTGTTTTGAATAAACTTGCGACACCTACACCTGCTATTGATTCTGATATGTTACATGTTATCGATTATGCCACTTCTACTATGCATGATGCTTATGATGAAACTACTTCTATGCTTGATAATACTGTGCCATCAGGTGAATTCTTGATGAACATCTTGCTAGGGTTAGAGAGAATGAAATTATTGAAACAGATAATATTGATGAAAGTGATAATGAAGATTCTCCCCCTAGATATGAATTGCCTGATGTGCCTGAGGGTTATGTTATGGATGAGGAAACTGCTACAGACCTTCTTGCTTGCAAAGATAGATATGATCCTAAGAAATTGTTAGCTAAGCTGAAGGAAAAGTCTTTGAATGCTAGAATGAAATATGACCCTGCTTTTGCTACTTCACCTATCTGTATTTCTGATAAGGATTATGATTTCTCTGTCGATCCTGAGTTAATTACTTTGGTTGATCTGATCCTTTTTATGGCTATGAATATGAAACTGTTGTGGCACATCTTACTAAATTGAATGATATAGCCACCTTATTCACTAATGAGGAAAAATTTTGTTACTACTATATCCTTAAGTTATTTCTGTTCTCATTAAAGGGTGATGCTAAAACATGGTTTAATTCTCTTGCTCCTGGTTGTGTGTGTACTCCCCGGGATATGATTTATTACTTCTCTGCTAAATATTTCCCCGCTCATAAGAAACAAGCTGCCTTAAGGGAAATATATAATTATGTGCAAATTGAAGAAGAGAGCCTCCCACAAGCTTGGGGAAGGCTTCTCCGACTACGTAATGCTTTGCTTGATCATCCTCTCAAGAAAAATTAAGTACTTGATATCTTTTATAATGGACTAACCGATGCTTCCAGAGACCACTTGGATAGTTGTGTTGGTTGTGTTTTCAGGGAAAGAACTGTTGAGCAAGCTGAATTGCTATTGAATAATATATTGAGTAATGATAATGATTGGACACTTCCTGAACCAACTCCTAAGCCAACTCCGAAGAAAAGGGGCATTCTATTTCTCAGTCCTGAAGATATGCAAGAGGCAAAGAAATCTATGAAAGAAAAGGGTATTAAAGTTGAAGATGTTAAGAATTTACCACCTATTTAAGAGATACATGGTCTTGATAACCCGACATAGGTAGTAAAGGTAAATTCTCTCTATAGATTTGATGAAGGTGGTATTCCTTGTTATAAGTCTGCTAGCCAATGCTTGGATGAGTTTGATAATTTTATTGTTAAACAAGAAAACTTCAATGCTTATGTTGGTAGACAATTGAAACGTAATGCTTATATGATTGAACACTTGAGTGATTATATGTCTAGAGTTAAAGGTGACCTTAAACTTATTAGTAAACATGCTTCTATGGTTACCACTCAAGTAGAACATGTGCTTAAAGCACAAGATGATTTGCTCAATGAATTAAATAATAAGAAAAATGATGATGTTGTTAGAGTTGTGACTAGAGGGGGTAGAATGACTCAGGAACCTTTGTATCCTGAAGGCCACCCTAAGAGAATTGAGCAAGATTCTCAGAGAACTAATGTTGATGCACCTAGTCCTTCTAAGAAGAACAAAAAGAAATATGATAGGACTTTGCATGCTTCTAGCAAACCTATTGTTGACACACCTGAGAATCCGAATGATATTTCTATTTCTGATGCTACAACACAATCTGGTAATGAGCATGAACCTAGTGATAATGTTAATGATGATGTTCATATTGATGCTCAACCTAGCAATAACAATGATGTAGAGATTGAACCTGCTGTTGATCTTGATAACCCACAATCAAAGAATCAACGTTATGGTAAGAGAGACTTCGTTGCTAAGAAGCACGGTAAAGAAAGAGAACCATGGGTTCAGAAACCCATGCCTTTACCTCCTAAACCATCCAAGAAAAAGGATGGTGAGGATTTTGAGTGCTTTGCTGAAATGATTAAACATATCTTCTTGCGTATGCGTTTGACTGATATGCTTAAAATGAATCCTTATGCTAAGTATATGAAAAGATATTGTTACAAAGAAAAGAAAGATTCCGGAAGCTGAAATTTCCACCATGCTTGCCAATTATACTTTTAAAGGTGGAATACCTAAGAAACTAGGAGATCCAGGAGTACCAACTTTACCATGCTCCATTAAAAGAAACTATGTTAGAAGTGCTTTATGTGATCTTGGAGCCGGTGTTAGTGTTATGCCTCTCTCTTTATATCGTAGACTTGATTTGAATAAGTTGACACCTAATGAAATATCTTTGCAAATGGCTGATAAATCAACTGCTATACCTGTCGGTATTTGTGAGGATGTGCCTGTTGTGGTTGCAAACGTTACTATTTTAACGGACTTTGTTATTCTTGATATTCCTGAGGACGATAGTATGTCTACTATTCTTGGTAGACCCTTTTTGAATACTGCAGGGGCTGTTATTGATTGCAACAAAGGCAATGTCACTTTTCATGTTAATGGTAATGAGCATACGGTACACTTTCCGAGGAAACAACCTCAAGTCCATGTATTAATTCTATTGGAAAAATTTCAACTATTACTATTGGAGGTTTTGAATTCCCTCTTCCTACTGTCAAGAAGAAATATGATATTATTATTGTTGGGGACATACATATCCCCATTGAGGTAACATAGTGTTATTCGAAAATTCTCCGGTTTCATGCGATTCGGAAAGAGTTTGTTAACAAGACTTGATCGACCTTGTTAGTGGATTCCTTTTGATGAGCACGAGATGGATGAAGTTAGAAAGCGCAACTCTTTTTGCCCTCCTTTTACTTTCTGTTATTTAGATTAAATAAAGCAAAAATAGTATTTTCTATCTGTTTTTTGAATTATCCTTGCAATAAAAAATACCCCGAAAATAAAAGTTATCCAAATGTCTTGAAAATGAAATGTGATTTTTTGTAGAATATTTAAGAATATCTGGCACTGAGAACACACCAGGGGGACCCACCATCTGGCTACGAGGGTCCAAGGCGCGTCCACCCCCCTAGGGCGTGCCCCTGCCTCGTGGGCCCCACGTGGACCCCCTCCACTTATTCCAGCACCCACTCACTTCGTCTTCCTCTAGAAAAAAATCCTCCCATAGCTCAAACCCGTGTTCTAGCTCATCTTGCTGCCATTTTCGATCTCTGTGCTCAAAGGTCGATTCACAAAACTATTTTGGGGGATTGTTCTTCGGTATGTGACTCCTCCAATGGTCCAATTAGTTTTTGATCTAGTGCTTTATTTATTGCAAATTTTTGCTGCTGAGTTGACACTGTTCTTGAGCTTGCATGTCAAATTTATATGGTCAAAAGTGGTTTTAATGCATGATTTAGCCTCTAGGCACCTGTGGGAGTAGTTGCTATCAATCTTGTTGAGTTTGATTCACTTTTATTTTGAGTCACTAAAATTTCAGAAATTTTTCAAAGGGATAAAATGTTGAAGAGATTGTTGAGAGGCTCTTCAAGCTGAAGCTTGAAGGATAAGTAGAATGAAGAAAATAAAAAGCCCAAATACAATCTTCCTCGCACTGCGGAGGTTCGGCCGTGCGAATGGCCTTGTGACGCGTTCTTGAGAGCTATCGGAATTTACGATGACTTTTATTACTTGACTGAGAATGCAGGCCTCACCAACTTCCTCCATGACCAGCGCGAACAGTATCTCCTACTCACTAATATTTTCGTACAAAATTTTTATTTCCGTGCTAAGAAATCACCACCTTCAGTGGAGTTTCACTTATATGATGAGGTTAAGGAGATGTCACTTCATGATTTTGGTCGGGTCTGCAAGATACCCTTTGTGGGCAGCATCGAGGAACCACACCGTAGTGATGTGGATGAATTTATTGATAGAATTGTTATAGGAGAAACGAGGAAAGTTTCAGATGCAAGAATTACTAGTATACCTTTTCCTGTTCTACGTTACTTTGCAATATTTGCTAGATGCTTAATTGGTCGCGGGAGCAGTGGAAATCTTAGTGCTCCTGATTTTGTCATTTTGCGCCATGCTTTGCTTCGTGATACAACTTTCAGCTTAGGCGCTATTATTGCTAAATGATTAAGTCTGAACCGTACAAAGGGCCCCATCTTCGGAGGCATCTTTGCTTCATGCCTTGCTAAACACTTTGAGATACCTATTAGGCATTATGAGAAAGAGGAAAAGTTGCTGACCCCTGTTTTTCTAGATTATAAGAGTATGGTAGCACATGATTTTATTGTTAAAAATAAGAAGAAGATGCTTAAGTATAATTTGATATTTAATAAAACTCACTGTGAGACTATTACCTTGCCTGCACCCTCTTTGTTTAACATACTTTCAGCCACGTACATCATCTTACCCGAGGCCATTTATGCATATTGGAGGTTGACACAAGTCCCAGAACCTAAGTCTGAGCCACCACTTGACCCTTATCGATAGTCTGTTTATCAGTGGGATCCAGAGGAGATCGCCAACCAGTGGCACCCTGAGGACCCTCCTCAGTACACCGGAGAGAGTAGCTTCGATCCGTGGGCATAGACCAACTTAGGCCAAAAGCCTAATCTCGTGGGAGTACGTATTTCTCACCAATATTACATTCATGTTCACACACTCATTCTAGTTGTCGGTGCTCATACTTTTTCATTGTATTATCCATGCTAGTTTATTTTCTTTTCTCAGTCTTCTTCTTGTGTGTTTGAAAAACCTTAAGAAAAACAAAAAAAAATAGTTATAGCTTTTAGCTAGCTTACTTTCCATGCATGTAGTAGTAGTAATTAAAAGAAAACACAAAAAAGATTTCTCATTCTTCTTTTGCTTGTTGGGAGTTTTCCCGTGTAAATAGTTTTATTTCTTTTATTTTCTTTGGGGGTGAGAGGAGAAGACCTTGATGAAAATGTTGAGTGGCTCTCATATGCATTATTGTTGATTTAACCAAGAGCCCATATTACCTTGTCTTCTCCCTTGTATTAAATGCTTGCAGATTCCAGCTTAGTCCAATGCACGTGCACTATTATTATTATCCACACCGTTCGGTCATGTGAGTGAAAGGCAATAATGACGATATATGATGGATTGAGTGAGATGAGAGAAGCTGGTATGAACTCGACCTATCTTGTTTTTGTAAATATGATTAGTTCATCGTTCCTGATTCAGCCTATTATGAATGAAACATGTTTGCAATGACAATTAGAGATTATAGTTGCTCATGCCATGCTTAATTAGCTAGGAGTTTATAATGGTTTACCTTGTGTGCCAACATGCTATTAAAATGGTTGTGATGTGGTATGATAGGGTGGTATCCTCCTTTGAACGATTCGAGTGGCTTGACTTGGCACATGTTCACGCATGTAGTTGAAACAAAATCAACATAGCATCCACGATATTTATGTTCACGGTGATTTATATCCTACTCATGCTTGCACTCATTGTTGATTAATCTTAATGCATGTTCATGATTGTTGTCACTCTCTAGTTGGTCGCTTCCCAGTCTCATTCTAGCCTTCACTTGTACTAAGCGGGAATACTGCTTGTGCATCCACTTCCATAAACTCCAAAGTTATTCCATATGAGTCCACCATACCTTCCTATATGCGGTATTTACCTGTCGTTCCAAGTAAATTTGTATGTGCCAAACTCTAAACCTTCAAATGAAATTCTGTTTTGTATGCTCAAATAGCTCATGTATCAACTAGGGTTGTCTATATCTTCCACGCTAGGTGGGTTATTCTCACGATAAAATGGCTGGTAACCGGGATGCCTAGTCCCATGCTCAAATCAAATCAAAATAATTGCAAACAAAACTCCCCCAGGATTGTTGTTAGTTGGACGGCACCCGTTGTTTCGGACAAGCCATGGATTGATGTTTGTTGGTGGTGGGGGAGTATAAATTTTATCATTCTTTTTGGGAACCGCCTATAATGTGTGTAGCATGGAAGATGTCGAGATCTCTTGGTTGTTATGTTGACAATGAAAGTATGCCACTCAAAATATTATTTATCTGTGTTTCAAAACTCAAGCTCTGGCACGTCTGCAAATCCCTGCTTCCCTCTGCGAAGGGCCTATCTATTTACTTTTATGTTGAGTCATCATCCTCTTATTAAAAAAACACCAGTTGGAGAGCACCGCTATCATTTGCATGCATTGCTATTAATTTACATTGGGTATGACTATGATTGGATCTCCTTTATCATGAATTACAATGTCTAGTCGGTCCTTGATCTTCAGGGGTGCTCTGCATTTATGTTTTGCGGTCTCAGAAAGGGCTAGCGAGATACCATCTTGTTATATCATGTTATGATTGTTTTGAGAAGGTGTTGTCATCCAAGATTTATTATTATTGCTCACTAGTTGATTATGCCATTGATATGAGTAAATATGAGATATAACTGTTATTGTGAATATGCTTAGTTCATAATCTTTGCTGAAAAATTGAATGCTGACTTTACATATTTGCAACAACAAGATCAAATAGAGTTTGTAAAAGTTTTTCTTTATCACTTTCAGTTTGTCAACTGAATTGCTTGAGGACAAGCAAAGGTTTAAGCTTGGGGGAGTTGATACGTCTCCAATGTATCTACTTTTCCAAACACTTTTGCCCTTATTTTGGACTCTAACTTGCATGATTTGAATGGAACAAACCCGGATCGACGTTGTTTTTAGCAGAATTGTCATGGTGTTATTTTTGTCCAGAAATAAAAGTTCTCGGAATGACCTGAAAATCCACGGAAACACGTTTTGGAATTAATAAAAAATATTGGCAAAAGAATCAGCATTAAGGGGCCCACACCCTGTACACTAGGGTGCAGGGCGCGCCCCCTGCCTCGTGGGCCCCCTGATACTCCACCGACCTCAACTCCAACTCCATATATTCATGTTCGGGGAGGAAAAAATCAGAGAGAAGGATTCATCGCGTTTTATGATACGGAGCCACCGCCAAGCCCTAATCTCTCTCGGGAGGGCTGATCTAGAGTCCGTTCGGGGCTCCAGAGAGGGGAATCCGTCGCCAACGTCATCATCAACCTTCCTTCATCACCAATTTCATGATGCTCACCGCCGTGCGTGAGTAATCCCATCGTAGGCTTGCTGGACAGTGATGGGTTGGATGATATTTACCATGTAATCGAGTTAGTTTTGTTAGGGTTTCATCCCTAGTATCCATATGTTCTAAGATTGATGTTGCTATGACTTTGCTATGCTTAATGCTTGTCACTAGGGCCCGAGTGCCATAATTTCATATCTGAACCTATTATGTTTTCATGAATAAATGTGAGCTCTTGATCCTATCTTGCAAGTCAATAGTCACCTACTATGTGTGATGATCCGGCAACCCCGAAGTGACAATAATCGGGACCACTCCCGATGATGACCGTAGTTTGAGGAGTTCATGTATTCACTAAGTGTTAATGCTTTGGTCCGGTACTCTATTAAAAGGAGGTCTTAATATCCCTTAGTTTCCAATAGGACCCCGCTGCCACGGGAGGGTAGGACAAAAGATGTCATGCAAGTTCTTTTCCATAAGCATGTATGACTATATTCAGAATACATGCCTACATTACATTGATGAACTGGAGCTAGTTCTGTGTCACCCTATGTTATAACTGTTACATGAGGAATCGCATCCAACATAATTATCCATCATTGATCCATTGCCTATGAGCTTTTCACATATTGATCTTTGCTTAGTTACTTTTCCGTTGCCACTATTACGATTACTACAAAAACTACTACTGTTACTTTTGCCACCGTTACCTTTACTTCCATATTACTTTGCTACTAAATACTTTGCTGCAGATATGAAGTCTTTCAGGTGTGGTTGAATTGACAACTCAACTGCTATACTTGAGAATATTCTTTGTCTCCCCTTGTGTCGAATCAATAAATTTAGGTTGAATACTTTACCCTCGAAAACTGTTGCGATCCCCTATACTTGTGGGTTATCACAGGCTCACCTCTCTCCTAGGTGTCTTAACCTGCCTTGTCGTTCCGCCACAAAGAATCACTTAGGGGGCCATCGGGAACCCAGGCCCACCACTACCTAGATGGAACCACCTGTCCCTTCATACCCCACATCTGAACCGTGTCATAAGTATTATAGTAGTATGTAGTATATATTCGTGATCACCGCCCGAAGAGATCACGGGCCGAAAGTATAGCATGGCAGACAGACAAGAATATAGGGTCATTGATGGAATACTAGCAAACCTATACTAAGCATATAGGATAATAGGTAAGTATCACGGTAGTAGCAAGGACATGCTATGCAGCAGTATAGGAGTAATGGTAAGTTAATAACAGTAACATTACTCTAATGCAAGCAGTAGAGGGAAAGATTAGGCGGTATTGGAATGATCAAGGGATTTTGCTTGCCTGGAAGCTCTACCGAGAGGGAAGGGTCGTCGACGTCGTAGTCGTACTGGGCGTCACACAAGTGTTGTAAGTAGTGATAGCATATAGTTTTGTAGCAATGCGATTCATAACAAGTAAAAAGTAACAATAGTAAGAAAGGTGCAGTAAGGTGGCCCAATCCTTTTCGTAGCAAAGGACAACCCAGAAAGTTATCTTATATTAAGCACAGCATTCTCGAGGACACATGGGAATTCTTGTCTAGTCACGTTCATCATGTTTAGTTGATTCGCGTTTGCTACTTTGATAATTTGATATGTGGGTGGACCGGTGCTAGGGTGTTGTTCTTACTTGAACAAGCAACCCTCTTATGATTATCCCCCTCGCAAGCATCCGCAATTACAAAATAAAAAATAAGATAAATCTAACCATAGCATGAAACATATGGTTCCAAATCAGCCTCCTACGGAATAAGCATAAACTAGAGTTCAAGCTTCTATCACTCTCGCAACCCATCATGTATTTATTACTCCCCAATGTCTTCTCCTAGGCCCAATTATGGTGAAGTGTCATATATTTGATGTTCACACGACACCACTAGAGGAAAAACAACATACATATCATCAAAATATTGGATAAATACCAACTTCACATGATTACTTATAACAAGATCTCTCCCATGTCCTCAAGAACAAAAGTAACTACTCACAAATCATATTCATGTTCAAGATCAGAGGGCTAGTGTATATGATTAAGGATCTGGACATATAACTTTCTACCAAATAAACCAACTAGCATCAACTACAAGGTGTAATCAACACTACTAGTAACCCACAAGTACCAATCTGAGTTTTTGAGACAAAGATTGAATACAAGAGATGAACTACGGTTTGAGAAGAGATGGTGCTGGTGAAGATGTTGATGAATATTGGTCCCCCCATGATGAGAGGATCGTTGGTAATGTCGATGGCTTCGATATCCCCCTTCCGGAGGGAAGTATCCCCGGTTGAATCGCTCCGCCGGAGAGCAAATGTGCTCCTGCCCAGGTTCCGCCTTGAGAATGTGGTGCTTCGTCCTGAAAGTCTTCTACTTATATTTTTTTCTAGGGCAAAAGGCCTCATATAGCAGAAGGAGGGCACCGGAGGGCTGCTATGGGCTCCACAAGGCAGCAGAGCGCGCCTTGGGGGGTAGACGTGCCCCGTTGCCTTGTAAGCAGCAAGTGGCCCCCTCCGTTGGTTCTTCATTCCAGTATTTTTTTATATATTCAATAAAAAATCTTCGTAAAGTTTCACTTCATTTGGAGCTCCGCAGAATAGTTATCGGTGTTGTAGCTCTTTTAGGTCCAGAATTCCAGCTGCCAATAATTTCCCTATTCATGTAGATATTGCAAATTAAGAGAGAAAAGCCATTAGAATTGCATCATAAAGTGAAATAATGATAAAAACATTATAAATAACAGTAGGAAAACATGATGCAAAATGGATGTATCATGAACAAAACTACCCAACATGGCCTGAACAACATCACTGGAGCCTTTTCCTATCGGTACACCCTTGGAGCCGAGTAACCAATGCCTATTATGGGAGCAAGGGCTAGATCCTGCACCCGATGCCCCGTTGTTGCCGTCTCTTGCTATGAATGAGACCGAGGAACTTCTATGGGAATTTTTCTACTCCGCCTTGGCAGGCAAAGTCTCGGAGAAGAAGCTTCTAAGTTGAGTTTGATGTAGCTAGGCTTAATTCTAATGAATGCCTCTAGTTGTGTACTAGTATATGCAATGATTTAGCACAACAAAGATACTAAAAAGGATGATTCAAATATCATGCTAGCTACCTTATGATCATGCAAGGTTGTATGGCAATAAATATCTCTAGTCATGTAATTAATAATGATGTAAGTTGCATGACAATATATCTTGGAATGGCTATAAAAATGCCATGATAGGTAAGTATGATAACTTTTTTGAGGAAGGTAAGTGGTTTATGTGTAGGGGGGAAACAGAAAGTGCTCCCATAGGATTTGGATGTATCGGCGAAGGATGCACCAAGTCAGATCATAGGGAATCATGAGCGAATATGCACTGGTCCATGTTGGAAATATGCCCTAGAGGCAATAATAAATTGGTTATTATTATATTTCCTTGTTCGTGATAATCGTTTATTATCCATGCTAGAATTGTATTGATAGGAAACTCAGATACATGTGTGGATACATAGACAACACCATGTCCCTAGTAAGCCTCTAGTTGACTAGCTTGTTGATCAATAGATGGTTACGGTTTCCTGACCATGGACATTGGATGTCGTTGATAATGGGATCACATCATTAGGAGAATGATGTGATGGACAAGACCCAATCCTAAGCCTAGCACAAGATCATGTAGTTCGTATGCTAAAGCTTTTCTAATGTCAAGTATCATTTCCTTAGACCATGAGATTGTGCAACTCCCGGATACCGTAGGAGTGCTTTGGGTGTGCCAAACGTCACAATGTAACTGGGTGGCTATAAAGGTACACTACAGGTATCTCCGAAAGTGTCTGTTGGGTTGGCACGAATCGAGACTGGGATTTGTCACTCCGTGTAAACGGAGAGGTATCTCTGGGCCCACTCGGTAGGACATCATCATAATGTGCACAATGTGATCAAGGAGTTGATCATGGGATGATGTGTTATGGAACGAGTAAAGAGACTTTCCGGTAACGAGATTGAACAAGGTATCGGGATACCGACGATCTAATCTCAGGCAAGTATCGTACCGATAGACAAAGGGAATTGTATACGGGATTGATTAAGTCCTTGACATCGTGGTTCATCCGATGAAATCATCGTGGAGCATGTGGGAGCCAACATGGGTATCCAGATCCCGCTGTTGGTTATTGACCGGAGAGTTGTCTCGGCCATGTCTGCATGACTCCCGAACCCGTAGGGTCTACACACTTAAGGTTCGATGACGCTATGGTTATAGGGAAAGTATGTACGCGGTTACCGAATGTTGTTCGGAATCCCGGATGAGATCCTGGACGTCACGAGGAGTTCCGGAATGGTCCGGAGGTAAAGATTGATATATAGGAAGTATGGTTTTGGCCACCGGAAGTGTTCCGGGCATCACCGGCAGTGTACCGGGACCACCGGAGGGGTCCAGGGGGTCCACCAGGTGGGGCGACCAGCCCCGGAGGCCTACATGGGCCAATAGTGGGAAGGGACCAGCCCCTAGGTGGGCTGGGGCGCCTCCCACCAAGGCCCAAGGCGCCTCCAAGAGGGGAAGGGGGCAAACCCTAGGGCAGATGGGCCCTAAGGCCCACCCCAGGTGCGCCTCCCCCTCTCCCCCTTGTGGTCGCCACCCAGATGGGATCTGGGGGCTACCGCCACCCCTGGGGAGGGAACCCTAGGTGGGGGCGCAGCCCCTCCCCTTCCCCTATATATACTTGAGGTATTGGAGGCTGCAAGACACACGAGATCCTCTCCCACTTGGCGCAGCCCTACCTCTCTTCCTCCTCATCTCTCATAGTGCTTGGCGAAGCCCTGCTGGAGTCCCGCGCTCCTCCACCACCACCACGCCATCGTGCTGCTGCTGGATGGAGTCTTCCCCAACCTCTCCTTCTCCCCTTGCTGGATCAAGGCATAGGAGACGTCACCGGGCTGTACGTGTGTTGAACACGGAGGTGCCGTCCGTTCGGCACTAGGATCATCGGTGATTTGGATCACGACGAGTACGACTCCATCAACCCCGTTCACTTGAATGCTTCCGCTTAGCGATCTACAAGGGTATGTAGATGCACTCTCCTTCCCTCGTTGCTAGATTACTCCATAGATTGATCTTGGTGATGCATAGAAAATTTTGAATTTCTGCTACGTTCCCCAACAGTGGCATCATGAGCCAGGTTTATGCGTAGTTACTATGCACGAGTAGAACACAAAGTAGTTGTGGGCATCGATATTGTCAATTATCTTGACGTTACTAGTCTTATCTTGATTCGGCGGCATCGTGGGATGAAGCGGCCTGGACCAACCTTACACGTACGCTTACGTGAGACCAGTTCCACCGACTGACATGCACTAGTTGCATAAGGTGGCTGGCGGGTGTCTGTCTCTCCCACTTTAGTCGGATCGGATTCGATGAACAGGGTCCTTATGAAGGGTAAATAGAAATTGGCAATTCACGTTGTGGTTTTGGCGTAGGTAAGAAACGTTCTTGCTAGAAACCTATAGCAGCCACGTAAAAACTTGCAACAACAATTAGAGGACGTCTAACTTGTTTTTGCAGCAAGTGTTTTGTGATGTGATATGGCCAAAGGATGTGATGAATGATATATGTGATGTATGAGATGATCATGTTCTTGTAATAGGAATCACGACTTGCATGTCGATGAGTATGACAACCGGCAGGAGCCATAGGAGTTGTCTTAATTTAATTATGACCTGCATGTCAATATAAACGCCATGTAAATTACTTTACTTTATTGCTAAACATATTAGCCATAGTAGTAGAAGTAATAGTTGGCGAGCAACTTCATGGAGACACGATGATGGAGATCATGATGATGGAGATCATGGTGTCACGCCGGTGACAAGATGATCATGGAGCCCCAAGATGGAGATCAAAGGAGCTATATGATATTGGCCATATCATGTCACTATTATTTGATTGCATGTGATGTTTATCATGTTTTTGCATCTTGTTTACTTAGAACGACAGTAGTAAATAAGATGATCCCTCATAATAATTTCAAGAAAGTGTTCCCCCTAACTGTGCACCGTTGCGAAAGTTCGTTGTTTCGAAGCACCACGTGATGATCGGGTGTGATAGATTCCAACGTTCACATACAACGGGTGTAAGACAGATTTACACATGCAAACACTTAGGTTGACTTGATGAGCCTAGCATGTACAGACATGGCCTCGGAACACAGAAGACCGAAAGGTCGAACATGAGTCGTATAGAAGATACGATCAACATGAAGATGTTCACCGATGTTGACTAGTCTGTCTCACGTGATGATCGGACACGGCCTAGTTGACTCGGATCATGTAATCACTTAGATGACTAGAGGGATGTCTATCTGAGTGGGAGTTCATAAGATGAACTTAATTATCCTGAACATAGTCAAAAGGTCTTCGCAAATTATGTCGTGGCTCGCGCTTAAGTTCTACTGTTTAGATATGTTCCTGGAGAAAATTTAGTTGAAAGTTGATAGTAGCATTTATGTGGACTAGGTCCATAAACTGAGGATTGTCCTCATTGCTTCATAGAAGGCTTGTGTCCTTAATGCACCGCTCAGTGTGCTGAACCTCGAACGTCGTTTGTGGATGTTGCGAACATCTGACATACACATTTTGATAACTACGTGATAGTTCAGTTAAACAGTTTAGAGTTGAGGCACCGAAGACGTTTTTGAAACGTCGCGAAACATATGAGATGTTTCGAGGGCTGAAATTGGGATTTCAGGCTCGTGCCCACATCAAGAGGTATAAGACCTCCGACAATTTTCTTAGCCTACAAACTAAGGGAGAAAAGCTCAATTGTTGAGCTTGTGCTCAGATTGTCTGAGTACAACAATCATTTGAATCGAGTGGGAGTTGATCTTCCAGATGAGATAGTGATGTTTCTCCGAACTCATTACCACCAAGCTGCTAGAGCTTCGTGATGAACTATAATATATCAGGGACATATATGATGATCCTTGAGATATTCGCGATGTTTGACACCACAAAAGTAGAAATCTAGAAGGAGCATCAATTGTTGATGGTTGATGAAACCACTAGTTTCAAGAAGGGCAAGGGCAAAAAGGGATACTTCATGAAATGGCAAATCAGCTGCTGCTCTAGTGAAGAAACCCAAGGTTGAACCCAAACCCGCGACTAAGTGCTTCTGTAATAAGGGGAACAGCCACTGGAGCAGAATTACCCTAGATACTTGGTAGATGAGAAGGCTGGCAAGGTCGATAGAAGTATATTGGATATACATTGTGTTAATGTGTACTTTACTAGTACTCCTAGTAGCACCATGGTATTAGATGCCGGTTCGGTTGCTGAATGTTAGTAAACTCGAAATAAAAGGCTGCGGAGTAAACGGAGACTAGCTAAAGGTGAGCTGGCAATATGTGTTGGAAGTTTTTTCAAGCTTGATGTGATCAAGCATTGCACGCTCCCTCTACCATCGAGATTGGTGTTTGCGTTGAGCATAGACATGATTGGATTATGTCTATCGCAATACGGTTATTCATTTAAGGAGAATAATGGTTACTCTGTTTATTTGAATAATACCTTCAATGGTCTTGCACCTAAAATGAATGGTTTACCGAGTCTCGATCGTAGTGATACACATGTTCATGCCAAAAGATATAAGATAGTAATGATAGTACCACCTACTTGTGGCACTGCCACGTAAGTCATATCGGTATAAAACGCATGAAGAAGCTCCATGTTGATGGATCTTTGGGCTCACATGTTTTTGAAAAGTTTGAGACATGCGAACCATGTCTATTGGTGTATATGCATGAAGAAACTCCATGCAAATGGACCGTTTGGACTCACTTGATTTTGAATCACTTGAGACATGCAAATCTTACCACATGGGCAAGATGACTGAAAGCCTCGTTTTCAGTAAAATGGAACTAGAAAGCAACTTGTTGGAAGTAATACATTTTGATGTGTGCAGTCCAATGAGTGCTGAGGCGTGTAGTGGATATCGTTATGTTCTTACTTCATAGATGATTTGAGTAGATGTTGAGTATATTTACTTGATGAATCATGAGTCTGAATTATTGAAAGGTTCAAGTAATATCAGGGTGAACTTGAAAGATCGTCGTGACAAGAGGATAAAATATCTATGATATGATCATAGAGATGAATATCTGATTTACGAGTTTGGCACAGAATTAAGACATTGTGGAAAATGTTTCACAACTAATACAGCCTGGAACACCATAGTGTGATGGTGTGTCCGAACATCATAACTGCACCCTATTGGATATGATGCATACCATGATGTCTCTTATCGAATTACCACGATAGTTTATGGGTTAGGCATTAGAGACAACCACATTCACTTTAAATAGGGCACCACGTAATTCCGATGAGATGACACCGTATGAACTATGGTTTAGAGAAACCTAAGCTGTCATTTGTTAAAAGGTTTGGGGCTGCGATGCTTATGTGAAAAGTTTCAAGCTGATGAGCTCGAACCCAAAGCGGATAAATGCATCTTCATAGGACACCCAAGACAGTTGGGTATACCTCCTGTCTCAGATCCGAAAGCAATAAGGGATTGTTTCTAGAATCGGATCCTTTCTCGAGGAAAAGTTTCTTTCAAAAGAATTGAGTGGGAGGATGGTGGAGACTTGATGAGGTTATTGAACCATCTCTTCAACTAGTGCGTGGCAGGGCACAGGGAGTTGTTCCTGTGGCACCTACACCAATTGAAGTGGAAGCTTATGATAGTGATCATGAAACTTCAGATCAAGTCACTACCAAACCTCGTGGGATGACAAGGATGCATACTACTTCAGAATGGTACGTAATCCTGTCTTGGAAGTCATGTTGCTAGACAACAATGAACCTACGAGCTATGGAGAAGCGATGGTGGGCCTGGATTCCAAAATGGCTCGAGGCCATATAATCCGAGAGAGGATCCATATATGAAAACAAAGTGTAGACTTTGGAAGAACTACTTGATGGTCGTAAGGCTGTTAGGTACATATGGATTTTAAAAGGAAGACGGACAATGATGGTAAGTATCACCATTAAGAAAGCTCGACTTGTCGTTAAGATGTTTTCCGACAAGTTCAAGGAGTTGACTACGATGAGACTTTCTCACTCGTAGCGATGCTAAGAGTCTGTTGGAATTATATTAGCGATTACTGCATTATTTATGAAATCTTGCAGATAGGATGTCAAAACATTGTTTCCTCGACGATTTTCTTGAGGAAAGGTTGTATGTGATACAACCGGAAGGTTTTGTCAATCCTGAAAGATGCTAATAAGTATGCAAAGCTCCAGCAATCCTTCTAAGGACTGGAGTAAGCATCTCGGAGTTGGAATGTATGCTTTGATGAGATGATCAAAGATTTTGGGTGTATACAAAGTTTATGAGAAACTTGTATTTCCAAAGAAGTGAGTGGGAGCACTATAGAATTTCTGATGAATATATGTTGTTGACATATTGTTGATCAGAAATGACGTAGAATTTCTGGAAAGCATATAGGGTTATTTGGAAAGTGTTTTTCAATGGAAAGCCTGGATTAAGCTACTTGAACATTGAGCATCAAGATCTATAAGGATAGATCAAAACGCTTAATGGTACTTTCAAATGAGCACATACCTTGACATGATCTTGAAGGTGTTCAAGATGGATCAGTCAAAGAAGGAGTTCTTGCCTGAGTTGTAAGGTATGAAGTTAAGACTTAAAGCTCGACCACGGCAGAAGAAAGAGGAAGGACGAAGGTCGTCCCCTATGCTTTTGTCATAGGCTCTATACGGTATGCCATGCTGAGTACCGCACCTGATGTGTGCCTTGCCACATATCTGGCAAGAGGGTACAAAGGTAATCTAGGAGTAGATCACCAGATAGCGGTCTAAATTATCCTTAGAGGAATAAGGATATGTTTCTCGGTTATGGAGGTGATAAAGAGTTCGACGTAAAGAGTTACGTCGATGCAAGCTTAACACCTATCCGGATAGCTCTGAGTAGAGATACCGGATACGTATAATGGAGCAACAATTTAGAATAGCTCCAAGTAGAACAGTTATTTGAAATGGCTCAAAATATAGCGTAGTAACTGCATCTACAAGATGACATAGAGATTTGCGAAGTACATACGGATCTGAATGTTGCAGACCCGTTGACTAAAACCTCTCTCACAAGCATAACATGATCAAACCCAGAACTCTTTGGGTGTTAGTCACATGGGGATGTGACCTTGAATGTTAATCACATATCGATGTGAACTGGATTATTGACTCTAGTGCAAGTGGGAGACTGTTGGAAATATGCCCTAGAGGCAATAATAAATTGGTTATTATTATATTTCCTTGTTCATGATAATCGTTTATTATCCATGCTAGAATTGTATTGATAGGAAACTCAGATACATGTGTGGATACATAGACAACACCATGTCCCTAGTAAGCCTCTAGTTGACTAGCTCGTTGATCAATAGACGGTTACGGTTTCCTGACCATGGACATTGGATGTCGTTGATAATGGGATCACATCATTAGGAGAATGATGTGATGGACAAGACCCAATCCTAAGCCTAGCACAAGATCATGTAGTTCGTATGCTAAAGCTTTTCTAATGTCAAGTATCATTTCCTTAGACCATGAGATTGTGCAACTCCCGGATACCGTAGGAGTGCTTTGGGTGTGCCAAACGTCACAACGTAACTGGGTGGCTATAAAGGTACACTACAGGTATCTCGAAAGTGTCTGTTGGGTTGGCACGAATCGAGACTGGGATTTGTCACTCCGTGTAAACGGAGAGGTATCTCTAGGCCCACTCGGTAGGACATCATCATAATGTGCACAATGTGATCAAGGAGTTGATCACGGGATGATGTGTTACGGAACGAGTAAAGAGACTTGCTGGTAACGAGATTGAACAAGGTATCGGGATACCGACGATCGAATCTCGGGCAAGTATCGTACCGATAGACAAAGGGAATTGTATACGGGATTGATTAAGTCCTTGACATCGTGGTTCATCCGATGAAATCATCGTGGAGTATGTGGGAGCCAACATGGGTATCCAGATCCCGTTGTTGGTTATTGACCGGAGAGTTGTCTCGGCCATGTCTGCATGACTCCCGAACCTGTAGGGTCTACACACTTAAGGTTCGATGACGCTAGGGTTATAGGGAAAGTATGTACGCGGTTACCGAATGTTGTTCGGCGTCCCGGATGAGATCCTGAACGTCACGAGGAGTTCCGGAATGGTCCGAAGGTAAAGATTGTTATATAGGAAGTATGGTTTTGGCCACCGGAAGTGTTCCGGGCATCACCGATAATGTACCAGGACCACCGGAGGGGTCCGGGGGGTCCACCAGGTGGGGCCACCAGCCCCGGAGGCCTACATGGGCCAATAGTGGGAAGGGACCAGCCCCTAGGTGGGCTGGGGCGCCTCCCACCAAGGCCCAAGGCGCCTCCAAGAGGGGAAGGGGGCAAACCCTAGGGCAGATGGGCCCTAAGGCCCACCCCAGGTGCGCCTCCCCCTCTCCCCCTTGTGGCCGCCACCCAGATGGGATCTGGGGGCTGTCGCCACCCCTAGGGAGGGAACCCTAGGTGGGGGCGCAGCCCCTCCCCTTCCCCTATATATACTTGAGGTATTGGAGGCTGCAAGACACACGAGATCCTCTCCCTCTTAGCGCAGCCCTACCTCTCTTCCTCCTCATCTCTCGTAGTGCTTGGCGAAGCCCTGCTGGAGTCCCGCGCTCCTCCACCACCACCACGCCGTCGTGCTGCTGCTGGATGGAGTCTTCCCCAACCTCTCCTTCTCCCCTTGCTGGATCAAGGCGTAGGAGACGTCACCGGGCTGTACGTGTGTTGAACACGGAGGTGCCGTCCGTTCGGCACTAGGATCATCGGTGATTTGGATCACGACGAGTATGACTCCATCAACCCCGTTCACTTGAACGCTTCCGCTTAGCGATCTACAAGGGTATGTAGATGCACTCTCCTTCCCTCGTTGCTAGATTACTCCATAGATTGATCTTGGTGATGCGTAGAAAATTTTGAATTTCTGCTACGTTCCCCAACAGTCCGGAGGCTAGGTTCCTTCTTGTCCGGTACGAGCGCTTGTGCTCATATATCATAGAGAAAACATCACTCGGTGAAACCCGGTGACTTGACAAGCTCCCTCCCTTTACCCAAAAAGTACCGAACATGAACCTTCTACCGTCCGGGTTGAGTAAGACAAAACGGCCAGAACCATGCCTGGGCACGAGCCAGATAAAGGTAGGAAGGAAGCAAACCAACCTCATGGAAACTACATTGCATGCACTTACCAAGCCCGCCATCAACCCTCCTTTGGGCAGAATAGCTCACACGCGAACCCAAGTGTGATGGGGGCGTTATGCGCCTTTCACCGGCTACCCGCTGGCCTTGCTGGAGTGCGAAGGGCTTTGACTGCTCGAAATATAGATATCACGAACCTTGGACAGCTAGCATGCTTTGGCTCTGCTGCGATGCCACCACCTGTTGACATTGTTCGGATGCGGCTGGTCCCTAGCCAGATGGTTTTTGCTACCAACCTAGGTAGAGCAATCGGTCGCACGTGGCGAAGGTTCAACGGATAGGGGCCTCACCTACCCAGCTTCTTCTCGCCATGGAGCTAAAGCGTCTGGCTTTTTTGGAACACTTGCCCGACGTTTAGAGGTCGAGAGACCCAAAGGCCAGGAAAACATGTTTGGTGTGTATGGCTTGCACGTGCTCTCTCATCACGCTTGGATAGTCTAATCAGCTTGGTTGGTTCCCTTTTTCCTACATTGAATCGTGAGTCGGTTATGATTTTTCTATGTCGTTCCAGGTGGGAGCCTCATCTAGGTAAGGCCAATGGCATGCCACCTAAACACGCACTGACAGGGGGGTAGGGAGCATTAGTCTTGACATTCTTCAGGCCAACTCCAACGCACGACCCCAAACGGCCGTTCGTCTTGTTTGGTTCTCCCGTTTGGGGTAGGAAAGCAGACACGGGCGTCTGCTTGCGGTCATGCGGCCATCGGTGCACCCAATCGGCACGCTGCATCCCAAACTGTCTGCGTTTTCGGACTTCAATTTTGGCCCCAAATAAACGTCGCCGATGAGGTCGGCGTACGGAGGTGGCTGCCAAAGGTGGGTTGGTGGCCCCTTCCAGACCGGAGGCGCTAGCGACGCCTGCACCACCTCCTCCCGTGGCTCCTGCTCCTACTATGGTGACCGCGGTGGCGTGGCTAACCATGGGCCGACACCCACCGAGTCGGACATCTCTAGTGTTGTCCACGACCAGCTCCACTGTTAGCCCACCAGACGCGGGTTCGACGCGACAAGGGGTGGCTCATCCACCACGTCCTCCTGCACCTCCTCCTTGAGGGCCATGTCCAGTTCCAGGATGGCCACGTCACTGGCCGCAGAGAGGGCCAACTGGGTTTCCAGGCCGTCCCATTGCTGCTCGTCATGAGTGTTCATGGAGTCCTTCATGACCTGCCTCATGAGCTCGACCTCCTCCTCGGTCATGGAAGGTGGCGGTGGTAGGGACGGTGATGGTGACGGAGATGCTTCAGCATGATGTCTCACACACGCCTACAACCGCGCGTCTGGGGCGGGCTGTCAGCATGAGCAGGATGCGGGTGGCACGGGCTCGGAGGACGACTAGCAAAAAAGGATTGATGCCGCGGTTCGTGCTCATCACTTAGCCACGTATCCCACGACAGCAAATCCATGGCATACCTGGGGTCATAGAGCAGATCCGATGGCAAGCGGGCGTGGCGTCAGTTGATCTCGTCGCAGCGGGTGTGGCCGCTCACCGGCACTAGTGGGATTAGCACGCGATCCGCGGAGAGATGCCAGTTGTTGGGGAGGTGGACATCTCCCCATGATAGTGGCGTCGCGATCTCCGAGCAGCGCCGGCAGACGTCGTCGTGGACGTACGGCGTATTGCACTGCCTAGACACCGGCGACGCGATCTCAAACACCGGTGGAGCAGGTGGTGCGGGAGGCACAGACCTGGTGGACCGTCGGCGGCCAGAGGAGTCGGCCTCATGGTCGTCCTTCCCCTTGCAGATCCAATGCCAGCCCATAGCGCCTGTGGGAAGGTGGATGAGTGAGATGCGATAGCGGTGGCTCAAGGAAACAGGCCAGCTAGGATGTACATTAAGAAGGTATCACTAGTTGGTGGCGCCAGCAAGGCCCAGTTGACAGCCGCCACCGATACCAACTTGTTCGCCTCGTGCGGCTATACTCCACGGTCGAGCACGACTTAGAGGCATACCGCATGAAACAATGTCGCAGTGAGGTTTCCACAACCATGTAATTAGGACCAATACGTAGTTGGCTTACCCGCCACTTCCAAGCATGATAAGCATTACTCTCAGATTCGGTCCGACTACGACAATAAAGAAGACTACCCGAAGTTCAGATCAGACATAGGATTTGTAAGTACTACGGCCTCTGTAGCAGATCCAGATAAACTCCCAGAGCAAACATGACAACACCAGAATTCCAGGATGTCGATTTCAAGAACTAGTTATTGACCACCATGGGAGACTGTTGGAAATATGCCCTAGAGGCAATAATAAAAGCATTATTATTATATTTCTTTGTTCATGATAATTGTCTTTATTCATGCTATAATTGTGTTATCCGGAAATCGTAATACATGTGTGAATAACAGACACCAACATGTCCCTAGTAAGCCTCTAGTTGACTAGCTCGTTGATCAATAGATAGTCATGGTTTCCTGGCTATGGACATTGGATGTCATTGATAACGGGATCACATCATTAGGATAATGATGTGATGGACAAGACCCAATCCTAAACATAGCACAAGATCGTATAGTTCGTTTGCTAGAGTTTTTGCAATGTCAAAGTATCTCTTCCTTCGACCATGAGATCGTATAACTCCTGGATACCGTAGGAGTGCTTTGGGTGTATCAAACGTCACAACGTAACTGGGTGACTATAAAGGTGCACTACAGGTATCTCCGAAAGTATCTATTGTTTTATATGGATCGAGACTGGGATTTGTCACTCCGTATGACGGAGAGATATCACTGGGCCCACTCAGTAATGCATCATCATAATGAGCTCAAAGTGACCAAGTGTTTGGTCACGGGATCATGCATTACGGTACGAGTAAAGTGACTTGCCGGTAACAAGATTGAACGAGGTATTGGGATACCGACGATCGAATCTCGGGCAAGTAACATATCGATTGACAAAGGGAATTGCATACGGGGTTGATTAAATCCTCGACATCGTGGTTCATCCGATGAGATCATCGTGGAGCATGTGGGAGCCAACATGGGTATCCAGATCCCGCTGTTGGTTATTGACCGGAGAGCGATCTCGGTCATGTCTACATGTCTCCCGAACCCGTAGGGTCTACACACTTAAGGTTCAGTTACGCTAGGGTTGTAGGGATATGTATATGCAGTAACCCGAATGTTGTTCGGAGTCCCGGATGAGATCCCGGACGTCACGAGGAGTTCCGGAATGGTCCGGAGGTAAAGATTTATATATGGGAAGTCCTGTTTCGGGCATCGGGACAAGTTTCGGGGTTATCGGTATTGTACCGGGACCACCGGAGGGGTCCCGGGGGCCCACCGGGTGGGGCCACCCATCCCCGGGGGCCACATGGGCTGTAGGGGGTGCGCCTTGGCCTGCTTGGGCCAAGGGCACCAGCCCCACATAGGCCCATGCGCCTAGGGTTTAAGGGGGAAAGAGTCCTAGGAGGGTAAGGCACCTCCTAGGTGCCTTGGGGGGGAGGGAAACCCCCCTTGGCCGCCGCACCCCCTAGGAGATTGGATCTCCTAGGGCCGGCCACCCCCCCTTGGCACCCCTATATATAGTGGGGGAGAGGAGGGACTTCATACCTTGAGTCCTTGGCCTTTGGTTGCCTCCTTCTCCCTCCCCAACACCTCCTCCACCTCCTTATTGCTTAGCGAAGCTCTGCCGGAGTACTGCAGCTCCATCAACACCACGCCGTCGTGCTGCTGCTGGTGCCATCTCCCTCAACCTCTCCTCCCTCCCTTGCTGGATCAAGAAGGAGGAGACGTGGCTGTTCCGTACGTGTGTTGAACGCGGAGGTGCCGTCCGTTCGGTGCTAGGATCTCCGGTGATTCGAATCACGTCGTGTTCGACTACATCATCCCCGTTCTTTGAACGCTTCCGCTCGCGATCTACAAGGTATGTAGATGCATCTATTCACTCGTTGCTAGATGAACTCCTAGATGATCTTGGTGAAACGAGTAGGAAAATTTTTATTTTCTGCAACGTTACCCAACAGTGGCATCATGAGCTAGGTCTATGCGTAGTTCTTCTTGCACGAGTAGAACACAATTGGTTGTGGGCGTAGATTTGTCAACTTTCTTGCCGCTACTAGTCTTATCTTGCTTCAGCGGTATTGTGGGATGAAGCGGCCCGGACCAACCTTACACGTACGCTTACGTGAGACCGGTTCCACCGACTAACATGCACAAGTTGCATAAGGTGGCTGGCGGGTGTCTGTCTCTCCTACTTTAGTTGAAGCGGATTCGATGAAAAGGGTCCTTATGAAGGGTAAATAGAAGTTGACAAATCACGTTGTGGTTTCACGTAGGTAAGAAAACGTTCTTGCTAGAACCCTACTTCAGCCACGTAAAACTTGCAAACAACAATTAGAGGACGTCTAACTTGTTTTTGCAGCAAGTGCTTTGTGATATGATATGGCCAAAGTTGTGATGAATGATGAATGATCTATATGTCATGTATGAGATGTTCATGCTATTGTAATAGGAATCACGACTTGCATGTCGATGAGTATGACAACCGGCAGGAGCCATAGGAGTTGTCTTTATTTTTTGTATGACCTGCGTGTCATTAAAGAACGCCATGTAAACTACTTTACTTTATTACTAAACGCGTTAGTCATAGAAGTAGAAGTAGTCGTTGGCGTGACAACTTCATGAAGACACGATGATGGAGATCATGATGATGGAGATCATGGTGTCATGCCGGTGACAAGATGATCATGGAGCCCCGAAGATGAAGATCAAAGGAGCTATATGATATTGGCCATATCATGTCACTACTTTATATAATTGCATGTGATGTTTATTATGTTTTATGCATCTTGTTTACTTAGAACGACGGTAGTAAATAAGATGATCCCTTACAAAATTTCAAGAAGTGTTCTCCCCTAACTGTGCACCGTTGCTACAGTTCGTCGTTTCGAAGCACCACGTGATGATCGGGTGTGATAGATTCTTACGTTCACATACAACGGGTGTAAGACAGTTTTACACAGCGAAAACACTTAGGGTTAACTTGACGAGCCTAGCATGTACAGACATGGCCTCGGAACACGGAGACCGAAAGGTCGAACACGAGTCGTATGGAAGATACGATCTACATGAGAATGTTCACCGACGATGACTAGTCCGTCTCACGTGATGATCGGACACGGCCTAGTCGACTCGGATCGTGTAACACTTAGATGACCAAAGGGATGTCAAATCTGAGTGGGAGTTCATTATAATTTGATTAGATGAACTTAATTATCATGAACTTAGTCTAAATTTTACAATATGTCTTGTAGATCAAATGGCCAACGTAGTCCTCAACTTCAACGCGTTCCTAGAGAAAACCAAGCTGAAAGACGATGGCAGCAACTATACGGACTGGGTCCGGAACCTGAGGATCATCCTCATAGCTGCCAAGAAAGATTATGTCCTACAAGCACCGCTAGGTGATGCACCTGTTCTCCCTGCAGAACAAGACGTTATGAACGCTTGGCAGGCACGTTCTGATGACTACTCCCTCGTTCAGTGCGGCATGCTTTACAGCCTAGAGCCGGGGCTCCAAAAGCGTTTTGAGAGACATGGAGCATATGAGATGTTCGAAGAGCTGAAAATGGTTTTCCAAGCTCATGCCCGGGTCGAGAGATATGAAGTCTCTGACAAATTCTTCAGCTGTAAGATGGAGGAAAATAGTTCTGTCAGTGAGCACATACTCACTATGTCTGGGTTACATAACCGCTTGACTCAGCTGGGAGTTAATCTCCCGGATGATGCGGTCATTGACAGAATCCTCCAGTCGCTTCCACCGAGCTACAAGAGCTTTGTGATGAACTTCAATATGCAGGGGATGGAAAAGACCATTCCTGAAGTATTTGCTATGCTGAAATCAGCAGAGGTAGAAGTCAGAAAGGAACATCAAGTGTTGATGGTCAATAAAACCACTAAGTTCAAGAAGGGCAAGGGTAAAAAGAACTTCAAGAAGGACGGCAAGGTAGTTGCCGCGCCCAGCAAGCAAGCTGCCGGGAAGAAGCCAAAGAATGGACCCAAGCCCGAGACTGAGTGTTTTTATTGCAAGGAAAGTGGTCACTGGAAGCGGAACTGCCCCAAATACTTAGCGGACAAGAAGGCCGGCAAAACCAAAGGTATATTTGATATACATGTAATTGATGTGTACCTTACCAGTAATCGTAGTAACTCCTGGGTATTTGATACCGGTGCCGTTGCTCATATTTGTAACACACAACAGGAGCTGCGGAATAAACGGAGACTGGCGAAGGACGAGGTGACGATGCGCGTCGGGAATGGTTCCAAGGTCGATGTGATCGCCGTCGGCACGCTACCTCTACATTTACCTACGGGATTAGTTTTGAACCTCAATAATTGTTATTTTGTGCCAAGTTTGAGCATGAACATTGTATCAGGATCTCGTTTAATTCGAGATGGCTACTCATTTAAATCCGAGAATAATGGTTGTTCTATTTATATGAGAGATATGTTTTATGGTCATGCTCCGATGGTGAATGGTTTATTCTTTATGAATCTCGAGCGTAATGCTACACATATTCATAGTGTAAGTACCAAAAGATGTAAGATTGATAGTGATAGTCCCACATACTTGTGGCACTGCCGCCTCGGTCACATAGGTGTCAAACGCATGAAGAAGCTCCATGCTGATGGACTTTTAGAGTCTCTTGATTACGAATCATTTGACACGTGCGAACCATGCCTCATGGGTAAAATGACCAAGACTCCATTCTCAGGAACAATGGAGAGAGCAACCAACTTATTGGAAATCATACATACTGATGTGTGCGGTCCAATGAGTGTTGAGGCTCGCGGTGGCTATCGTTATGTTCTCACCCTCACTGATGACTTGAGTAGATATGGGTATGTCTACTTAATGAAACACAAGTCTGAGACCTTTGAAAAGTTCAAGGAATTTCAGAGTGAAGTTGAGAATCAACGTGACAGGAAAATCAAGTTTCTACGATCAGATCGTGGAGGAGAATACTTGAGTCACGAGTTTGGTACACACTTAAGAAAATGTGGAATAGTTTCACAACTCACGCCGCCTGGAACACCTCAGCGTAATGGTGTGTCCGAACGTCGTAATCGCACTCTATTAGATATGGTGCGATCTATGATGTCTCTTGCCGATTTACCACTATCTTTTTGGGGCTATGCTTTAGAGACTGCCGCATTCACTTTAAATAGGGCCCCGTCGAAATCCGTTGAGACGACACCGTATGAATTATGGTTTGGGAAGAAACCTAAGCTGTCATTTCTAAAAGTTTGGGGATGCGATGCTTATGTCAGGAAACTTCAACCTGAAAAGCTCGAACCCAAATCGGAAAAATGCGTCTTCATAGGATACCCTAAAGAAACTGTTGGGTATATCTTCTACCTCAGATCCGAAGGCAAGATCTTTGTTGCCAAGAATGGGTCCTTTCTGGAGAAAGAGTTTCTCTCGAAAGAAGTAAGTGGGAGGAAAGTAGAGCTTGATGAAGTATTACCTCTTGAACCGGAAAATGGCGCAACTCAAGAAAATGTTCCTGAGGTGCCTGCACCGACTAGAGAGGAAGTTAATGATAATGATCAAGATACTTCTGATCAAGCTCCTACTGAAATTCGAAGGTCCACGAGGACACGTTCCGCACCAGAGTGGTACGGCAACCCTGTCTTGGAAATCATGTTGTTAGACAACGGTGAACCTTCGAACTATGAAGAAGCGATGGCGGGTCCGGATTCCGACAAATGGCTAGAAGCCATGAAATCCGAGATAGGATCCATGTATGAAAACGAAGTATGGACTTTGACTGACTTGCCCGTAGAACGGCGAGCCATAGAAAATAAATGGATCTTTAAGAAGAAGACAGACGCGGATGGTAATGTGACCATCTATAAAGCTCGGCTTGTCGCTAAGGGTTATCGACAAGTTCAAGGGGTTGACTACGATGAGACTTTCTCACCGGTAGCGAAGCTGAAGTCCGTCCGAATCATGTTAGCAATTGCCGCATTTTATGATTATGAAATTTGGCAAATGGACGTCAAAACGGCATTCCTTAATGGTTTCCTTAAGGAAGAATTGTATATGATGCAGCCGGAAGGTTTTGTCGATCCTAAAAATGCTGACAAGGTGTGCAAGCTCCAACGCTCGATTTATGGGCTGGTGCAAGCATCTCGGAGTTGGAACATTCGTTTTGATGAGATGATCAAAGCGTTTGGGTTTACACAGACTTATGGAGAAGCCTGTGTTTACAAGAAAGTGAGTGGGAGCTCTATAGCATTTCTCATACTATATGTAGATGACATACTTTTGATGGGAAATGATATAGAACTTTTGGACAGCATTAAGGCCTACTTGAATAAGAGTTTTTCAATGAAGGACCTTGGAGAAGCTGCTTATATATTAGGCATCAAGATCTATAGGGATAGATCAAGACGCCTCATAGGTCTTTCACAAAGCACATATCTTGATAAGATTTTGAAGAAGTTCAAAATGGATCAGTCCAAGAAAGGGTTCTTGCCTGTTTTGCAAGGTGTGAAATTGAGCTCAGCTCAATGTCCGACCACGGCAGAAGAGATAGAAGAGATGAGTGTCATCCCCTATGCCTCAGCCATAGGTTCTATTATGTATGCCATGCTGTGTACCAGACCTGATGTAAACCTTGCCGTAAGTTTGGTAGGAAGGTACCAAAGTAATCCCGGCAAGGAACACTGGACAGCGGTCAAGAATATCCTGAAGTACCTGAAAAGGACTAAGGAAATGTTTCTCGTTTATGGAGGTGACGAAGAGCTCGTCGTAAAAGGTTACGTCGACGCTAGCTTCGACACAGATCTGGATGACTCTAAGTCACAAACCGGATACGTGTATATTTTGAATGGTGGGGCAGTAAGCTGGTGCAGTTGTAAGCAGAGCGTCGTGGCGGGATCTACATGTGAAGCGGAGTACATGGCAGCCTCGGAGGCAGCACATGAAGCAATATGGGTGAAGGAGTTCATCACCGACCTAGGAGTCATACCCAATGCGTCGGGGCCGATCAAGCTCTTCTGTGACAACACTGGAGCTATTGCACTTGCCAAGGAGCCCAGGTTTCACAAGAAGACAAGGCACATCAAGCGTCGCTTCAACTCCATCCGTGAAAATGTTCAAGATGGAGACATAGAGATTTGTAAAGTACATACGGACCTGAATGTAGCAGATCCGTTGACTAAACCTCTCCCAAGAGCAAAACATGATCAACACCAGAATTCCATGGGTGTTCGATTCATCACAATGTAACTAGATTATTGACTCTAGTGCAAGTGGGAGACTGTTGGAAATATGCCCTAGAGGCAATAATAAAAGCATTATTATTATATTTCTTTGTTCATGATAATTGTCTTTATTCATGCTATAATTGTGTTATCCGGAAATCGTAATACATGTGTGAATAACAGACACCAACATGTCCCTAGTAAGCCTCTAGTTGACTAGCTCGTTGATCAATAGATAGTCATGGTTTCCTGGCTATGGACATTGGATGTCATTGATAACGGGATCACATCATTAGGATAATGATGTGATGGACAAGACCCAATCCTAAACATAGCACAAGATCGTATAGTTCGTTTGCTAGAGTTTTTGCAATGTCAAAGTATCTCTTCCTTCGACCATGAGATCGTATAACTCCTGGATACCGTAGGAGTGCTTTGGGTGTATCAAACGTCACAACGTAACTGGGTGACTATAAAGGTGCACTACAGGTATCTCCGAAAGTATCTATTGTTTTATATGGATCGAGACTGGGATTTGTCACTCCGTATGACGGAGAGATATCACTGGGCCCACTCAGTAATGCATCATCATAATGAGCTCAAAGTGACCAAGTGTTTGGTCACGGGATCATGCATTACGGTACGAGTAAAGTGACTTGCCGGTAACAAGATTGAACGAGGTATTGGGATACCGACGATCGAATCTCGGGCAAGTAACATATCGATTGACAAAGGGAATTGCATACGGGGTTGATTAAATCCTCGACATCGTGGTTCATCCGATGAGATCATCGTGGAGCATGTGGGAGCCAACATGGGTATCCAGATCCCGCTGTTGGTTATTGACCGGAGAGCGATCTCGGTCATGTCTACATGTCTCCCGAACCCGTAGGGTCTACACACTTAAGGTTCAGTTACGCTAGGGTTGTAGGGATATGTATATGCAGTAACCCGAATGTTGTTCGGAGTCCCGGATGAGATCCCGGACGTCACGAGGAGTTCCGGAATGGTCCGGAGGTAAAGATTTATATATGGGAAGTCCTGTTTCGGGCATCGGGACAAGTTTCGGGGTTATCGGTATTGTACCGGGACCACCGGAGGGGTCCCGGGGGCCCACCGGGTGGGGCCACCCATCCCCGGGGGCCACATGGGCTGTAGGGGGTGCGCCTTGGCCTGCTTGGGCCAAGGGCACCAGCCCCACATAGGCCCATGCGCCTAGGGTTTAAGGGGGAAAGAGTCCTAGGAGGGTAAGGCACCTCCTAGGTGCCTTGGGGGGGAGGGAAACCCCCCTTGGCCGCCGCACCCCCTAGGAGATTGGATCTCCTAGGGCCGGCCACCCCCCCTTGGCACCCCTATATATAGTGGGGGAGAGGAGGGACTTCATACCTTGAGTCCTTGGCCTTTGGTTGCCTCCTTCTCCCTCCCCAACACCTCCTCCACCTCCTTATTGCTTAGTGAAGCTCTGCCGGAGTACTGCAGCTCCATCAACACCACGCCGTCGTGCTGCTGCTGGTGCCATCTCCCTCAACCTCTCCTCCCTCCCTTGCTGGATCAAGAAGGAGGAGACGTGGCTGTTCCGTACGTGTGTTGAACGCGGAGGTGCCGTCCGTTCGGTGCTAGGATCTCCGGTGATTCGAATCACGTCGTGTTCGACTACATCATCCCCGTTCTTTGAACGCTTCCGCTCGCGATCTACAAGGTATGTAGATGCATCTATTCACTCATTGCTAGATGAACTCCTAGATGATCTTGGTGAAACGAGTAGGAAATTTTTTATTTTCTGCAACGTTACCCAACACCTGCACCGACTAAAGAGGAAGTTAATGATAATGATCAAGATACTTCTGATCAAGCTCCTACTGAAATTCGAAGGTCCACGAGGACACGTTCCGCACCAGAGTGGTACGGCAACCCTGTCTTGGAAATCATGTTGTTAGACAATGGTGAACCTTCGAACTATGAAGAAGCGATGGCGGGTCCGGATTCCGACAAATGGCTAGAAGCCATGAAATCCGAGATAGGATCCATGTATGAAAACGAAGTATGGACTTTGACTGACTTGCCCGTAGAACGGCGAGCCATAGAAAATAAATGGATCTTTAAGAAGAAGACAGACGCGGATGGTAATGTGACCATCTATAAAGCTCGGCTTGTCGCTAAGGGTTATCGACAAGTTCAAGGGATTGACTATGATGAGACTTTCTCACCGGTAGCGAAGCTGAAGTCCGTTCGAATCATGTTAGCAATTGCCTCATTTTATGATTATGAAATTTGGCAAATGGACGTCAAAACGGCATTCCTTAATGGTTTCCTTAAGGAAGAATTGTATATGATGCAGCCGGAAGGTTTTGTCGATCCTAAAAATGCTGACAAGGTGTGCAAGCTCCAACGCTCGATTTATGGGCTGGTGCAAGCATCTCGGAGTTGGAACATTCGTTTTGATGAGATGATCAAAGCGTTTGGGTTTACACAGACTTATGGAGAAGCCTGTGTTTACAAGAAAGTGAGTGGGAGCTCTATAGCATTTCTCATACTATATGTAGATGACATACTTTTGATGGGAAATGATATAGAACTTTTGGACAGCATTAAGGCCTACTTGAATAAGAGTTTTTCAATGAAGGACCTTGGAGAAGCTGCTTATATATTAGGCATCAAGATCTATAGGGATAGATCAAGACGCCTCATAGGTCTTTCACAAAGCACATATCTTGATAAGATTTTGAAGAAGTTCAAAATGGATCAGTCCAAGAAAGGGTTCTTGCCTGTTTTGCAAGGTGTGAAATTGAGCTCAGCTCAATATCCGACCACGGCAGCAGAGATAGAAGAGATGAGTGTCATCCCCTATGCCTCAGCCATAGGTTCTATTATGTATGCCATGCTGTGTACCAGACCTGATGTAAACCTTGCCGTAAGTTTGGTAGGAAGGTACCAAAGTAATCCCGGCAAGGAACACTGGACAGCGGTCAAGAATATCCTGAAGTACCTGAAAAGGACTAAGGAAATGTTTCTCGTTTATGGAGGTGACGAAGAGCTCGTCGTAAAAGGTTACGTCGACGCTAGCTTCGACACAGATCTGGATGACTCTAAGTCACAAACCGGATACGTGTATATTTTGAATGGTGGGGCAGTAAGCTGGTGCAGTTGCAAGCAGAGCGTCGTGGCGGGATCTACATGTGAAGCGGAGTACATGGCAGCCTCGGAGGCAGCACATGAAGCAGTATGGGTGAAGGAGTTCATCACCGACCTAGGAGTCATACCCAATGCGTCGGGGCCAATCAAGCTCTTCTGTGACAACACTGGAGCTATTGCACTTGCCAAGGAGCCCAGGTTTCACAAGAAGACAAGGCACATCAAGCGTCGCTTCAACTCCATTCGTGAAAATGTTCAAGATGGAGACATAGAGATTTGTAAAGTACATACGGACCTGAATGTAGCAGATCCGTTGACTAAACCTCTCCCAAGAGCAAAACATGATCAACACCAGAATTGCATGGGTGTTCGATTCATCACAATGTAACTAGATTATTGACTCTAGTGCAAGTGGGAGACTGTTGGAAATATGCCCTAGAGGCAATAATAAAAGCATTATTATTATATTTCTTTGTTCATGATAATTGTCTTTATTCATGCTATAATTGTATTATCCGGAAATCGTAATACATGTGTGAATAACAGACACCAACATGTCCCTAGTAAGCCTCTAGTTGACTAGCTCGTTGATCAATAGATAGTCATGGTTTCCTGGCTATGGACATTGGATGTCATTGATAACGGGATCACATCATTAGGATAATGATGTGATGGACAAGACCCAATCCTAAACATAGCACAAGATCGTATAGTTCGTTTGCTAGAGTTTTGCAATGTCAAAGTATCTCTTCCTTCGACCATGAGATCGTATAACTCCTGGATACCGTAGGAGTGCTTTGGGTGTATCAAACGTCACAACGTAACTGGGTGACTATAAAGGTTCACTACAGGTATCTCCGAAAGTATCTATTGTTTTATATGGATCGAGACTGGGATTTGTCACTCCGCATGACGGAGAGATATCACTGGGCCCACTCAGTAATGCATCATCATAATGAGCTCAAAGTGACCAAGTGTTTGGTCACGGGATCATGCATTACGGTACGAGTAAAGTGACTTGCCGGTAACAAGATTGAACGAGGTATTGGGATACCGACGATCGAATCTCGGGCAAGTAACATATCGATTGACAAAGGGAATTGCATACGGGGTTGATTAAATCCTCGACATCGTGGTTCATCCGATGAGATCATCGTGGAGCATGTGGGAGCCAACATGGGTATCCAGATCCCGCTGTTGGTTATTGACCGGAGAGCGATCTCGGTCATGTCTACATGTCTCCCGAACCCGTAGGGTCTACACACTTAAGGTTCAGTTACGCTAGGGTTGTAGGGATATGTATATGCAGTAACCCGAATGTTGTTCGGAGTCCCGGATGAGATCCCGGACGTCACGAGGAGTTCCGGAATGGTCCGGAGGTAAAGATTTATATATGGGAAGTCCTGTTTCGGGCATCGGGACAAGTTTCGGGGTTGTCGGTATTGTACCGGGACCACCGGAGGGGTCCCGGGGGCCCACCGGGTGGGGCCACCCATCCCCGGGGGCCACATGGGCTGTAGGGGGTGCGCCTTGGCCTGATTGGGCCAAGGGCACCAGCCCCACATAAGCCCATGCGCCTAGGGTTTAAGGGGGAAAGAGTCCTAGGAGGGTAAGGCACCTCCTAGGTGCCTTGGGGGGGAGGGAAACCCCCCTTGGCCGCCGCACCCCCTAGGAGATTGGATCTCCTAGGGCCGGCCACCCCCCCTTGGTACCCCTATATATAGTGGGGGAGAGGAGGGACTTCACACCTTGAGTCCTTGGCCTTTGGTTGCCTCCTTCTCCCTCCCCAACACCTCCTCCACCTCCTTATTGCTTAGTGAAGCTCTGCCGGAGTACTGCAGCTCCATCAACACCACGCCGTCGTGCTGCTGCTGGTGCCATCTCCCTCAACCTCTCCTCCCTCCCTTGCTGGATCAAGAAGGAGGAGACGTGGCTGTTCCGTACGTGTGTTGAACGCGGAGGTGCCGTCCGTTCGGTGCTAGGATCTCCGGTGATTCGAATCACGTCGTGTTCGACTACATCATCCCCGTTCTTTGAACGCTTCCGCTCGCGATCTACAAGGTATGTAGATGCATCTATTCACTCATTGCTAGATGAACTCCTAGATGATCTTGGTGAAACGAGTAGGAAATTTTTTATTTTCTGCAACGTTACCCAACAACTGGGTGGCTATAAAGGTACACTACAGGTATCTCCAAAAGTGTCTGTTGGGTTGGCACGAATCGAGACTGGGATTTGTCACTCCGTGTAAACGGAGAGGTATCTCTGGGCCCACTCGGTAGGACATCATCATAATGTGCACAATGTGATCAAGGAGTTGATCACGGGATGATGTGTTACGGAACGAATAAAGAGACTTGCCGGTAACGAGATTGAACAAGGTATCGGGATACCGACGATCGAATCTCGGGCAAGTATCGTACCGCTAGACAAAGGGAATTGTATACGGGATTGATTGAATCCTTGACATCGTGGTTCATCCGATGAGATCATCGTGGAGCATGTGGGAGCCAACATGGGTATCCAGATCCCGCTCTTGGTTATTGACCGGAGAGTTGTCTCGGCCATGTCTGCATGACTCCCTAGCCCGTAGGGTCTACACACTTAAGGTTCGATGATGCTAGGGTTATAGGGAAAGTATGTACGCGGTTACCGAATGGTGTTCGGAGTCCCGGATGAGATCCCGGACATCATGAGGAGTTTCCGAATGGTCCGGAGGTAAAGATTTATATATGGGAAGTCCTGTTTTGGTCACCGGAAAAGTTTCGGGTGCTATCGGTAACGTACCGGGACCACCGGGAGGGTCCCGGGGGTCCACCAGGTGGGGCTACCTGCCCCAGAGGGTTGCGTGGGCCAAGTGTGAGAGGGGACCAGCCCCGGGTGGGCTGGTGCGCCCCCCCCCCCCCACCAGGGCCCAAGGCGAAGAGAGAAGGGAAAAGGGGGAAACCCTAGGCTCAGATGGGCCTAAGGCCCACCTAGTGGTGCGCCCCCCCTCTGTCCCCCCTTGGCCGCCCCCTAGATGGGATCTAGGGCTGGCCGCCACCCCTAGGGGTGGAAACCTAGGTGGGGGCGCAGCCCCTCCCTTTCCCCTATATATAGTGGGGGTTTTGGGCTGCCATACACACGATTCAATCTCCCTGTTGGCGCAGCCCTACCCCTCTTCCTCCTCGTCTCTCGTAGTGCTTGGCGAAGCCCTGCTAGAGTCCCGTGCTCCTCCACCACCACCACGCCATCGTGTTGCTGCTGGATGGAGTCTTCCCCAACCTCTCCTTCTCCCCTTGCTGGATCAAGGCGTAGGAGACGTCACCGGGCTGTACGTGTGTTGAACACGGAGGTGCCGTCCATTCGGCACTAGGATCATCGGTGATTTGGATCACGACAAGTACGACTCCATCAACCCCGTTCACTTGAACGCTTCCGCTTAGCGATCTACAAGGGTATGTAGATGCACTCTCCTTCCCCTCGTTGCTAGATTACTCCATAGATTGATCTTGGTGATGCGTAGAAAATTTTGAATTTCTGCTACGTTCCCCAACAGTGGCATCATGAGCTAGGTCTATGCGTAGTTTATATGCACGAGTAGAACACAAGTTGTTGTGGGCGTCGATTTTGTCAATTTGCTTGCCATTACTAGTCTTATCTTGATTCGGCGGCATCGTGGGATGAAGCGGCCCGGACCGACCTTACACGTACTCTTACGTGAGACTGGTTCCACCGACTGACATGCACTAGTTGCATAAGGTGGCTAGCGGGTGTATGTCTCTCCCACTTTAATCGGATCGGATTCGATGAAAAGGGTCCTTATGAAGGGTAAATAGAAATTGGCATATCACGTTGTGGTTTTCGCGTAGGTAAGAAACATTCTTGCTAGAAACCTATAGCAGCCACGTAAAAACTTGCAACAACAATTAGAGGACGTCTAACTTGTTTTTGCAGCTTATGCCTTGTGATGTGATATGGCCAAAAGGATGTGATGAATGATATATGTGATGTATGAGATTGATCATGTTCTTGTAATAGGAATCACGACTTGCATGTCGATGAGTATGACAACCGGCAGGAGCCATAGGTGTTGTCTTAATTTATTTATGACATGCGTGTCAACATAGACGTCATGTAATTACTTTACTTTATTGTTAAAGCATTAGCCATAGTAGTAGAAGTAATAGATGACGAGACAACTTCAAGAAGACACGATGATGGAGATCATGGTGTCATGCCGGTGACAACGATGATCATGGAGCCCCGAAGATGGAGATCAAAAGGAGCAAAATGATATTGGCCATATCATGTCACTATTTGATTGCATGTGATGTTT
Source organism: Triticum aestivum (assembly GCF_018294505.1). Taxonomy (NCBI): domain Eukaryota; kingdom Viridiplantae; phylum Streptophyta; class Magnoliopsida; order Poales; family Poaceae; genus Triticum; species Triticum aestivum. Next base: position 377,510,399 of record NC_057794.1, read on the forward strand.
ATCATGTTTTACATCTTATTTGCTTAGAACGACGGTAGCTTAAATAAGATGATCCCTCACTAAAATTTCAAGAAAGGTGTTCCCCCTAACTGTGCACCGTTGCGAAGGTTCATTGTTTCGAAGCACCACGTGATGATCGGGTGTGATAGATTCTAACGTTCGAATACAACGGGTGTAAGCCAGATTTACACAGCAAAAACACTTAGGTTGACTTGACGAGCCTAGCATGTACAGACATGGCCTCAAAACACGGAAGACCGAAAGGTCGAGCATGAGTCGTATAGAAGATACGATCAACATGAAGATGTTCACCGATGTTGACTAGTCCGTCTCACGTGATGATCGGACACGGCCTAGTTGACTCGGATCATGTTTCACTTAGATGACTAGAGGGATGTCTATCTGAGTGGGAGTTCATTAGATGAACTCAATTATCATGAACATAGTCTGAATTGTCTTCGCAAATATGTTGTAGATAAATAGCTCACGTTGTAGCTCCTGTTTCAATACGTTCCTAGAGAAAGATTAAGTTGAAAGATATTGTAAGCAATGATGCGGACTAGGTCCGTAGTCCGAGGAGTGTCCTCACTGCTACATAGAAGGCTTACGTCTTTGATGCACCACTCAATGTGCAAACCCCTACAACATCGTCTGTGGATGTTGTGAACACCTGACAGACACATCCTGATGACTACTTGATAGTTTAGTGCACCATACTTTACGGCTTAGAATCGGGATTCCAATGACGTTTTGAACGCCATAAGACATATGGAATGTTCCAAGAGCTGAAATTGGGTTTTCAGGATCATGCCCGTGTTGAGAGGTGTGAGACCTCTGACAAGTTCTTTTGCCAACAAGATGGAGGAGAATAGCTCAGCTAGTGAGCATGTGCTCAGAATGTCTGGGTGCTACAATCACTTAAATCAAGTGGGAGTTAAACTTCCAGATAAGATAGTGATTGATAGAGTTCTCTAGCCACTATCACTAAGCTACTAGATCTTCGTGATGAACTATGACATGCAAGGGATGGAGTTGATCCCGGAGCTGTTCGCGGTGCTTAAGACCGCAATAGGTAGAAATCAAGGAGCATCAAGTGTTGATGGTTTAACAAGACCACTGGTTTCAAGAAGGGCAAGGGCTAGAAGGGAAACTTCAAGGATGGCAAACCAGTTGCCGCTCCAGTGAAGGAACCCAAGGTTGAACCCAAACCCGAGACTAAGTGCTTCTATTATAAAGGGAACGGTCACTGGTAGTGGAATTACCCCAAATGCATGGTAGATAAGAAGGCTGGCAACTTCAACAAAATTTATACGTGTTATTAATGTGTACCTCACTAGTACTCCTGGTAGCACCTAGGTATTGGATACCGGTTCAGTTACTATTATTGGTGAATTGAAGCAAAAGCTACGGACTAAATGGAGACTGGCTGAGGGCGAGGTGACGATGTGTGTTGGAAGTGTTTCCAAAGTTGATGAGATCACCATCGCACGCTCCATCTGCCTTCGGGATTAGTATTGAACCTAGATAAATGTTATCAGGTGTCTACGTTGAGCATGAATATGATTAGATCATGTTCATTGCAATACGGTCATTCATTTAAGTTAGAGAATAATGGTTATTCTGTTTACATGAATGATACCTTTCATGGTCATGCAGCCTATGTGAATGGTTCATTAAATCTCGGTCGTGGTGATACACATGTTCACGCCAAAAGATGTAGAGTTAATAATGATAGTACCACTTTCTCATGGCACTGCCGCTTAGGTCATATTGGCGTAAGATGCATGAAGAAACTCCATGTCAATGGATGTTTGGAGTCACTTGATTTTGAATCACTTGACACATGCGAGCCATGCCTCATGGGCAGGATGACTAAGACCCCGTTTTCAGGTACAATGAAACGGGCAAGTGACTTGTTGGAAATCATACATGCTGATGCGTGTGATCCAATGAGAATTGAAGTGTGCGGTGGATATCGTTATTTTCTCATCTTCACTGACGATTTGAGTAGATATAGGTATATTTACTTAATGAAGCACAAGTCTGAAACGTTTGAAAAGTTCAAGCGATTTCAGAGTGAAGTTAAGAATCATCATAACAAAAAGGGATCATGTTCCTACGATCTGATCAAAAGTGGATTTTCTGAGTTATGAGTTTGGCAATCACTTAAGACATTGTGGAATTGTTTCACAGTTGAAGCCACCTGGAACACCACAGAGTAATGGTGTGTCTGAACGTCGTAATCGAACCTTATGAGATATGGTGCGATCTATGATGTCTCTTACCGATCTACCATTTTCATTTTGAGGTTATGCGTTAGAGACAACTGCATTCACTTTAGATAGGACACCATCTAAGTCCGTTGAGACGATGTCGTATGAACATTGGTTTGGCAAGAAACCAAAGTTGTCGTTTCTTAATGTTTGGGGCTGCGATGCTTAAGGCTTCAGCCGGAGAAGCTCGAACCCAAAGCGGACAAACACATCTTCATAGGATACCCAAAGGTGACAGTAGGGTATACCTTCTATCTCAGATCAGAGGGCAAATTGTTTGTCACTAAGAACGGGTCCTTTCTCGAGAAGGAGTTTCTCTCGAAAGAATTGAGTGGGAGGAAGATAGAACTTGATGAGGTTGTCGAACCTTTATTTCAACCAGAGAATGATGCAACACAGAAAGATGTTTTCTGTGGCACCTACGTCTGTTGAATAGGAAGTTAATGATAGTGATCATGAAGCTTCGGATCAAGTTGCTATCGAACCTCGTAGGTCGACAAGGATATGTACTACTCCTAAGTGGTACGGTAATCCTATCTTAGACATCATGTTGTTAGACAACAATGAACCTACGATCTATGGAGAAGCGATGGTGGGCCCGTATTCCGACAAATGGTTAGAAGCCATGAAATCCGAGATAGGATTCATATATCAGAACAAAGTATGGACTTTGGTGGACTTGCCCGATGATTGGCAAGCCATTGAGATAAATGGATCTTTAAGAAGAAGACGGACGTGGGCGGTAATGTTACCGTCTATGAAGCTCGACTTGTGGGAAAGAGTCTTTTCACAAGTTCAAGGAGTTGACTACAATGAGAATTTCTCACCCGTAGCGATGCTTAAGTCCGTCGGAATCATGTTAGCATTAGCTGTATTTTTCAATGAAATCTGACAGATGGATGTCAAAAACAAGTTTTCTTACCAGTTTTCGTAAGAAAGAGTTGTATGTGATACAATCAAAGTTTTGTCGGTCCTAAGGATGCTAAAAGGTATGCTGGCTCTAGCAATCCTTCTATGGACTAGAGCAAGCATCTCGGAGTCGGAATATATGCTTTGATGGAGTAATCAAAGCTTTTAGGTTTATACAATGTTTGCTAGAAACTTGTATATACAAGAAAGTGAGTGGGAGCACTACAACATTTCTGATAAGTATATGTGGATGACATATTGTTGATTCGAAATGATGTAGAATTTCTGGAAAGCATAAACGGTTGTTTGAAGAGTGTTTTTCAAAGGAAGACCTGGATAAAGCTGCTTACATATTGGGCATCAAGATCTATAGAAATAGATCAAGACGCCTGATGATACTTTCAAAGAACGCACACCTTGACATGTTTTTGAAGGAGTTCAAAATAGATCAGTCAAAGAAGGGGTTCTTACCTGAGTTGTAAGGTGTGAAGTTGAGTAAGACTCAAAGCTTGACCACGGCAGAAGAAAGAGGAAGGACGAAGGTCGTCCCCTATGCTCTTGTCATAGGCTCTATACGGTATGCCATGCTGAGTACCGCACCTGATGTGTGCCTTGCCACATGTCTGGCAAGAGGGTACAAAGGTGATCTAGGACTGGATCACCAAATAGCGGTCAAAATTATCCTTAGAGGAATAAGGAAATGTTTCTCGGTTATGGAGGTGATAAAGAGTTTGACGTAAAGAGTTACATCGATGCAAGCTTAACACCTATCCGGATAGCTCTGAGTAGAGATACCGGATACGTATAATGGAGCAATAATTTGGAATAGCTCCAAGTGGAACGTGGTAGCAGCATCTATGACATAAAGTTTTGCGAAATACACAGGGATCTGAATATGGCAAGACCCGTTGACTACAACCTCTCTCACAAATATAACATGATCAAACCCAGAACTCATTGAGTGTTAATCACATAGTGATGTGAACTAGATTATTGAGTCTAGTAAACTCTTTGGATGTTGGTCACATGGTGATGTGACCTGTGAGTGTTAATCACATGGCGATGTGAACTAGATTATTGACTCTAGTGCAAGTGGGAGACTGTTGGAAATATGCCCTAGAGGCAATAATAAATTAGTTATTATTATTATATTTCATTGTTCATGATAATCGTTTATTATCCATGCTATAATTGTATTGATAGGAAACTCAGATATATGTGTGGATACATAGACAACACCATGTCCCTAGTAAGCCTCTAGTTGACTAGCTCGTTGATCAATAGATGATTACGGTTTCCTGACCATGGACATTGGATGTCGTTGATAACGGGATCACATCATTAGGAGAATGATGTGATGGACAAGACACAATCCTAAGCCTAGCACAAAGATCGTGTAGTTCGTATGCTAAAGCTTTTCTAATGTCAAGTATCATTTCCTTAGACCATGAGATTGTGCAAATCCCGGATACCGTAGGAGTGCTTTGGGTGTGCCAAACGTCACAACGTAACTGGGTGGCTATAAAGGTACACTACAGGTATCTCCGAAAGTGTCTGTTGGGTTGGCACGAATCGAGACTGGGATTTGTCACTCCGTGTAAACGGAGAGGTATCTCTGGGCCCACTTGGTAGGACATCATCATAATGTGCACAATGTGATCAAGGAGTTGATCACGGGATGATGTGTTACAGAACGAGTAAAGAGACTTGCCGGTAACGAGATTGAACAAGGTATCGGGATACCGACGATCGAATCTCGGGCAAGTATCGTACCGCTAGACAAAGGGAATTGTATACGGGATTAATTGAATCCTTGACATCGTGGTTCATCCGATGAGATCATCGTGGAGCATGTGGGAGCCAACATGGGTATCCAGATCCCACTGTTGGTTATTGACCGGAGAGTTGTCTCGGCCATGTCTGCATGACTCCCGAGCCCGTAGGGTCTACACACTTAAGGTTCGATGATGCTAGGGTTATAGGGAAAGTATGTATGCGGTTACCGAATGGTGTTCGGAGTCCCGGATGAGATTCCGGACATCACGAGGAGTTCCGGAATGGTCCGGAGGTAAAGATTTATATATGGGAAGTCTTGTTTTGGTCACCGGAAAAGTTTCGGGTGCTATCGGTAACGTACCGGGACCACCGGGAGGGTCCCGGGGGTCCACCAGGTGGGGCTACCTGCCCCAGAGGGTTGCGTGGGCCAAGTGTGAGAGGGGACCAGCCCCAGGTGGGCTGGTGCCCCCCCCCCACCAGGGCCCAAGGCAAAGAGAGAAGGGAAAAGGGGGAAAGCCTAGGCTCAGATGGGCCTAAGGCCCACCTAGTGGTGCGCCCCCCCTCTCTCCCCCCTTGGCCGCCCCCTAGATGGGATCTAGGGCTGGCCACCACCCCTAGGGGTGGAAACCTAGGGTGGGGGAGCAGCACCTCCCTTTCCCCTATATATAGTGGGGTTTTTGGGCTGCCATACACACGATTCAATCTCCCTGTTGGCGCAGCCCTACCCCTCTTCCTCCTCGTCTCTCGTAGTGCTTGGCGAAGCCTTGCTGGAGTCCCGCGCTCCTCCACCACCATCACGCCGTCGTGCTGCTGCTGGATGGAGTCTTCCCCAACCTCTCCTTCTCCCCTTGCTGGATCAAGGCGTAGGAGACGTCACCGGGCTGTACGTGTGTTGAACACGGAGGTGCCATCCGTTCGGCACTAGGATCATCGGTGATTTGGATCACGACGAGTACGACTCCATCAACCCCGTTCACTTGAACGCTTCCGCTTAGCGATCTACAAGGGTATGTAGTTGCACTCTCCTTCCCCTCGTTGCTAGATTACTCCATAGATTGATCTTGGTGATGCGTAGAAAATTTTGAATTTCTGCTACTTTCCCCAACACGGGGACTCAGCAATCTCGCACCCTCACGATCAAGACTATTTAAGCTTATAGGTAGGGCAAAAGGTATGAGGTGGAGCTGCAGCAAGCGACTAGCATATTATGTGGCTAACATACGCAAATGAGAGCGAGAAGAGAAGGCAAAAGCACGGTCGATAAACTATGATCAAGAAGTGATCCAAGTCTACTTACATCAAGCATAACTCCAACACCGTGTTCACTTCCCGGACTCCGCCGAGAAGAGACCATCACGGTTACACACGTGGTTGATGTATTTTAATTAAGGTCAACTTCAGGTTTTCTACAACCGGACATTAACAAATTCTCATCTGCCCATAACCGCGGGCACGGCTTTCGAAAGTTCAAATCCCTGTAGGGGTGTCCCAACTTAGCCCATCACAAGCTCTCACGGTCAACGAAGGATATTCCTTCTAGCGGGAAGACCCGATCAGGCTCGGAATCCCGGTTACAAGACATTTCGACAATGGTAAAACAAGACTAGCAAAGCCACCCAAATGTGCCGACAAATCCCGATAGGAGCTGCACATATCTCGTTCTCAGGGCACACCGGATGAGCAAGACGTCGGGTAAGCCAGCCCAGAGTTGCCCCTGGTAGCCTCGGACATCGCTCAGTTGGACCAACACTTAGAGAAGCACTGGCCCGGGGGGTTAAATAAAGATGACCCTTGAGTCGGCCGACTCAAGGGAAAGAAAAGGCTAGGTGGCAAATGGTAAAACCAATGTTGGGCCTTGTTGGAGGAGTTTTATTCAAGGCAAACTGTCAAGGGGTTCCCGTTATAACCCAACCGCGTAAGGAACGCAAAATCCGGGAACATAATACCGATATGACGGAAACTAGGGCGGCAAGAGTGGAACAAAACATCAGGCATAAGGCCAAGCCTTCCACCCTTTACCAAGTATATAGATGCATTAATTAATTAAGAGATATTGTGATATCCCAACAAAATATCCATGTTCCAATAAGGAACAAACTCCAATCTTCACCTGCAACTAACCACGCTATAAGAGGGGCTGAGCAAAGCGGTAACATAGCCAAACAACGGTTTGCTAGGACAAGGTGGGTTAGAGGCTTGGCTCAACAATATGGGAGGCAGGATAAGCAAGTGGTAGGTATCGTAGCATAGGCATAGCAAAAGAGCAAGCAACTAGCAAGCAAAGATAGAAGTGATTTCGAGGGTATGGTCATCTTGCCTGAAATGCCGCAAGGAAGAAGAACGAGTCCATGAAGAAGACAAACGGGCGTTGACGAACGGGTCCTCACAAACGCGACGTTATCGGAACCAACCCGAAGAAGCAACACCGGAAAGAAGCACACAACATAGTAAACAACCAACACACGAACATGGTATGATATGTGGGATGCGGTATGTGATGCATATGCATGATTTGCAAAGGAAAGATTGAACCTGGCCTTAACTTGGAAATCCAAGAGTGCCACTAGAAAGGGGAGGTGATTTCGGTTGAAATCGATATAAAGAACACCAGAATCGGATGCACGGTTTGGAAATGGCAAACAAAACAAATATGGCACCGGTCTGCGATAAACAGCAAGTAGCCTCCTAAATGCATCAAGATAAATATGCTACAGCACTCAAACATGGCAACAAAATACATGGCAGGGATCCACTCATGAAGCTTGACAAAAGATGAACATTGAGCTACGGCTAATTCATCCATTAACAGGTTCAAACAAGCATGGCAAAAGTGCAAATGATAACAGGTTTCAGACTTAGTGAAATTAACACAAGTCTGGAATTTATCATCAGGAAGCACACTTTAGAGCATGAAAACTACATGCTACAGGAACTTAACATGGCAAATCAAGGTATGGCATGAAGCTACTCAAAGCACTTAACAAAAGTCCCTTAGTGACCTTGAGCCAAAAGGGATCAGAGAATACAATTGCAAGAATGTGAACATGGCAAAAACATAAACAGATTCAGACTTAGTGAAAAACTGGAGCATGCAAATCAGTTAACGAGTAGGCATGTTTACGAGCTCGATGCACTCACTACAGAGCATGGCATGACAAACTAAGCATACACCCATCAAGAATACATGGCATAGAAGCTAGACATGGCAAGAACAACATCATAGCATGCACGGATCAATAGCACCATCGTCGGCAAAATCGCTAAACAAGTTAACAATCTGCCAGGAACATTTTATAGTAAAAGTAGAGCTCGATTGACTCAAGCTAAGGTGCTTCATAAATGCAAACAAAGACATGGATGGATAGAGCACCACAATGTTAACAAAACATCCTTACTGATCATCCTCAAAAGAGGCACGGATTGCTAGAAAACAACATGAACATAAGACATAACAACAAAATCAGGGCAAGGACTTTGTGAAATTCTAAGTCCTTGAAATCAGCATTACCGATTACGCTACTTTACAATCTTGTGCTAGTCATCACAAATATCACAAAAATACATGGCAAGCACCCCTGTAAAGATGGCATGGCATATAACAAAACACATGTAGAGTTCAGGGTCATAGCATGCACACATTAATCATGGCAAAAATGACAAAAGGCCATTTGCTGAAACAGATCTGACAAATTCATCACATAGCCCTCTTCCAACAGCATTTCGGGCATCAAGATGAGCTCAAATAAAAATGATGCAATGAGATGAAATGATGTGCTCGCCGAGACGAACATTTTGATATGCTACACGCACAAATCGAAGCTATGAATGCAGAGTTATGATGCGATGAATGTGACATAAAAATAAACAGATCTGGGGACTTAGTGGAATTTCAACCTCTGCGAGAAAGTCAACGGGACGGAGCGGTGTGGGATGGCTCGGTGCAGATCTGAGATGGGGTGTTTGGATGGACGCGCGGGTGGATCTCGTCTCGTCTCTTCTCCGGCGAGGTGCCGAACTCCGGCGGTGTGCCCATCCGTTCAACATCCGTACATGGACGTCCATATGGACATAAACTGGGCACAGGTTTGCACTGAAAATGGGGCAGACCGGACACCAAACAAACAAAAAATACGGATGCGGCCGCATGTTTAGTCATGACATCTATCCGTTTGGGCCCAAAACAGACAAACGCGGATAGTATGGGGAGTCGGCCGCCGGCCGCCTTAACAACGGCTCCAGTGTATGCTCCAGCTGAGTCGGTTGGTCCCGACTTGCCAAAACACGCGCGGCGGGTGGGTTTTGTGTCGACACTCTTCATATACTGCTCAATTGAGTTCTGACCCGACATTTTGGGTTTGGGGTGGCATTTCCCTAGTCCTGGTATGCGTCATTTTGGATCTGACCGGACGGCATGCTCTGGCATACTTTACACCCCACATATTCATGGAACTCAAGAGGTTCAAGTACCAGACCGGATGTCTCCAATAAAAAGCTTTGCGAGTCGCAATTATCTCACTGGGAATGGTCAGCCTTCAGGACAGCATTATAGATCATCTGACATGCATTGTACCGCTAGATTAACCTGAAGTGCTAGACATGAGCTCACGAAAATTTACAGCAAAACTAAAAAGAAACAGACTGTCCCAAAGAATCCCCAACACTCATAAGTCATAACACAAACAGCTCACAGTATGCATAAAACATTCTCTAATGACTACCATCAGCGAGAACTCCCTCTTCTGCAGCTTTACCTCCACAAGACCTTGCAACAGACTCAAACAGCCTCTCAATCTCCGGTGCACAGCGTGTAAAGGATCGAGCCCAAAAGCTATAGCGTGGATTCTACAGAAGGCAACCCTGTATTAGACCTATTCCTTGCCAAAAAATTCTTTCAAGTAGTCGTTGTAGCATACCTTTATGAGCTCAATGAAAGTAATAAGTAATCCCCAGGGATGAGGACGATTAACTATTAGGCGCTCTAAAAGAACTCTAGTTATCTGCTCCTGTACGATATCCTGCAAGTTTCAAGTTTCAATTGGACGATGTCAGGAGGTATTTCATAGATGCATATGGGTATCACACCAAAAACCCTGAAACCCGAAAAGAGGGAACTCATTAAGTTACCTGTGTTGCCTCAGCAAACAAGTACAAAATGATGAAGGAGAAGTAGTGAGTATGATTGTTTGGATAGCGTAGCTGGTTAGCAATTGCGTTCAGGAGGAGGTAACGGCCTTCGGTATCCATATTCACTATAAGATTTCTGAAGACCTCAGTGGCTGTTTCAATCTGAAAAACATCCACCTGAGGACTTTGGTTCATTTGCTGCGCTGATGCTGATGCATTTGCCTTGTTATGCTGTAACTGTTGCACAGCCTGCATTTACAATTTAGACACCATTATAGAGTGTTCATGCATGCCAAGAAAAGTGATCAAAAACAAGCAAAGAAGGTAGAGGTAAAGGTACTTCATACTGTAACTGTAGAGACCCATAGGGTCGATGCAGATTCAAAACATGACATAGCTGTTTGGTTTAATGTCACTGAGAGCCAAAGTTTGGTCACTTCGGAAAAAATTGGCTGCCGTTTGGTTCAGCGAGAAAAGTTTGGAAAGAAGTTTCTGTAACTACGTATTTCTGGAACCAAACTTAACAAAAGAAACATGGCCAGCTAATTTGGCTGGTTTTCAGATCCTAAATTTGGGCACAAACCAAACCAGTCATAAACTTGCTATCTGTCTGAAAACACACAAACAGAAGACTAAATACAGTCCAAACCTATGTTAACCAATGCTGAAATACTATGAAAATTTGCTGATAAAAAGTGATAATATCTTCTTCACTTGGCTATTTGGACACAATATTAGGGTATAAAAAGCATTTCTAACATTGTAATGGAAAAAACAATCGCACACAAACATATAGAAACTGACCTGGATGCCAACATAGACGACCAGCGAATTAATTAAGGGAACATTATAACGAGTCCCAGCAACATTAGCTTCATTTGGAGGCAGCACTAACTTCTGCTTTAAATCAGTTAAAAAGGATGAACCTTCTGGTCTCTGCAAGAACGCAAATGAGAGAGAAAGAACAAACGTTATGTATACCATTTCTTTTTAAGGTTTCAACAATATACTCAATGAATGACTCGGACCAGCTTAAAGAATCGTCTAGACTGGAAGCTGCCGTTACATTAGAGAATGCAGACATGATTTACCTTGAGGTACTCGTCAACCTGGGTCTTCATTTGCTTTGCCTTCAAAGCACCTTCCACATCAGACATGATTCTTGGAGCTACTGAAATTTCAGCTAGCAGGTCAATCTGTATTACAAGAAACAGCTGGAGCTCATTAAACATACAACACCCAGGGGGAGTTTGTAGGTAGCATGTACTAGCAGTCGGTAAATACCTTCAAATTAGGAGTAGAGGGATCAGGAAGTCTCATATTGCGTGGAAATGCACTAAGAATAACATTACGCATTTGAATGCAGCTTGGGGGAATCACATCACAGAAACTGAAGTGGTAGTCACAGAGGAACTCAGGAAAGTCATGGAGTAGAACAAGCAGCACTCTCAAAGTTCCTTTGTATAAAAGCTGAATCTACAAAAGGAAAAGGTACAAAGTACATGAAAGTGCAACACATACTGTATATAACACAGCTGCAAACGAAGGTGCAGGGATAGAACTTACGGGCTGTCCCAGCTCAGCGTTTCTTAGATATGGTTCCATAAATTTGAACAAATCACCAAGCAGCCTCTGGAAGAATGGCCAGCCCTTTTGTGAATTGCACAGCAATAACTTCGGCATGAAGCTTCTATGGCTTACTAATTCAAGCCAAGCAAAACTACAGTGGAAAAGGCATTTAGTTGGCAAGTAACAAAAGTACATGGTAATTTCACTACTCCCTCTGATCTATATTAATTGTCGCTGATTTAGTAAAAATTAATATGTACTTTTGTTACTCAACCAGCGAAAATTAATATTGATCGGGGGGAGTACTTAAATTATTTTAAAAAACACCAAACAGTCTAATTTCATAACTTCAATATTTAAAAAAAAATACAGTGATAGGATTCAGACTTAGGGAGAGAAAGATTATCATACATATAACAACGAATTTGAACATTCTATCATTTTATTGTGATAACTTCTATTTTTTTCTTACACAATTTTGCAGAGCTTGAATCAATTTAATGCCTGTCGTTAATCGCCTTAATAGGATGGTTGGTCCCTCAAAAAAATTGTTGCAAGGGGCCTGATTACTCACATTCTAATCGAACTGAGACCATGGGGAAGTTTGAATGGCACGGTGATGGTCAAATTCATATATATGTCAAAACAAAATAATAAGGTGTTTCGAATAAGGATCAGATGATTCTAGGACAAGACCCACCTTGACACATAACAACTCATTGTTTTCAGCAAGCATGGATATTTATCAATTTGTTGAAGAGAGCATTCATAGATGGTTTTTGGATTATACATTTGAGAGTTTCAGTTGCAACACTAGGTATTGGAAGGAGAACACTATTTTGTGCCCATGAAGCATGAAATAAAAAACATAGAAGGCAATCACAAATATTAAGAAAATTCACGAGATGGCAAACCTCCATGCAGGAACTCTCAAGGGTTGAAGCACATGAAAAGCATTTGCAAATGCAGTCAAAACCTGGTGCATAAAACCATTTTCAGCAAAAAAAAAATAGTGCAAGCAAGCCATGCAAATCTGATATTATGTTAAACATATATAATTTGTGCAAACAAGTTAAATATACATAGCATATACCTGAAAACTAGCACCATCATGAAGGTCAGCAGTGCTAAGCTCACTTAGCAAATTTATAAATAATCTAAAATATGGCCGAGGATTGAAAGAAACTTTCTTTTCTTCAGCATCTTTCTGAATGATCCTAGTGGTTATGGAGAGAATCTGCAGAGCAGTAAAAAGGAAAGATTTTAGCGAATAGGCACCTTAGTAGGCTCAAATTCCCTAAGAGCTAAAGGGTAAACACTGACCTTCAGAAGAAGGCTGCCTTTGTTTGGTCCTAAATCCACGCCATACTGAAGATTGTAAAAAGAACAGTAAGTAAAGTTACTGTAACAAGCTATCAGCCGATGTACCAAAAATATCTTGGGTGTGCAATCAACAGGTACTACATCGACACTTGGCCACATAGTCTAATGTATGTTAACATTTCCTTTTATGTTGAATTGTTGACATGTCTCGAATAAGGATCAAAGGATTACTTGCAGCTTTCCCAATACTAGTTGGAACTGGGAAGCAGCAGACATATCTTGACTGAAAGTGCTCGCTATGTTAATAAACAGACAGGCAGTTTAGCTTGTCTAAACATTGCCCTAATTAGGCAAGCATTGCGACTGCGATGAACCTGCCAGTAGCGAAAGGACTCGCACAAAGCCTTGGCAAGGCCTAAAGTTGATTATTGACAAGAGATAATAGGAGTTCAAGGAAATACTATGCATCAATTTTTGCATGATTAATGCAATAAAACAAGCCCTCCTTGGAAGAAAAACATTAAATATACCTTGAACATTAAAGTCACAAGCTTCGAGTATGAATCAATTGAGAAATATGAAATCTGGAGTTGCTGGGCCGGCTGCTGAGACATCCCACCAGGAGCAATAACTTGCTCAGAGACAACAGCATGTGTGATGGCAAGTTCCTGCGTTATTTTAAGTATTAGCCCTCACATATCACGGAGATCAGTATAAACTTGATACTGGGTAGAAGAATCACCGTGAGAGTATGGAAGAAGCGGTCAGTCAAATCATCTCCCTTAAGCAAGCCATGTTGTTGCAACTGCACAATGTAATGACTATATGCTGAATCACCCATAGTTGGATGATCACATATGTGACACCAGTCCGAGAATAAAACTGCAACCTGTACATCAACCAAATACCAAATTAGCTTTCTACAAAGTTCAAACTCCAATACATCAATAAAGACAAATGACTGGAGCATATTCAAATCAACTATACACTGGGAAGAGACAAAAATAATGTGCTGATGCAAATTAAATTAAATGCATAGAGACTTGGTTCGCAATACGACTGTACGATTGGATAACATAATCAAGTCATCAACATATTAATTTATATGTGAAAGGTGATACTGCAAGTTGCATTTGTTGCACTCTTCTGGCAATAACAACTGATGTCTGCGTGGAAAATAGGAATGTTATTGTGTTGAGTGCATATATGTTTTTGCACACACTTAGATAGATGGCATCATTACTATACTGAACAGTACAATGGTAAAATAACACAACAGAAATTTTGCCACGCAAAATATGGAAAATGGAATGAAAAAAGAGTTATTAATACTAAATTACGCAAAGAAACAGTATCATTAATGTTTATCATCAATACACCCTCATAATAAAATTCTTGTGTGAAATGTATGATGCATGGTGTACGACAAAATAGGATGTCGTGTTTCCTACCTGGTCTTGAAAACTAACAGCATCCGCAAAAGCAGAATCATTTTCTTCTTTATATATTGATGAAGGACGGCCAGATAAAACCTGTAATCGAATGATAGAAATTAATCATCAAGTCAGAAAACATATACCTATAGGAACAGAGAAACTTGACCATGCATAAACATCCAAACCTTGTTATCCCTTGCATGCCTAACCTTTTCATCCTTCATGGCAGCAAAGCTAGCAGCATTCTTGAAATTACTCCTTGCAATCTCAATCAACTGCTGCAATGATTCAGGTGAACCAGGCCTGATTGCAAGCTGTAACACAGAACGTATTACCACTTACGAATAAGCAAAATAGATGGTGATTAGACCAAAGTATACAACATTTGCAAAAAAATGGCCTACCTTCGATAATGCATCAACAACATTACAAAGCTCAGAAACGCCACTGGGTTCTTGGGTAATCAATGTCTGGACAAGTGATATAGTGAACTCTGTTGCAGTCTCTGAAGATTTGGTGGATGGAGGTGAGCACATGAATACTTGATGATGTTACTCCAAAGTTACAAAGTAGCGGATGGCATTGCTTAAAGATTAGATTAGACTCCTGAATGCCTAAACATGTAATATGGCTTACATGTTTGGTATTGCGGTGGCTTTTTTTCCCCTACATTTTGCTTTTATATTTCTGCATACATCCTTATCAATTGACAGTGCCTTCTACAACGTTATAAGCTGTCATGGTAATACCTATGCTGCAGCAAAAAGTTCTTTGTAACAATGGCAAATGACAATTAGGCAAGTGATTGGAGTTTCATGATTTAATCCTTCCATCTTTACCATGGGTGTGGGTAATACATTATCCTTTTTTAATATTATTGGTATGCCCATTTAAAAGCATGTATTACACTTCCTTGAGCAATTTGTTGAACAAATCAGCGAATACTCATCATTCAGGTACTACAGTTGGTTATTAGTTTCAAAAGACTAAGAGCAGAGCAAAGAACTAGGACCATTTTCATGTTTGTGTTTCTCTGTGTTAGATGCATGCTACACAGTTCCCTTTGTGACAATAGATGCCAGAGATTCTAAGGTCCAAATTCCTACACTTACTCTGTTAAAAAGTCAAAATACTTGAGCTGGTGAAATCACATGGGTAAACTTATATGTAACAATTACTGTTCTTTTTAACTGAAATTATTATTCCACAAAGGCAGTCTAGTCATACACCAACCAAAGTAACCAATGTTGAATAATCCAGCAGACAGATTATTGATTGAAAAAGGTCAAATTGTGATAGTTTATTTACTTTCTTTCCTTCTGTTAACTTCAGTAAGACAACATACCACCACCAATATTGCATAGCAATAATCATGGCATCACACGAAGTGATGTACAGGATAGCATACAAATATTTCATTTAGAAGGGGCATAAGCTTGCGCTCATTGTTTATAAGGCGGTAAGGAGACCTAAGGCGAGCATCAACCGCCTTGACGCCTAAAGCGGGCATAATTGCAAGACGCCTTATAAACAATGCTTGTCCTTACTGCTTAGGTGATAGCTATATTTAATTTAGGGGCCATTCCACATTGTCTAGGTTGACCAAGGAAATTTGTCTAGTATTTCTTTTTCTTTTTCTATTTCTTAAATATTCAAATACAGAAATATATGTTTCAACTTACTGTTTCTTCCACTATCAATGATCTTTGCTAGATGAACATCGTAATCCCCAAGATTAAGAATCTCAGAACGAATTAGTCCAGTAACTATGTCAAGGTTAAACTTATTTTCTTCCTCAGAACAAATTACCTGCACAAAAATGTTTAATTAAGTTAATAAAATATGTGTGCCCCATAAATTAGTCATATCTCCCACAAAAGAAAAATAGTCAATACCAAAATTATGCCATTAAAAAAAAGAATTCTAAGTAGACACAGCATCGATTGACAGTAGTTGGAATCTGCACTTGATCAGCATATTGACGTGAACATTTTTGTTCTTTTAGTTAGCTTGAAGTAATCAAGCAGCTGTGAAATACTGACTAGGTGGTTGCGGTCACATATATCACCCATTTAAGGATCACAGTTTCATGGTTTAGCACCATATATAACACACATTCCCCCCGAGAAAACTGGCAGGAGCACTGCCTATTTAATTAACTTAAACAGCCCAGTCAAGAATCAAACAGTACTAGAAGTATAAATAGGAAATTTAGCATAACAAAAATGTCCATAAAATAGAAGAACAAACAAGGTAAAGATGCAACACAAAAAACTTCATTGAATTTAAATACAATGCGCATACAGGATATACCATAAAACAGAAGAACAAACGAGGTAAAGGTGCTTCTTATCAACAGAATCAGATCTTACGGAGGAGCTAAAAGAGCTTCTGCCAAATATTACAAGTGGGCAATAAAAACAGATGCTACTGTGAAGACTGAAGAAACATACCCAGCTTGTTATCTCTTTAACGATAAGTTTGCAAACATCACGTATTGCAGCTAAAGTTGCCAGAAGCCATGTGAGATAAGTACTCTTTGATGCATTTTCATACAAACTTCTGAAAACCTGGAACAAACATAACCAGGTACAAAAGAAATTGAGAACTAGAGGAATATCTACCTAATAATAAAGTACCCCGTACGTTGTCAGCAACTTTGCATAAAAGTCCCCGCACTTTTCATGAAATCAACCCACAGTCCCGATTTAAGTGAGAACAGAAGACATTCCAGATTTTGCAGAAAACCCCCTGAGGTTTTGATTTATCAACCCGCGGTCCTATTTAAGTGAGAATAGAAAACATTTTGCTTTTTGCAGAAAACCCCCTGAAATTTCAGTTAATAAACCAGCCGTTCATCTAGAAAATAACGTTTTTATATAGATTCAAATGTTTTTTTTAATATTCATAACTTCTAAACCGTAACTCCAATTTTAACATGTTATATATGAAAATTGATTAGAAAAATGTGTAGAATATGAATATGATGTTAATTTTACCTGTTACCCATTTTTAGATGCTATTTAGGGACAGATTCAAATGCTTTGAAAAATTATTCATATCTATTAAACCCTAACTCCAATTTTAACATGTTATGTATGAAAAATGATTAGAAAAATGTGTAGAATCTGAATATGATGTTGTTTCACATGTTAATAATTTTTAAATGCTGTTTAGGATGCAACATTAATCAGTAGTGCACGTCCCGTCTTTCTTTCATACCGGTGCCGATTCAAATTGAAAATGAACACCTCAAAAAAAAATTGGACACGAAAGAAACCATCTATAACCATGCATGTCCGTCGGTGAGAGTGGGAAGAAGGATAAATGGCAAGATTGATAAGATGCCATGTTGAAATAAAGAACGTGGACCTATTGAGGTCTCGAGTCATGGTTAGTGTTAGGGGCGTGTGGTATTTTTTTTCTCCCGTTGCAATGCACGGACTCTTTTGCTAGTAGAGGAATAAATGCATAATTACGAACGAGAAAAGGATAACAAACCTTTTGTGCAATCAATAATGCAGCTTCATCCCGCTTAACACATCTGTGTAAAATATCAGGAACTTCTGCAATAACAGACTGAACAGAACAATAACCCAACATAAAGGTCACATTGTGTCAAGAAAAAGCACAATTACTAAATTAAAAATCCAGTCTAACAATATATAAAAAGGAAAAGGAAACCAAAAAATGAAACATTAAAGGAAATGCTGACGTAGCAGTATAGCTGACCTGAATTTCTACATCTTTACCATCATTGGCAATCAAGGCTTCAAGCTGAAAGTAAGAGGTAGAATAAAGTAAGCTCAGTGATAGCATTCAGGGTAAAGACTCTGCATATATCAATGACAATAAACCCCGCTTAGTAATTGACATGCAAAGTTTTGTAGTTAGCAGGGACTTCCTGAACAATGCAGCAAGAAATCATAATTTCTAGGTGCACTTTAGGTAGTAACACGCTACCATACACCATGACATTCCTCCATGGTACAGCAGTTGGGTTCAAATATAACAATGAGCGTTACCTTCTGTGCAACTTGATGGTATCTGTCTAATCCGTTGTCAGTACTCAAAGGTTCAGCGAAAACAGATTCCATATGGTCAACAGCAGTCGTAGGTGAAAGAGGCACCATAGAGCCAAGATCCTGGTAGCAGGGTTTTACAAGTTAGGAAATTAACTTCCAATTCGTCACTGTACTTTATTAATGCAAAGGAAAGTGTGGAAGTCACTGACTTTAGTTCCAGCTGTTGATTCACCCACTGGAATGTCATTAGATGACATAGGGGGGAAAACAGATGCAATGTTAGTAGTCCCACCAGCTTGGGCAAAAGTGTCACTTGTACCAATTTGTGTGGAAACACTGCAGAAGACAGAAGATATCTAATGCATCAGAACAAGATGCTCCAATAAGAGCAGAAAAAAATGGATGTATGTGTTGTTACCTTAAAAGTTGTGTGGTACCATGATCTGACTCTTCAGGAACCAGATCTGCTGGTTGTACCAAATTTGGGCTATAAAGTCGAGGTATACTGGAATTGCCTGGTGCAGCAGTCACGGCTGTAGCAGAAGCGGTAGCTCCAGCATTTTGACTACTCTGGCTGTGCCATACAGTAATGAAGTCCTGAATTCAACAGTTAACCATGATTTAAGCAGTCAATTGTACTAGGAACCAAAAAGATTGTAGAACAAAGAGAAATTCACGCTCAGCCACTTCACCTCATACACTCGTTGTTGGCTAGCACACAAATGGCCAGTAGGCTTTGGACGAAGTGCATCCGGGACACGTGCAAGACCTTGAGTGTAAGGAAAAGCATCATAATATCCAGAACCAAGCAACTCCTTTTGCCTCCTTAGCTGTGAAAAAGGCTGCTTGATTTCTCCATCGATCATCTCAACAGCCTGCAATATTCTCATTGATGTTGTGATGCTGTAACAGAACATTCCATATTTTCTGCTATACTGCTGAGCGTATACATTTGGTAGCAAAAGTTAAAAGGTCCAAAAATGGCTGATAGCATAGTAAGTGAAGCAACACTATACCAATTGCTACTTATCATCACATTTACGGAAGCAAGAACTAGAAATAGAAATGCCAACGATTACAAGGTATGTAAGCAAAATTAATAAAACATGAAGATACCTTGCGTGTTGCAACAGTCTCTATTAGCGCACATCCAAGATCTAGATTATCATTGATCAGAATATGAACAATCTGCTCAGTGGTTTCACTGTTATTGTTCAGGTTCTGAATGAGACTTCGAAGATGAGACGACAAAGCAACACGAAGAGGCTCCTGCCAGCAGAAGACAGAACAATTGAATATGGCATCATACATCAAATCTAAACCTAAATGAATCTACTCCCTCTGTTCCAAATTACTCGTCGCAGAAATGGATGTATCTAGAACTAAAATACATCTAGATACATCCATACCTGCGACAAGTAATTCGGAACGGAGGGAGTACTAATCAACGCGCTGGGACTGTAACTACACCTGGAAATTACATCTAAGAGCCTTATGCAAAAATACCTTGGAAGTTACATGAGCTAGACTCCCAGCTAGCGTGCCAACCATCAAATGTGCAGCGCGAGATACCGCACTATCATCAGATTCCATTGCTAAATCCTGCAGGAAAAATATGCCAGCATGTCATAAACTTTCGACTACAGCAAGACAAATGGCTAATGAACATGTACAGCTAGGGAAATAGTCCAGGCGTTCACCTTAAGAATAAGCTCCTTAGTAGTTCGGGTAGCTATTGTAACACTTCTTTGAATAACAGGGCCTATAATTTCTTTAATAGCCTTATCCAAAGCAACATCCATGATTCTATGATGATGAAGAGTGTTAGTAGACCATCAGTAAAATAAACTGAAATGTCAGCTAAACTTGTCTTGTAAAAGACATACTTGCTATATTGCAGTGAGCCAAGAGAACTAAGCTTTTCATTAATTCTAAAATATATATCCGCGCGAGGTATTGCTGCCATAAGCTGTAAAAAAACATATAAGAAAACAAAGTCGAGTACAGAAAAAGCAAAGTTGGAAATTAAGAAAAAACAAGGGCAAACCTGACTAAGAGTAAACAAAGCCGGTAATGGAGACGGCGTTTGAGATGGTGAAACCTGATCGGGCATTATTAAAGCAACCTTATCATCTTCAACCATGCTGTTTGGAGGAAGACGAAGAGGTGGTGCATACTGCAGAATAAAGGTATCCAAATGAGTAGAGAACAAAAAGGTTTCCACGTCATAAGTACTAATTAATTATGTGCGCACAAATCAACCTGGTTTAACATATTTGGGATGCTAGTAGCCCGTGAGGTACTAGTTAACTCTGGTTGCACTTCAACAACATTTTTTGCTGGGATCATACCAGAGGAAACCTCTGCAACGACTGGTGTTTGAGATGCAGTGACATCTTTATTAGAAAAATCCGGATTTCCTTCAAGTTGACGAGTACGAGCTTTAAGAAGAGAAGATGGTTTTACATCTTTCATGTCCACACTGAGGTTCTTAAACAAGACCTACAACCTCAAATGACCACAATTAGCTTGCGCAATTCCAAGCCAGATATGTTGACAGCACCAAAAAAAATAGAATAAAGAATAGCAAGAACCTCAATGTCAAACTTCAGGTTCATCTTGAGATTAGGTAGATTATAGATCTCAGCAAGTAGGCTAAGAATACCCATTGTCCATGGATTTGGAGGACGATATGCTATACTTGAATGGCAAGGTTCAAGAATCTGTAAAGCACCATCTGGTCATAACGACAATCACCACAAAATAAAGAATTCTTTTAAATCAGATTAACATAAAAAAACAGAACCTTTGAAGTGAACGGAATGACTGCGATCATCAGACCCCTTTCATATGCCTTCAAAAATAATCAGAATAAAAAATGTCAGCACAAGAAGAAACGTTTTGGGATGCTAGTACCTCACGGGCTACTAGCATCCCAAATAAATATAAATAAATAAATATATATATATAATGCTTGACTGAAACCTTATCTATACAACTCAAAACGTGCCGCACAAGTCTACATGCCTCAGACACAAGATAAAAGTCAAAATGGCAACACTGCAACATAGAATTATTTCACCAATACATACAACTCACACAATGCCAAATTCAGCACCCAAAACAAAAGTATAACAACAAGTACTGTTCTGTTAAAAGTAACAGCAAATCCAGAGGTTTCAATATTAGTTGCAGTAATGAACAAACAGAAGTCCAAAAACGATACTGTATCTCTCTGGTTTGGGTATGAGAAAACATTACGATAAAGAACGGACTCAAATGGACTAATTTCAAAGTACTACCTCAACTATAAGAATTTTGGGATCAATTTCCTTCGCTCGTAACGTTTGATTCCTTCCTATGGTGAGCTTTCCTAGCCAACTACCCAGATTTTTTAGCAACGAACGCTCTTCGGAACTTGATTTTATAAGATCCGATTGCAACAAAGCCTGCAGAAAAACAATTTCAAATTTTTAACTATAGATTGGTAGAACAAGAAAGGAAGACATTCCTCAAAAAAAAACGCAAGGAATACACAAGTAAGTAATGCAAGACCTTGCAGTTCTCATATGTAGCTTTCACCATTTCCTTATTCAACGCTTTTGAGTTAACTTTGTCGAAGAACTTCAAATACAAGTCATGAAAATTCGGTTCGATGCTTGCCCTGTAAAATTTTGCATATGCTTTTGGGATCTGACAAGTAGAAAGTTGTTGCATAAAAAAAATATGTTGGTCATCAGGAGTACCTTTTCATGACCATGTATTGCGCAAACCAAGGATAATACTGATCCTGAGAAACCTCATTAAATTCCCTTGCCTTAGCATCCAAGTTAGAATTGGAAATATTGTTGATCATGAAGAATATCTTGTCTTGAACTTCAGATGGAGGGGCCTATGTGAGGTAGAAACGATTAAATTAAGTTGTTAACTAACCAAGACTATTCAAATAAAGTGATAGAACTACACTAGACACCTAAAAAACCTCACCTACTATACCATTTCAGTTCTCACACTAAAACTTTAGCCTAGAGTATAAATGTGGTAAATTTCACTTTGGAAGACTAAGCAAACCTCAACTGATGTATCTCTTCGTTCTGCTGCAGCAACAAGAGTTTCAATATTTAAAGCAGCTCCAAATCCTGTAGTGTATGGAGATCGAGTGCCTAACAAAATAATATCATAAAATTATAGTCATGCTATAAGCAATGAACCATCACTACTACAGTTACTAACATATTTCTGGTTAATATCAAACTTTAATATGTAAGCCAGAAGTAACCTGAAGGAGCTGAACTTCTAGGCCTCAGAAAATTAGTGGATTGTGAAGAGGCTGAAATAGTGGCAGAATGATGAGGAGAAGCTTGTAAGGATGGTGGTGCGGTAACCTACAATTGATCATAATTTGCAAGAGATTAAAGACACATTGTGATAAACTTGATATACAGGACATAAATGGAAAATTTACTACATCTGCCAAGCGTCAAAAGATGAAGAAAGTTAATTTGATCCTAATACCTTCGGAGCCATAGACAAATCACCAGGTGTTGAAGCAGTAGGTTGACTGATAGATAGAATGTTCTTAGCTTGGACGCTGTTTGTAGAACCTTTGGACCTCTCCCCAAGAAAACCCTGGTACCTCTGTTGCAGTGGAAAAGAAGAAGGCCGTTCAAGCTGTGCTGGAGTCGGATTGGTGAACTGCCATGATGCGTCAGAAACCTACATAAGCCAGACAACTCTTTCATATAAGGGAAGTCGGTACTAGTACACAAATTTAGCATGCCAAACAAATTATTGTATTTAAGAATGTCAAAAAATATGTCGCAAGAGTCAGTTCATGATCCAAGCAATTACAAGATTTCCAGCGTGACTTTACTTCTTGAAATGCAATGTGGGTATACCTCTGTGTTTCCGATAGATGGTGAACCAGAACCATGCGGATCCACAGAAAATATGTTGCCAATATTTGGTTCATTTTGACTTGATGATATCTTGGCAAGTGCCTGCTCAATTGCAGAGACTAATTCGGCATGTGTTCCACGAAGATGTGAGATCTGCAATATGTGGTTGCAGTATTGCGGCCACTCTATTACACGATCCATAAACTGCTCGAGCGCTGTCGTGCCGAACATAAACATCTGCAACCATCAAGCAACCAACAATCCAGAAGTTACATAAAAGTTGACTGACATAATGGAAACAACATAAAGATTCAAGTAATAACAGCTAACCTTTGAATCAATAGATTTACGCAGGGCATCAAGAACACTGCGTAGAGCAACTCCAAGTCCCAGGTGAGCCACAAGTTGATGTTTAATGAGAGAGCCTATTTCAAACATGAAACTACATCAAAACTAATACATCACAGTAAATCTTAACTTCTTTTTAGGGAAGATACAAAAGCTTTGCATTAAGCAGAAAAGCAAACAAAATTACAACAAATCAGCAGTATATCATGCCTCAATTTGGTAGAACAAAATTTTAAGCCTGCTATACAATTGTGTAGTACTTAAATACAACAGTATCTTCCATTACTTTCAAAAATGAGTGAGTGAAATACACATAAATCAGCAACAAAAGAAAAATCACCCATTTAGACTGCCCAGCAGAACAAGCAAATGCATACTTGTAAAAATACTAAAAATATGATACTTCAAAATCAAACTCAGTAGATTCCACAACAAAACAAAAAACTGGAATCCTCTATCTTAATTACCACTCATAACTACAGTCCCGCCTTCCTATATACTACATAACTTTGGAAGTAGCGGTCATAGAGAACAATGAACACTTCCAATGAAAACCATCCACAAATTCGAACCAGAAGATATCTGACAAACAATTTAATAGTGTTATGTGCATATAAGTTCACCAGTCAACATATTGGAAAACTTTTGAGTTGATTACAACAAACTAATGCCCACAGCATCTGGAATCTGGGTAACTTCAGCAAAGCAAAGTGATCACTTACCCATAAGAACAGCAGCTAGCTTAAGCTGTGTATCTGGATACTTTGGGAAGAACTTGTACTCTTCGAACAGGTTTGAGATCATGCAATTGAAAATTGCTAGCTCCCTGGTCATTGATAACATTAAGAATCCAAAGATAAGTAGGTGAAGAAACAGAGTACAGACAACTCAAATGCTAAAGCATCATTAAAAAAATGAAGGTACAAACGATGCTAATGAGGGGTTGTACTGAGAAGGAATTCAGCCAACTAATTTACAGGATTGCCTCGTATCATATGTGAATGGAAGGTATTATTTATAGCAATTATAATAAAAGGGGTACTTTTGTTTCTGACACAGGCTCCCTTACAGATAGGTGGGAGGCTGAATGCAGTGAGAGAACTCAGTGACGAGCGGAATCGCAATAGCACATTAGTCAACACAACATACAGGGTCACATCTCGAAAAGAAAAAAGGGATCTAGGCAAGATGAACAAGTTAGGCCAGAGGAGAAAGAGGCGCAGATATAAGTTGTGCCTACTATTGCTTCTTCCTATCACATCTTGAGACTTTATCAAGACGAGTCGATCAGGTAACAGATTAAGCAGAGAGTAGATCATAACTAGTATGGAAATCACCTCTTGTTCGTAGACTCTTTGAAGCGTGCAAGCATTTGTATCATAGCATCAATGCTTATCTGTTCAGAAAACATCTGGTGAAAATATATATTTGCCTGTGTTTCAATGTCATCAGAACCTCCCTCGGAAGTAGGAATGTCCCTTCCAAGAGAACTTTGAGTCCTTGATTCATACGCTGCTTCCACTCTATTTAGTTCATCCACCAGTTGGTTAGTCAACAGCTGTCCAGAGTGAGACTGAAGAACCTGCCAATGACACGCCATATGTACATATATTTACATCCATGCAAAGAAGGTACCACCATAATGTACAACAGGCACAGAATGAACAGGGCATAGTCAGAACCTTTATAAATAAAGGACATGATTCCCAGCAAATATTCGTGATAGTAGCTTGAGGTTGTTGGATGACACCCTCTGCAGCAGCATGAGTTGTGTTGACCACACTTTCTTTCAAGAATTTAACACATTCCTGGGAGTGCAAAATGTTAGCATGCAAGTTAAGAGCACAACACCGAACTAAAGTGGAAGTACTTAGAAGTACAATCTGCATGATCATGTAGTGGTGTATGGAAAGTCATGTATATTACCTCAATAAAAGCCTCTCTGTGTGCACTGAACTTCTCGGTTATCCATTTCTCTAGATTGCTATGATCGTTCCGAAAGGAAACTGTGGCAAGTTTGATGCTAAATGCTAAGGGAGTGGAATCAAGGACAGCGGATAGGATCTGTTTCATAAGAAGTGAAAGGGTGATGAAGCAAGCACTAAGCCCATTAATACCAGAATGGCCTATTCATTATAAGCATGAAACCGATATAAATGATATAAACATATTCAACTGATGTAAAGTAGAAGTTGAAATACAGCCCCATGAATAAAATCCATTTATTGTATTAGCAGAAAGTCAACTGCAGAAAGTTCCTGCTTCCATTGAATATTAAGCTTTGCAGATTGGTCCATACACAAAGATATTCGCTTCAACACAAGACTGGCTAAGTTTCAACAAGTATAATCCATTACTGGCACCACAAAGACAGAAGTATGCAATCATACCATTAATTGTGGTAAAGACATATTCCAGTTTGTGCTTCCTAGTTCAAACTTAAGAATTCATCGCTTTAGCCAACTGAGTTTGCCTTTCTAAGCATTAAAGTAGCTTAGGAGCCACTAATAACTTCTAAAAAATCACTAATCTTTATTTGGGCTGTCCAATAAAACCCAGAACATATTACTATGTACACAATAATCTATTTACCTAGCATGGATTGATTGAAAATACATGCAACTCAACAGCAGGTATTTAAATTCGAAGATACAAAATACAATAATGTTGCTCAGTTGCAACTCAAAAGTCATTGCATCAGATAAGCGTAATTGTGTTACCTTTAGGTCTTGACATACATCAACAGTTCTCAAAAGACAAATTATATCAGAATGAGCATCAACAAATCCTCGGAGAGTAAGGGAAGGGTTGAGATGCCAGAGATAGTTCATTAGACTGCTATTTTTAGTGTCCTTCAATAAAGCAGGGAATACGCATGACAATACTTCATACTGGAGGAGATTGTATGCAGTCTGCAAACAAGGAATAAATTTCCAGGTAAGTGAGAAATATGCAGTATTTGGAGAAAAAAGTTCTGCAGTTCTAGGAACAGAAAATATACATTGATTTGGCTAACGCCAAGAAGTAACACATCTGGACAATGACTGAGTGGGTAGTCCAGCAGCGGTCGCGCTAATGTTGCATAGCCAAGGTCAGCAAGCTGGCATAACACCTCCAAAAGGTCTAGGCAGTACCAAGCCTGATTGCCTTGGATATGATTAGCCAAGTCTGCAAATACCTAAGGGAGATTTTAAAAGAAGGTTAGAAGTATGTGGAATACAAGATGCTTACTACGTTTGACCCCAAAAAAAGATGTTTACTACGAGTAAGACAAGCTGACAGGATATAGAAAATACCAGCTTCCTGGAAGAATGTTTAAATGTAAATGTATCTGCTGGGGCAGCCACTGCATGTTTCAAGAATGATAATTGCCCTTCTAAATTCTTCCACAGTGACCCACAGATGGCATGAAGCGGAAATGGATCCTGTATGGTTCAATGAACTAGTCAACTACACACTCAGGAATTTAGTTAATTCAGTTCCAGGAACTATAACGCATGCGCATACCTTGCAAGCCCGAGAATATATAGACATCAATAGACGGAAAGCCCCTTCATCAGGGATACTGAAACCCTCGTGGTCCAGGTTTTCCATTACACTTGTCCAATTTGTTTGTGGAGCCTAAGTTTGCAACCATAAACAGGTTATTGGATCTTAAAAAGGAAGAACGGAAACAACAGGCAAATATAACAAAAAGAAACTCACAATTTCATTGATTGAGTCCACGAGAACATTGATATCCCATGCCGTTGACTGAAATGAGTCATTTGTTTGGCTGTTGCCAAAAGCCGAAATGAATGTTGAATATGTGTTATGAGCCTCACCAAGACCAGCGGCAGTAGTAACAACAGCCCCAAGCAACTTAGATACTCCCAAATCATCGAGAGGCTCAAAAAGTGATAATGTATCTTTACAATGTGCAATATCAGCAGTACATCCATAACCCAATTCAGTAATGATGTCAGCCATGCTTATCTCCTTCCCGATTTCAGATAAAAGGGAATCAAAATCATCATCAAAGCTACCGATGTACATCTCCATGTGGCTGTAAGACACAAAATAGCAAGGACATGTACATGAATAGAGCATCATAGAAGATATACTAGAACACAAGTTGGAAAAATTCTGAAAACCTTGAAGCTGGCCGAACATTGCTGTCCTGAACAAGGACAGGGACATGGAATGGCATCTCTTTGACTTTGAATAGGGAAATAATGTTAGTAAAAGAATCCATATGCTTTGAGAGGCCATCAGTCTGGTGAAGAAACACAACAATATCATGAATTTGGTCATTCGATATAGACTGTGCAGGATTTTTACATAACTCCTCGATTTGAGCAATTGAAAATCTTTGGCCTGCAAAACAAATAAATAAGGTGCAAATAAGTACCTATAAAAACTGATCAGACCAACAAATTCTGCTTTCCAGGACACTTACCTTTCAGATTCAAGCCTATATTCTCGGCATCTGACAGGGCAAGTCCAATACCAACCCTCTCAGCTCTGGATAGATCAAGTTCATTTGACAACGTTTCAAGGAAAACATCACTGACAGATAAAGTCCTCAGTGCTTCACAAAAACAGGTGCTGAAGTATGGTTTATCCAGACAATATCTGAAAACGGTGGATAAAAGATCTTGTTTCGATTGAGAGTATTTTGCCACCCCGGCATTCAGCAGCACCTCATCCAAACAAACTTGAAGCAGTAAAATGCAACCATCAGGACTGCAGTCAGCTAACTGAAACACAGCAAAAGTGAAACAAAAAAAGATATTAGGATGGCTATAATCCATAAGTTCAGACAAAGTAAAAATTGCTGGGATCAGATGAATGTAAGGAAATTACTAAGGCAGCACATCTTTCAAGATTCAATCAGGAAGTTTCTGAATGCTGCAGTCACCTAGATGATGCAGTATTGCATATCACTGCACCAATATTGTAAATAGTACACGAAGAGTGTAGAACACATCTCACAAGATCTTCTTCTTATATTGAAATATAAGCAAAGATATTTGAAAGTATTCTTCGAACGATTGGTTGTAAAATGCACAGTTCAACTAGCTGTCTCTGAAGCAATTCCAAGGAAAAAGATGCAAATGGCCGCAAACACATGCAACTTAACAACAAACCCCATGTGAAAACATTTTATATTCTTCTTAAGGGGCTCTTTGTGTTAACAAAAACCGAATGTGCCCTTCACCATAATATTCACTGTAAACATCAAATCTAAACGAACGGACTAAGAAGCAAAAAAATTGAGGACAGGAATAAGAAGAATTTTGTTCACTATGCATCTATCCTAAAGCTTAAATGGCGCATACGAGTGAATTTTGCCACATATTTTGGAAACTTATGCACCCTGATGGAACCGATCAAGAGTGTTCACGTTATCCCAGCCAAATTTTAGGTTAAAATCGTGCAAAAGTACGAGCGTAAGACAGCTAAATCCGCAAAACCCTAGATTGGTCCTGAGATGGAAGCGTTCCTAAGCACGAATCCATCACGGGGCGGATCCTTGGATCCAGACGAGCAGAACATGAATCGACCACCAGAGGCATGCGTCGGGAGAAACGAAGCCGCTTCGGGGAGGAAGGAGAGGGGACGGGGGCATCTCGTAACCTGGCAGAGCTCGCGGTAGATGGAGTCGACGGTAGAGTCGTCGGCGCCCTGGACGAGGGAGCGGACCTCGTCGGCGACGGCGGAATTGAAGGGGATCATCTCGCGGACGGCGAAGGGCGGGCGTGGGCGCCCTGGGTTTGCCGCTGCGAGCACGAGCGAGAGGCTACGAGAGCAGGGGCGAAGGCGAAAGGCGGTGGCGAGCGGTGTTTGTCGAGCTCTGGTGGGGAAAAAAAGGTCAGCGAAATCAGGAAACGCCGATGTAGCGCGACAGGTGGGGTGATGGATTGCGCAGCCAACCGGGCCAAGTGGCCATTTATGTTCACAATTATGGCCCTCTTTGTTTGGACTTGTGCTTCTGTTTTGCCTGCTTTTGCAGCATTTTCGCTCTGACAAAAAAACCACAAAAACTTCTAAATAGAGATTTTTTTTCTTTAACTTTTGGCTTATGAATCAATATTATTATATGATGGTATAAGCCAAAATCTAGAAAAAATAACACTTATTTATGAGGTTTTTTGTTTTTATATGATGGTATAAGCCAAAAGCTGAAGCAAAAAACACATATTTAGAAACTTCTTTGATTTTTTTGTCAAAATGAAAAGGCTGCAAAATCAGAAGCAAAAGCCCAAATAAACAGAAACAACTATGCGACATCATCCAGGGCCCAAAAAGACGATACATTTCGGAACATTCAAGCGACAGATTTCAAAAAAGTTCCAAACAACAGATTACAATGGTTGTGTTTGTTTGGGTTTTAGAGAGCAGTTTCCGATAGAAATAAGCTAAAGTTGTAACAAACAGCTAAAACGGGGCAGTTTCCGGCTGACAGTCAAAACGGTTTCAGGCCTTTTTACGTGGTATAGGGCGAAGCGAGGCCAGTCGTGCTTCCACCAGGAAGCTGATTTCCCTCGGTCAAATTTCCACCGACGCCCTTGACAATTCAACGCAATTACGAAAGGAATGTGTCGGTGTCAAAACCGGCGGATCTCGGGTAGGGGGTCCCGAACTGTGCGTCTAAGGCGGATGGTAACAGGAGGCAGCGGACACGATGTTTACCCAGGTTCGGGCCCTCTTGATGGAGATAATACCCTACGTCCTGCTTGATTGTTCTTGATGATATGAGTATTACAAGAGTTGATCTACCACGAGGTTAAAGAGGCTAAACCCTAGAAGCTAGCCTATGATATGATTGTCTGTTGTTCTATGGACTAAAACCCTTCGGTTTATATAGACACCGGAGGGGGCTAGGGTTACACAAGGTCGGTTACAAAAGAGGAGATATACATATCCGTATTGCCTAGCTTTCCTTCCATGCCAAGTAGAGTCCCATCCGGACACGGGACGAAGTCTTCAATCTCTTATCTTCATAGTCCAACAGTCCGGCCAAAGGATATAGTACGGCTGTCCAAAGACCCCATAATCCAGGACTCCCTCAGTAGCCCCTGAACCAGGCTTCAATGACGAACCAGGCTTCAATGACGATGAGTCCGGCGCGCAGTGTTGTCTTCGGCATTGCAAGGCGGGTTCCTCCTCCGAATACACCATGAAAGAGTTTGAATACAAGGACAGTGTCCGACCCTGCAAAATAAGTTCCACATACCACTGTAGAGAGAATAACATTTCCACAAATCTAATCTGCTGACACGTTTTGATAGCATGACATCACGCCATGGCCCGGTCATTATTCGAACCATTTTTCTCAACCAGCTCCGCACATAACGCGAGGCGGTTTTTTTGACACGTCTTGTCAAAGCAGAGATCGTGTCCCCCTTATCACGGGATTCTCATCAATACAAACGTGGGTAACCCAACCGTGCCTGTTGGTATGACTCCTAGATCTTAGGCAAGTCCCAAACGGCCACAAGGAGGACGCCTGATATTCAACCTCTTTATAAAGGGGACAAGGCTTTTTCTTTTTTCCCTCCCGCGCTCAATCGAATCCTTCCCCCGCCTCGAGTTCTAACACCCAAAGCTTAGGTCAGGTGCTTCGGACCTTCAACTATGTCCGGATCCAACCTTCAAGGTCGGTGGATGCCTTCCTCCGTCACAAAGGAGGACATCAAGAAGTTGAGAGAGGCCAGATATCTGACCGCCGAAATTTCGCATAGGCTGCCCGCCCGAGGGCAGGTCGTCCCTACTCCCGAACCCAATGAGAGTGTTGTGTTCATCTCCCACTTCCTCCGAGGACTAGGCCTCGCTCTGGATCCCTTTGTTAGGGGTCTTATGTTCTATTATGGGCTGGATTTTCATGACCTGGCCCCGGATTCCCTTCTTCACATCTCGTCATTTATTGTTGTATGTGAGGCCTTCCTCCGCATTACCTTTCACTTCGGCATGTGGCTCAAGACCTTCGATGTGAAGCCGAAGATGACCGAGGGGCAGCATGCAGCGTGCAGAGGTGCTTTAATAAGCAAAATCGCTGACGCTCCATGGTCAAAGGGTTTCTTTCCAGAGGTGTCCGGATTGTGGCAGCGGGAGTGGTTTTACGTCACAGCTCCCCGAAGTGCCAAGTGGGTAGCTACCCCCACCTTTCGCTCGGCCCCCCCACCACAACTGATGTCATGGGTCAGCAGGGGGCTGAGCTGGGGTCCAGCAAAGGACGTGCCAATACTGCAGAGCCGCATCCGAGATCTCTTTGAGAGAGATTTCAGTCTGGTTATGGTAATGCAAGTTATGCTAGTTCGTCGAATCCAGCCTTGCAAACGTCGGCCCCTCCGCATGTGGGAATTCGACCCGGAAGGACCGCAAGCTATTCAGCATTTCCTCGGCTAACGCTCGAAGAGATGTACAAATCGTTCTTCGGACCCCAAATATAGTGTCCGAACACCACCGAGGACGTGGGTCTGAGCTGCAACCGCCCCGCTGCCCAAGTAAGTAATCCCATGTCGAACCTACTGTCCTTTTATTTATCATGGCATCATTCTAAAGAGCCGCTTTTTGACCAGGACTGGGTAACAAAGGTGATGATGATCAGGTGTTCGGCCCCCCTTCCTGAGGGCTTGGACAATTCGGTACTGGACAAGATGCTCGAGTCGGCGCCTTATCCAGTGCCCTCAAAGGAAGATGATGGGGGAACAAAGAGGGCGAAAGCGGGCCTCACTCGCTACTTATTCCAGCCGGGGGAATGAGCACCTCCGCGAGGGAGGACAATCGAAGGGAAGAATCTGACATTCTCTCTCCCCGGGGAAGGAAGAGGACTAACTCTGAAGATCCGGAAACTAAGGTTTCCAAACGGGAGAAGAAATCTTCATCAGAGGGTCCTGCCTCGGAGGGTATTCTTGCCGCACAATGTCCGCGCGGGGATCAGCCCTCTACCGAGCTGTAAGTAATCGAAAAGTACTTAATAGTGGAAACATCCTACCTTACTTCCGAAGACAATAACCGATGCTTATAAATTGTAGTCCGGATCGTAGCCCTTCCCGACAGAGTTCATCTTCGGGGGATCTTCTTCCGGAGATGATGGAGAGCGAAACGCCTCCCCCGGACACCCCACCTCATGAAGTGGGCGACCTTGAAGTGTCATCGCAAAGGGTATCTCCGGATCCACTAAGGCAAGAGGATAACCCTTTGGCTACCCGGAATCCTCAGTATCCGGCTCCTAAGGAGAGCGACAACAAGGGTCCGTATAGTGTGTGGTCAGACGCGCTGAAGGATTTTCTGGGGCAAGCGGCCGTCTCGGAAGCGCATCATACGCTAATGGGTACGATAATTGAAAGGGTTTCATCCATTGGACATGGTTTGCATGAAGCCTTTATGAGTCTGCTGAAAGGCTTCGAGGTACGTGAAATAATGTATGTTTTTAACAGTACCACACACGTTAGGTGTGCCCTATGCAGATAGTAGCCCCTGAGACTCTGCTTGTCGTCGAAAACGATGGCAAACAGAGGCTCATAGTCCCAGGTAATAACCAGACGGCCTTTATGTGCAGGTGGCTGAAGCTCCGGTGGCTAGCCGGACTGATGGGTTTGCCGAGCTAAAGCGGCAACTTGATGTGGCAGATGCCGACATCGTGCTTGTCAACAAGCGGCTTGACGAGGCACGGGGTGAGTGATTTCTCTGGTGATCATCACATAATGAGAGTAGCATGATGCCAGTATCTTTAATATGTTGTGACTGCAGATGGAGCTGCCACCATGGAGACCCTTCGGGCGGAGCTTGCCCAAGCCAAGGAGCAAGCAAGGAGTAGCAATGCGGCCGCTCTAAAGGCGGCCGAAGAGTTAAGGGCCGAACAGGCCACGCATTGTGAGAGCAAGGAAAAAATAGCCAAGATGGTTGTAGAGTTAAAAGATTTCGCTGACCATTACCAGCTTCTTGAAGAAGAAAACCAAGCGAAGGCGACGGACCTGGAGAAGGCCCTGGTGGCTGCCAAGGAAGCCCGCTCCAAAATTAGAGCAATGAAGGAGGAGCTGAATCAAGGTGCAGATATCATGTCTGGGAAGCCCTTCTTGTTGCGGACTAAGTACGGAGATCCAAAGTATGCTCCTCTGGACCGGCTATGGAGTTCTGCGGACGCCTACATGGATTTGGCTGCAAGTGCTGCTGATGCGGCCGAGTACTTCAAGGATCAGAAAGGTCCCGAAGTGGAAAAGTTGTTCTGGTCACAGTTTCACGCTCCAGTCCGTCTGCTGCTATTGAATGAGCGATTGGCCGAGTGGGCCGAGCTCCATAGGTTGTCCGGACTTTGCCATGAGGTCCGTTGTGGATCACCTGTGGCCGGGAGGGCCAAGGTCAAATAGCTACTTTAGTTTAGTGCAACAATTCCTTGGTGTTGTGCACGCATCGATGCTGTAAAGAGATCAACATGCATAGAGGGTGCGCGAATGGCCCTTGCCCGTGTCAAGACATACTGAGCGGAGATGGAGGCCACCACTGTTGCGACACAGGGTTTGACCGTAGGCCGAGTGGCTGTCGAGCACTACTTTGAAGAAGTTCTTGAAGGCGCTCGTTCGATAGAGGCTCAATGCTCGAAGAATATTATGTTCTAGTGACATGTATTCCCATTGTAAAAACAATATTTTACTGAATTATCAAGGCTGTATTTATACTTTTGCTCGAAAGTACTATGATGCCTCATGTGCGGCCGTTTATGTATATATGTATATAACCTGAAAGTTTGCAGTCGTCGGCTTCCGCCCCCACGCATATAATGCGGGGGTGTTCGCAAAAAATGCATATCCACACTTGATCCAATGTCTTGGTCCGTTAAGGAGGTGATAGCGCAGCAAACGAGGCAATCGGACTATATTGCTTTAACACTTTCACTTAGCCATAGGAGTTTGACAGTGGGGCTACTATATAGCCCCTGGTACTTCTGCGCTCGTCCGAATACGGGGCGCGTACGTACATGACCGGGAAACGGACCTTCGTTAATGCGGAGGAATCCCGAAGATTCCGATGAGTCAGTGAGTGGTTGACCAGTCTCTCGCTATATCATGACAGTCAGTTTTCGGTTTTCTCTACTGAGGTGCTCATCCGGATGAACCAGGGCACAATCGCAGTAGTTCTCCCAGTGCTACCTTAGCCGATATAACGAAACGTAAGGTACCAAAACATGGGAGCCGGGCAAACCCAACATTTGACCAAAGACATGATTCGGAGCTGATGCATATAGGGCCAAACTCGCGATGCCGAACACTCCCTAAGGTGTTCGGTCTTTATAACATATATCGGGCTAAGCAATGCCCTTAATAAGAAACCCCATGTGTCCGGGTACGTGCAAAATCCTGGCGTGGCCACATGCCAATAACGCCAACATCCTTCTCGGTTGTGTGGAGTATCTGGAGGATATGAGCAACAAGAGACAGTAAAAAAGGTTTATGCAGGGTCTTAATCTAAAAAGAAACCTTTGGGCGGGTCCCTGCTGCACGTCTGCGCATGTGTCTCCGTTGTGCCGTGTCCTGGACGGGTGTAGCACGATTGTCATCTGCAAAAGGAAAGAACTTAGGTGAAAGTTGCCGTGCCAAAAAGAAGAGTTGGTTATTATCAATGAACTATCAAAATTCAAGAGAAGCCGAGTTGAGTCGGGCTGGCCCTGATTACACGCGGGAAGCCCCTGGTATCGTTTATGAGGGTTTGATCATCAAACCAATCTCATGTATATATGATGGAACGCCGGATTCGTTTGACCGTGTCCGTGGTCTTGATGACCTGCCATTTTTCTGGTTGGTGAGGCCGTCTAGTTTGCGGCTGCTAGAGCTGCCGCATCCTCTTCCGTACGTGGGAAACATTTGATATTTCCGCTAACTGAGATGATGCCACGTGGACCGGGCATCTTAAGCTTGAGAAAAGCATAATGCGGTATTGCATTAAAATGAGCAAAAGTCGTTCTTCCGAGTAGTGCTTGATAGCCGCTTCGGAATGGGGCGATGTGAAAAGTTAACCTTTCACTTCGGAAGTTATCGGGAGAACCGAATACCACCTCTAGTAGTAGAGAGCCCATACAGCGGGCCTCTTGGCCTGGTATTACTCCCTTGAAGGTAGTATTACTGTGGCTTACTTGTGTCGGGTCTATCCCCATTTTGCGGACTGTGTCCTGATATATCAGATTTAGATCACTGCCGCCGTCCATGAGGACTCGTGTGAAATGGTACCCATTTATTATTGGGTCTAACACCAAGGTCGTCAGTCCTTCGTGCCGGACATTTGTCTCGTGATCCCTATGATCAAAATGTTGGGGAACGTAGCATAAATTCAAAATTTTCCTACGTGTCACCAAGATCTATCTATGGAGTCATCTAGCAACAAGGGAGGAGTGGATCTACATACCCTTGTAGACCGCGCACGGAAGCGTTCAAGAGAACGGGGTTGATGGAGTCGTACTCGTCGTGATCCAAATCACCGATGATCCTAGCGCCGAACGGACGGCACCTCCGCGTTCAACACACGTACGGAGCAGCGACGTCTCCTCCTTCTTGATCCAGCAAGGGGGGAGGAGAGGTTGATGGAGATCCAGTAGCACGACGGCGTGGTGGTGGAAGTAGCAGGATTCCAACAGGGCTTCGCCAAGCGCTGCGGGAGGAGGGAGATGTGTCATGGGAGGGAGAGGGAGGCGCCAGGGCTTAGGTGCGGCTGCCCTCCCTTCCCCCACTATATATAGGGCCAAGGGAGAGGGGGGCGCAGCATTGGCCCTTCCTCCAAGGAAGGGTGCGGCCAGGGAGGAGTCCATCCTCCCCAAGGCACCTAGGAGGTGCCTTCCCCCTTTAGGACTCTTTCTTTCCCTTATCTCTTAGCGCATGGGCCTCTTGGGGCTGGTGCCCTTGGCCCATGTAGGCCAAGGCGCACACCCCTATAGCCCATGTGGCCCCCCGGGGCAGGTGGACCCCCGGACCCCTTTCGGCACTCCCGGTACAATACCGATAATGCGCGAAACTTTTCCGGCGACCAAAACAAGACTTCCCATATATAAATCTTTACCTCCGGACCATTCCGGAACTCCTCATGACGTCCGGGATCTCATCTGGGACTCCGAACAACTTTCGGGTTATCACATACTAATATCTCTATAACCCTAGCGTCACCGAACCTTAAGTGTGTAGACCCTACGGGTTCGGGAGACATGCAGACATGACCGAGATGACTCTCCAGTCAATAACCAATAGCGGGATCTGGATACCCATGTTGGCTCCCACATGTTCCACGATGATCTCATCGGATGAACCACGATGTCAAGGACTTAATCAATCCCGTATACAATTCCCTTTGTCTAGCGGTACAATACTTGCCCGAGATTCGATCCGGTATCCCGATACCTTGTTCAATCTCGTTACCGGCAAGTCTCTTTACTCGTTTCGTAACACATCATCCCGTGATCAACTCCTTGATCACATTGTGCACATTATGATGATGTCCTACCGAGTGGGCCCAGAGATACCTCTCCGTTTACACGGAGTGACAAATCCCAGTCTCGATTCGTGCCAACCCAATAGACACTTTCGGAGATACCTGTAGTGTACATTTATAGCCACCCAGTTACGTTGTGACGTTTGGCACACCCAAAGCACTCCTACGGTATCCGGGAGTTGCACAATCTCATGGTCTAAGGAAATGATACTTGACATTAGAAAAGCTTTAGCATACGAACTACATGATCTTGTGCTAGGCTTAGGATTGGGTCTTTGTCCATCACATCATTCTCCTAATGATGTGATCCCGTTATCAATGACATCCAATGTCCATGGTTAGGAAACCGTAACCATCTATTGATCAACGAGCTAGTCAACTAGATGCTTACTAGGGACATGGTGTTGTCTATGTATCCACACATGTATCTGAGTTTCCTATCAATAAAATTCTAGCATGGATAATAAACGATTATCATGAATAAGGAAATATAATAATAACTAATTTATTATTGCCTCTAGGGCATATTTCCAACAGTCTCCCACTTGCACTAGAGTCAATAATCCAGTTCACATCGATATGTGATTAACACTCAAGGTCACATCCCCATGTGACTAACACCCAAAGAGTTTACTAGAGTCAATAATCTAGTTCACATTACCATGTGATTAACACTCGATGAGTTCTGGGTGTGAACATGTTATGCTTGTGAGAGATGTTATAGTCAACGGGTCTGAACCTTTCAGATCCGTATGTACTTCGCAAATCTCTATGTCATCTTGTAGATGCAGCTACTACGCTATATTTGGAGCCATTTCAAATAACTGTTCTACTTGGAGCTATTCTAAATTGTTGCTCCAT
This sequence comes from Triticum aestivum, assembly GCF_018294505.1. Classification (NCBI taxonomy): domain Eukaryota; kingdom Viridiplantae; phylum Streptophyta; class Magnoliopsida; order Poales; family Poaceae; genus Triticum; species Triticum aestivum. The sequence goes on from NC_057794.1 coordinate 377,548,399, forward strand.
TATACGTATCCAGTATCTCTACTCAGAGCTATCCGGATAGGTGTTAAGCTTGCATTGACGTAACTCTTTACGTCGAACTCTTTATCACATCCATAACCGAGAAACATATCCTTATTCCTCTAAGGATAATTTAGACCGCTATCTGGTGATCTACTCCTAGATTACCTTTGTACCCTCTTGCCAGATATGTGGCAAGGCACACATCAGGTGCGGTACTCAGCATGGCATACCGTATAGAGCCTATGACAAAAGCATAGGGGACGACCTTTGTCCTTCTTCTTTCTTCTCCCGTGGTCGAGCTTTAAGTCTTAACTTCATACCTTACAACTCAGGCAAGAACTCCTTCTTTGACTGGTCCATCTTGAACACCTTCAAGATCATGTCAAGGTATGTGCTCATTTGAAAGTACCATTAAGAATTTTGATCTATCCTTATAGATCTTGATGCTCAATGTTCAAGTAGCTTAATCCAAGCTTTCCATTGAAAAATACTTTCCAAATAACCCTATATGCTTTCCAGAAATTCTACGTCATTTCTGATCAACAATATGTCAACATATATTTATCAGAAATTCTATAGTGCTCCCACTCACTTCTTTGGAAATACAAGTTTCTCATAAACTTTGTATACACCCAAAACTTTGATCATCTTATCAAAGCATACATTCCAACTCCGAGATGCTTACTCCAGTCCTTAGAAGGATTGCTGGAGCTTGGCATACTTGTTAGCATTTTTCCAGGATTGACAAAACCCTTCTGGTTGTATCTCATACAACCTTTCCTCAAGAAAATCGTCGAGGAAACAATGTTTTGACATCCTATCTGCAAGATTTCATAAATAATGCAGTAATCGCTAATATAATTCCAACAAACTTTTAGCATCGCTACGTGTGAGAAAGTCTCATCGTAGTCAACTCCTTGAACTTGTCGGGAAACATCTTAACGACAAGTCGAGCTTTCTTAATGGTGACATTTACCATCATTGTCCGTCTTCCTTTTAAAATCCATCTGTACTCAATAGCATTACAACCATCGAGCCGTTCTGCCAAAGTCTACACTTTGTTTTCATACATGGATCCTCTCTCGGATTTTATGGCCTCGAGCCATTTATCGGAATCCGGGCCCACCATCGCTTCTCTATAGCTCGTAGGTTCATTGTTGTCTAGCAACATGATTTCCAAGAAAGGATTACGTACCACTCTGAAGTAGTACGCATCCTTGTCATCCCACGAGGTTTGGTAGTGACTTGATCTGAAGTTTCATGATCACTATCATAAGCTTCCACTTCAATTGGTGTAGGTGCCACAGGAACAACTCCCTGTGATCTGCCACACACTAGTTGAAGAGACGGTTCAATAACCTCATCAAGTTTCCACCATCCTCCCACTCAATTCTTTCGAGAGAAACTTTTCCTCGAGAAAGGACCCGATTCTAGAAACAATCCCCTATTGCTTTCGGATCTGAGACAGGAGGTATACCCAACTGTTTTGGGTGTCCTATGAAGATGCATTTATCCGCTTTGGGTTCGAGCTTATCAGCCTGAAACTTTTTTCACATAAGCGTCGCAGCCCCAAACTTTTAAGAAATGACAGCTTAGGTTTCTCTAAACCATAGTTCATATGGTCTCATCTCATCAGAATTACGTGGTGCCCTATTTAAAGTGAATGCGGTTGTCTCTAATGCCTAACCCATAAACTATCATGGTAATTCGATAAGAGACATCATGGTATGCATCATATCCAATAGTGTGCAGTTATGATGTTCGGACACACCATCACACTATGGTGTTCCAGGCTGTATTAGTTGTGAAACAATTTCCACAATGTCTTAATTCTGTGCCAAACTCGTAATTCAGATATTCATCTCTATGATCATATCATAGATATTTTATCCTCTTGTCACGACGATCTTTCAACTTCACCCTGAAATTACTTGAACCTTTCAATAATTCAGACTCGTGATTCATCAAGTAAATATACTCAACATCTACTCAAATCATCTGTGAAGTAAGAACATAACGATATCCACTACATGCCTCAGCACTCATTGGACTGCACACATCAAAATGTATTACTTCCAACAAGTTGCTTTCTAGTTCCATTTCACTGAAAACGAGGCTTTCAGTCATCTTGCCCATGTGGTATGATTTGCATGTCTCAAGTGATTCAAAATCAAGTGAGTCCAAACGGTCCATTTGCATGGAGTTTCTTCATGCATATACACCAATAGACATGGTTCGCATGTCTCAAACTTTTCAAAACGAGTGAGCCCAAAGATCCATCAACATGGAGCTTCTTCATGCGTTTTATACCGATATGACTTACGTGGCAGTGCCACAAGTAGGTGGTACTATCATTACTATCTTTTGGCATGAACATGTGTATCACTACGATCGAGATTCAATAAACCATTCATTTTAGGTGTAAGACCATTGAAGGTATTATTCAAATAAACAGAGTAACCATTATTCTCCTTAAATGAATAACCGTATTGCGATAGACATAATCCAATCATGTCTATGCTCAACGCAAACACCAATCTCGATGGTAGAGGGAGCGTACGATATTTGATCAACCTTGGAAATACTTCCAACACATATCGTCATCTCACCTTTAGCTAGTCTCTGTTTATTCCGTAGCTTTTATTTCGAGTTACTAACACTTAGCAACCGAACCGGTATCTAATACCCTGGTGCTACTAGGAGTACTAGTAAAGTACACATTAACATAATGTATATATAATATACTTCTATCGACCTTGCCAGCCTTCTTATCTACCAAGTATCTAGGGTAATTCTGCTCCAGTGGCTGTTCCTTTATTATAGAAGCACTTAGTCTCGGGTTTGGGTTCAACCTTGGGTTTCTTCACTAGAGCAGCAGCTGATTTGCCGTTTCATGAAGCATCCCTTTTTGCCCTTGCCCTTCTTGAAACTAGTGGTTTCACCAACCATCAACAATTGATGCTCCTTCTTGATCTCTACTTTTGTGGTGTCAAACATCGCGAATATCTCAAGGATCATCATATATGTCCCTGATATATTATAGTTCATCACGAAGCTCAAGCAGCTTGGTGGTAATGACTTCGGAGAACCATCACTATTTCATATGGAAGATCAACTCCCACTCGATTCAAGCGATTGTTGTACTCAGACAATCTGAGCACAAGTTCAACAATTGAGCTTTTCTCCCTTAGTTTGCAGGCTAAGAAAATCGTTGGAGGTCTTATACCTCTTGACGTGGGCACGAGCCTGAAATCCCAATTTCAGCCCTCGAAACATCTCATATGTTTCGCGACGTTTCAAAACGTCTTCGGTGCCTCAACTCTAAGCCGTTTAACTGAACTATCACGTAGTTATCAAAATGTGTATGTCAAATGTTCGCAACATCGATAGACAACGTTCGAGGTTCAGCACACTGAGCGGTGCATTAAGGACATAAGCCTTCTATGAAGCAATGAGGACAAACCTCAGTTTACGGACCTAGTCCGCATAATTACTACTATCAACTTTCAACTAAATTTTCTCTAGGAACATATCCAAACAGTAGAACTGAAGCGCGAGCTATGACATAATTTGCGAAGACCTTTTGACTATGTTTAGGATAATTAAGTTCATCTTATGAACTCCCACTCAGATAGACATCCCTCTAGTCATCTAAGTGATTACATGATCCGAGTCAACTAGGCCGTGTCCAATCATCACGTGAGACGAACTAGTAAACATCGGTGAACATCTTCATGTTGATCGTATCTTCTATACGACTCATGCTCGACCTTTCGGTCTCTTGTGTTCCGAGGCCATGTCTGTACATGCTAGGCTCATCAAGTTAACCTAAGTGTTTCGCATGTGTTCCGAGGCCATGTCTGTACATGCTAGGCTCGTCAACACCCGTTGTATTCGAACGTAAGAATCTATCACACCCGATCATCACGTGGTGCTTCGAAACGACGAACTTTTGCAACGGTGCACAGTTAGGGGGAACACCTTCTTGAAATTTTAGTGAGGGATCATCTTATTTACTACCGTCGTTCTAAGCAAATGAGATGTATAAACATGATAAACATCACATGCAATCAAATAGTGACATGATATGGCCAATATCACTTTGCTCCTTTTGATCTCCATCTTCGGGCTCCATGATCATCTTGTCACCGGCATGACACCATGATCTCCATCATCGTGTCTTCTTGAAGTTGTCTCGTCATCTATTACTTCTACTACTATGGCTAACGGTTAGCAATAAAGTAAAGTAATTAAATGACGTTTATGTTGACACGCAGGTCATAAATAAATTAAGACAACTCCTATGGCTCCTGCCGGTTGTCATACTCATCGACATGCAAGTCGTGATTCCTATTACAAGAACATGATCATCTTATACATCACATATATCATTCATCACATCCTTTGGCCATATCACATCACATAGCATACCCTGCAAAAACAAGTTAGACGTCCTCTAATTGTTGTTTGCATGTTTTACGTGGCTGCTATGGGTTTCTAGCAAGAACGTTTCTTACCTACGCAAAGACCACAACGTGATATGCCAATTGCTATTTACCCTTCATAAGGACCCTTTTCATCGAATCCGATCCGACTAAAGTGGGAGAGACAGACACCCGCCAGCCACCTTATGCAACTAGTGCATGTCAGTCGGTGGAACCGGTCTCACGTAAGCGTACGTGTAAGGTTGGTCCGGGCCGCTTCATCCCACAATGCCGCCGAATCAAGATTGGACTAGTAACGGTAAGCATATTGAACAAAATCAACGCCCACAACTACTTTGTGTTCTACTCGTGCATAGAATCTACGCAATAGACCTAGCTCATGATGCCACTGTTGGGGAACGTAGCATAAATTCAAAATTTTGCTACATGTCACCAAGATCTATCTATGGAGTCATCTAGCAACGAGGGAGGAGTGGATCTACATACCCTTGTAGATCGCGCGCGGAAGCGTTCAAGAGAACGGGGTTGATGGAGTCGTACTCGTCGTGATCCAAATCACTGATGATCCTAGCGCCGAACGGACGGCACCTCCGCGTTCAACACACGTACGGAGCAGCGACGTCTCCTCCTTCTTGATCCAGCAAGGCGGAGGAGAGGTTGATGGAGATCCAGCAGCACGACGGCGTGGTGGTGGAAGTAGCAGGATTCCAACAGGGCTTCGCCAAGCGCTGCGGGAGGAGGGAGATGTGTCATGGGAGGGAGAGGGAGGCGCCAGGGCTTAGGTGCGGCTGCCCTCCCTTCCCCCCACTATATATAGGGCCAAGGGAGAGGGGGGGCGCAGCCTTGGCCCTTCCTCCAAGGAAGGGTGCGGCCAGGGAGGAGTCCATCCTCCACAAGGCACCTAGGAGGTGCTTTCCCCCTTTAGGACTCTTTCTTTCCCTTATCTCTTGGCGCATGGGCCTCTTGGGGCTGGTGCCCTTGGCCCATATAGGCCAAGGCGCACACCCCTACAGCCCATGTGGCCCCCCGGGGCAGGTGGACCCCCTTGGTGGACCCCCGGACCCCTTTCGGCACTCCCGGTACAATACCGATAATGCGCGAAACTTTTCCGGCGACCAAAACAAGACTTCCCATATATAAATCTTTACCTCCAGACCATTCCGGAACTCCTCGTGATGTCTGGGATCTCATCTGGGACTCCGAACAACTTTCGGGTTATCGCATACTAATATCTCTATAACCCTAGCGTCACCGAACCTTAAGTGTGTAGACCCTACGGGTTCGGGAGACATGCAGACATGACCGAGATGACTCTCCGGTCAATAACCAACAGCGGGATCTGGATACCCATGTTGGCTCCCACATGTTCCACGATGATCTCATCGGATGAACCACGATGTCAAGGACTTAATCAATCTTGTATACAATTCCCTTTGTCTAGCGGTACGATACTTGCCCGAGATTCGATCGTCGGTATCCCGATACCTTGTTCAATCTCGTTACCGGCAAGTCTCTTTACTCGTTTCGTAACACATCATCCCATGATCAACTCCTTGATCACATTGTGCACATTATGATGATGTCCTACTGAGTGGGCCCAGAGATACCTCTCCGTTTACACGGAGTGACAAATCCCAGTCTCGATTCGTGCCAACCCAACAGACACTTTCGGAGATACCTGTAGTGTACCTTTATAGCCACCCAGTTACGTTGTGACGTTTGGCACACCCAAAGCACTCCTACGGTATCCGGGAGTTGCACAATCTCATGGTCTAAGGAAATGATACTTGACATTAGAAAAGCTTTAGCATACGAACTACATGATCTTGTGCTAGGCTTAGGATTGGGTCTTTGTCCATCACATCATTCTCCTAATGATGTGATCCCATTATCAATGACATTCAATGTCCATGGTCAGGAAACCGTAACCATCTATTGATCAACGAGTTAGTCAACTAGATGCTTACTAGGGACATGGTGTTGTCTATGTATCCACACATGTATGTGAGTTTCCTATCAATACAATTCTAGCATGGATAATAAACGATTATCATGAGCAAGGAAATATAATATTAACTAATTTATTATTGCCTCTAGGGCATATTTCCAACACAAAAGTGATCTAGCAGGTCAACCAGGGGTTGAACCTAGGGGTGACGGGCTCTATGGCGCGTGTGCCTCGGAGTGTATGCTTGCTTCTCCTCTTTGTGAGATGGATCGCGTTTACTATTTTAACCTCCGGTGGGAACTTTTTCTGTCCTCCGGCGCTTTGCTGGCGAGGCTCATCCTCATCTTCGCTTGGTGTCTCTTCCCCTTTGTGTTCGGCATTTAGCTTACCGGCCTGCTTGAAGACCCAACATTCTCTGTGGGTATGATTTGCATGTTTGTCTGGGGTGCCGTGAATCTGACAGAGTTTGTCAAGAATTTTGTTTAGACCAGATTGTCCTTCTCTGCTGCCTTTGAAAGGCTTTTTCTGCTGACCTGGTCGGGAGCCCCTGAATCCGGCGTTTACCGCCGTGTTATCTGGGCTACCTTCTTTATTTCAATGCTTATTTTTGTTGCGTCGTGGTTTACCATTGCCATCCCTGACTTCGGATGTGCTTGGGTCGCTGGTGCTGCTATGGGCCAAACAGGTATCCTCCCCCGCACAAAAGCGGGTCATGAGGCTTGTTAGGGCTGCCATTGTTCTCGGTTTTTCTTGACCGAGGTGTCTGGCGAGCCATTTGTCTCGGACGCTGTGTTTAAAAGCTGCTAAGGCTTCAACGTCGGGACAGTCGATGATTTGGTTCTTCTTGTTGAGGAACCTGTTCCAAAGCTTTCGGGCGGACTCTTCGGACTGTTGGATTATATGACTTAAATCGTCTGCATCCGCAGGTCGGACATAAGTCCCTTGAAAATTGGCCCGAAAAGCGTCCTCGAGCTCCTCCCAACTTCCAATTGAATTTTTGGGGAGGCTTTTCAGCCAGTGCCGAGCTGGCCCTTTAAGCTTGAGGGGCAAGTATTTAATGGCATGGAGATCGTCTCCACGAGCCATATGAATATGGAGGATGAAGTCCTCTATCCAGACTCTAGGGTCTGTGGTTCCGTCGTACGCCTCTATGTTCACCGGTTTGAATCCCTTTGGGAATTCGTGGTCCAGCACCTCATCAGTGAAACATAAGGGGTGTGCGACACCCCTGTACTGGGATGCACCATGGTGTTCGAACGGTTGTAGTATTCGGTGTTGGTTTTGTACCGTAGCGCGCTTTCTAGATCCACAGATAGATCTGGTCGCGCCGGATTTTTGACGCAAGTTCTCACGTAGATCGTGTGTTGTCTTATGTGCGACTTTGTTAGCCGCTCTATCGCGTTCACAAGGTGGTGTATCCGGCCGGTTGGCCGTATCACTCTTCGGCTGTATGGGCTCTAAGGCCTCATCGTCGAATTCCGATAATAGCTTGTGCTTTGGATAGCTATTTTTATGGTAACTTCCACCATACTTTGTTACTTTGTTCCACTTGTTGTTGAGTATCGTGTGCGACCTTGAGCCTTTGCTTCTGTTTCTTCAGGCTCCTCGCTGTGGCCATAAGCCTTCTGCGGAGGTTTTCTTGCTCCAAGTGCATTTCCGGGAAAATGTGTGCATCTTCGTCCGGACTGTTTTCTTCCCCAGACGGGGTTTGATGAGGCTTATCCTTGGCGTCGTCGTGTTCGGACGTCGGATCCGTACTATGTTTGCCATTTGCATCTTGATCGTGCTCTGCCACCGGGGTGGTGCAGTCGTCGTTTCTTCTAGAGTCGACTGGACTGTTGTTTCCTCTTGCGCTGTTATTGCTGTTTTTGCTATGGCGGGACTTAGAGCGGCGCCGCTGACGTCGGCGCCTGGGTTACTTGGAGGGGGCATCCTCCGCCGTCTCTTTGCCATTGCCCTCTCTGGGTGTATCCACCATGTATACGTCATGTGATGAAGTGGCGATCCAGCGCCCTGTGGGCGATGGTTCCTGTTCGTCTCCTGCATCATCGTCCATACCGTTGATGTCTTCGGAGTCGAAGTCGAGCATGTCGGTTAAGTCGTCGACAGTGGCTACTAAGTGGGTGGTGGGTGGGTCGCGAATTTCTTCGCCGTCCACATCCCACTCTAGCCGGACATAGTTTGGCCAAGGTTCTCCTGACAGGGAGAGGGACCTTAATGAATTTAGCACATCTTCGAAAGGTGAGTGCTGAAAGATATCCACGGAGGTGAACTCCATGATCGGCGCCCCATCGGATTCGACAGGCACGGATGTAGGTGGCTCGGAGTCCGTGGCCGGGGATAAATCCAGTGGTTCGGCGGCGCGGCTCTTGAAAGGGGTGAAGTCAGTATCTGGCTCTATCGCCACTGAGAGTGCGGCCTCCATGGCGGGGTCTATCTCTCCGCTCTCGGATGGCGCAATTTGCTCCGGATTAACAGCCGGAGTACATGCGGATGCGATCTCCCGAACACTATCCGACGACAGAGTTACGTCTTGCTCGTCACGACTATGTGGCACGTCCGGCATGGGCTCGAATCCGTCGAAGATCAAGTCTCCGCGGATGTCGGCCGTGTAGTTCAAGTTTCCAAATCTGACCTGATGGCCAGGGGCGTAGCTTTCGATCTGCTCCAGATGTCCAAGCGAATTGGCCCGCAGTGCGAAGCCGCCGAATACGAAGATCTGTCCGGGGAGGAAAGCCTCACCCTAGACCGCATCGCTAGCGATGATCGAAGGAGCCATCAAGCCTTATGGTGACGACACAGTGGAACTCTCAATGAAAGCACCAATGTCGGTGTCAAAACCGGCGGATCTCGGGTAGGGGGTCCCGAACTGTGCGTCTAAGGCGGATGGTAACAGGAGGCAGCAGACACGATGTTTACCCAGGTTTGGGCCCTCTTGATGGAGGTAATACCCTACGTCCTGCTTGATTGTTCTTGATGATATGAGTATTACAAGAGTTGATCTACCACGAGATCAAAGAGGCTAAACCCTAGAAGCTAGCCTATGATATGATTGTCTGTTGTTCTATGGACTAAAACCCTCCGGTTTATATAGACACCGGAGGGGGCTAGGGTTACACAAGGTCGGTTACAAAGGAGGAGATATACATATTCGTATTGCCTAGCTTGCCTTCCACGCCAAGTAGAGTCCCATCCGGACACGGGACAAAGTCTTCAATCTTGTATCTTCATAGTCCAACTGTCCGGCCAAAGGATATAGTTCGGCTGTCCGGAGACCCCCTAATCCAGGACTCCCTCAGAATGCCACCGAGCCCTGTTTCAATCGATCCATTCATCTCGTCTCCCTCATCGCAAACCCACGCACGCATAGAGATAGTGAGAGGGAGAGGAACCTAGGGTTCTGCCGCCACCGCAAGAGCTGCCACCGCCGCCTCCACTCACCGTCGCCCGCCGCCGCCTCCTTCACTCGCCGTCACTAGCCGCCGCCTCCACTCATCCTCGCCCACCGCAAGAGACGTCGCCGCCTCCACTCGCCGTCTTTGCCAGTCCCCTTCACCGGCCAATGCCTGCACTCGCCTTCTCATCCACCGCCGGAGAACGACGCCCACTCCCTCGAGCAACGATGTCGTGGTCGATTGGGGTGAGATTTTCTTGGCAGAAATTTCTGTTCTTTGTGGATGCCTTGCTTGATTGATATGTTGCATATTGCTTGATGTGGATGCTCTGGTTGATTGAGGCTTCATACATGATGTTGATATATGATGCATAGTTATTGTTCATTGATGGGTAAATTAATATTTGAAGCTTGTTGTGGATGCTCTGCTTGCTGGATGTACATGTAGATGCTCTACTTGGGTCAAATGGCTATGCTTATTTCATTATGGACATATCTTTTTCTATTTGCTTGCTGGACATGCTTGTTTGCTATACATAGTTCTTCCTTGTGCTATATTCTGGTATAAATTATGGTGAAAATTAACTAGACGGAGAAGGCAGCAAAGAAGGCAGACAAGACAGATAAGGCAATTTGGGATGCATACCATACTAGGGCATTTTGCGAGTTGTGTGCGAGGGAAGTTGAAGCAGGCAAAAGGGGCGGGGGTGTTCTTGAGTCCTAGAGGATATAAGAATTTGGGGGAGAGGTGGTTGCAGATAACTAAGAAAAGTTATGTGAGGATGCAATTCAAGAATAGATGGGAAAATCTCAAAACTATGTATTGTCAATGGAAACAACTGCAACTTGACGCATCTGGACTTGGATGGAATGCTAAGCTAGGAACCATTGATGCTGATACTGATTGGTGGAACACTCACCTAATAGTAAGTTCATGTTACTCATAGCATTTACATTGGGTTTATATTATCTTAATTATCCATTTAGCTGACCGTTTGTTCTTTTGCTATATTTCCGAAAAACCCGGAGCATGCAAAGTATAGGAATGGAGGACCACCCAACTTGGCTGAATGTGACGCCCCGAGACCATTGCGCCATGTGTCTTCCAGTTATTCGCTGTCGTTGCCATGTCTTTTGGTTGCGTGTTACATCTTGCCATGTCATCATGTGCATTGCATCGTCATGTTTTCAAAACTTGCATTTGTCCGGGTTCCCCTAGTTCTGTCCGCTGTCCGTTCTGAGCCCAGCCACACTTGCACGCGCCCGCGGCACGTCCGAAATATTATTTTATAAATGGTCGGAAACTGTTCTCGGAATGGGTTGAAAGTTGGCATGCAGTGTTGTTATGTTGTTAGTAGGTCGCTTGCCAAGTTTCATCGCATTCGGAGTTCGTTTGATGCCCCAACAGATAACTAAGCGGCAATATAGCCGGTCTATCGTCGGACGTTTCCGGTCTCCGGAAACAGTTGCCGGGCCTCTCTCTCTCCTCTCTTCTCAGTCTATCTCTCTACACGGTCCATCTAGCCTACCTACCTACCCCCCTCTGCTTCGGACTGTCTGATGGCGATCGAATGGCTCTGATACGGCCTCAAATCCCCTAAAACCCAAACCCTAGTTAAACTGCTATATATAGCCCTTCCCCTTCCTATTTTAGACATCCCTAGCTACCCTTCCTCTACCTCTAGCCTTCCCCCTCCTCAGTTTCTGCGCCCAGCCGCTCCCCACCGCCATTTGGTGCCGCCCAACTGGCCAGCCGCTGCCGGCCAGGCGCTCTCCATCCCCGTCGCGCCACGTCCCATCAACCTCCCCGCACCGCTCGGGCCCGTCAAAGCCCGTCCGCGGCCCGCCGCGGGCTGAATCTGGCCCGCCGCCGCCCTGCAAGCAATCGAGCCTCCCCGCTACTCCCACTTCTCGCTCCCTCTCGCTCGATCCCGATGGGATTGGGAGCGCTCGCTGCCGCCCACTGGACGACGCCATCTGCCGCCGCCATCGCTGGAGATGAGTACCGCGACCCCGCACCCTCCTTCCACCTCCCCGATCTCTCTCCAACCTCTCCCTCCGTCGTTCTCTCTCTCTCTGCCAGGAATCCCATGGAGCACCGCCGCCGATCTGCTTCACCCTCGCCGGATCCCTTCGACCATCGCCGGAAATGGGGCCGCCGCACCCGGATCTGGTCTGCTCCGACCACCGGCGCCCGTCCCCAACCTCCTGGACCTGCTGCCCCACCCAGTTCACCGCCGCCATGACCTCTGCATTGTGCGTGGGCATAGGTGGACGACCGCTCAGCCTCGCTCGCCTCCTCGCTGGGCCACCAGATCCTGTGCCCCTGGCCCAGATCCAACGCCCGTGTGGGACGCAGGCAGGCCGACCCAACCGCTGCCTAAGCCGGCCTCCTCTGCTTCCGAACTGGGCTAGGCCCATGGTGAGCTCCCCGGTGCCCACCAGATTCGGCCTGCGCCTTTTTTCCATTTTGGCGATTTTATCATTTATTCCAGAGACATCAGTTTACAGAAAAGCCCCTCTAGATCATGCATTTAATAAATCATCAACAGTGCATCGGATTAAAATGTTTTCAACATGTAACATGCTTAGAATTTCATCTAGTTTCACAATTTCCAACTTTCATCCATGTTTAAAATGCTTAAAATGTTGTTTGATTAAATTTGCTCTAATAACATGCTAAAATGCTTTAATTCATAACTAAATAACCGTAGCTCCGATTTTAATAAATTATATATGTAAATGGGGTAGAAAAATGCCTAGTTTAACATGGTGGCCTTACTTTGCATGTTTAACAACTCTAAAATTGTGTTTAGGGCAGAACCGTACCAAATCTAATATATGCATACGGGGATTTACCGGATTTGTTGTTTGTTATATCCGGCCCCATTTAAATTGTTTAGATAGTATAGTTTTGTTATGCTTCACCTCTTGCCATGTTAACCAACATTTAATATTGTTGAGTACATAATCGAGAGAGAACTAAATAAGTCATGTGGTGTTCCGTCAATATGCAACTCATTGCATATTGAGCTCCACTTAACTTGTAGTTTTGCTTGTGCACTTTGCCATGCCATGCCTCATTAAACCGGACATGCATCATACTTGGTTATGCATCATGCCATGATTATGTCGTGGTTGTTTACTATGTTGTTTGCTTCTTTTCGGTGTTGCTTCTTCGGGTTAGTTCCGATAACGTCGCGTTTGTGAGGATTCATTCGACTTCGTCCGTTTGTCTTCTTCATGGACTCGTTCTTCTTCCTTGCGGGATCTCAGGCAAGATGACCATACCCTCGAAATCACTTCTATCTTTGCTTGCTAGTTGCTCGTGAAGGAAATATGCCCTAGAGGCAATAATAAAGTTATTATTTATTTCCTTATATCATGATAAATGTTTATTATTCATGCTAGAATTGTATTGATCGGAAACGTAATACTTGTGTGAATACATAGACAAACAAAGTGTCACTAGTATGCCTCTACTTGACTAGCTCGTTAATCGAAGATGGTTATGTTTCCTAACCATAGACATGAGTTGTCATTTGATTAACGAGATCACATCATTAGGAGAATGATGTGATTGACATGACCCATTCCATTAGCTTAGCACCCGATCGTTTAGTATGTTGCTATTGGTTTCTTCATGACTTATACATGTTCCTATGGCTATGAGATTATGCAACTCCCGTTTACCGAAGGAACACTTTATGTGCTACCAAATGTCACAACGTAACTGGGTGATTATAAAGGTGCTCTACAGGTGTCTCCAAAGGTACATGTTGGGTTGGCGTATTTCGAGATTAGGATTTGTCGCTCCGATTGTCGGAGAGGTATCTCTGGGCCCTCTCGGTAATACACATCACTTAAGCCTTGCAAGCAATGCAACTAATAAGTTAGTTGCAAGATGATGTATTATGGAACGAGTAAAGAGACTTGCCGGTAACGAGATTGAACTAGGTATTGAGATACCGACGATCGAATCTCGGGCAAGTAACATACCGATGACAAAGGGAACAACGTATGTTGTTATGCTGTCTGACCGATAAAGATCTTCGTAGAATATGTAGGAGCCAATATGAGCATCCAGGTTCCGCTATTGGTTATTGACCGGAGACGTGTCTCGGTCATGTATACATTGTTCTTGAACCCGTAGGGTCCGCACGCTTAACATTACGATGACAGTTTCATTATGAGGTTATATATTTTGATGTACCAAAGGTTGTTAGGAGTCCCGGATGTGATCACGAACTTGACGAGGAGTCTCGAAATGGTCGAGACATAAAGATCGATATATTGGACGACTATATTTGGACACCCGAAAGGTTCCGGGTAAGATTGGGACAATACAGGATCACCGGGAGGTTATCGGAACCCCCCGGGAGGTATATGGGCCTTATTGGGCCTTAGTGGAAAGGAGGGGAAAGGGGCAAGGGAGGGGGCACGCCCCCCAAGCCCAATCCGAATTGGGAGGGGGGCCGCCCCCCTTTTCCTTCCTCCCTCCTTCCTCTTCCTTCCCTGTCCTACTCCTAATAGGAAAAAGGGGAGTCCTACTCCCGGTGGGAGTTGGACTCCCCCCTTGGGCGCGCCACCCTCCTTGGCCGGCCCCCTCCTCCACTCCTTTATATACAGGGGCAGGGGTGCACCCCAGAGACACAATAATTGATCATTGATCTCTTAGCCGTGTGCGGTGCCCCCCTCCACCATAATCCTCGATAATATTGTAGCGGTGCTTAGGCGAAGCCCTGCGACGGTAGAACATCAAGATCGTCACCACGCCGTCGTGCTGACAGAACTCATCCCCGACACTTTGCTGGATCGGAGTCCGGGGATCGTCATCGAGCTGAACGTGTGCAAAAACTCGGAGGTGACGTAGTTTCGGTGCTTGATCGGTCGGGCCGTGAAGACGTACGACTACATCAACCGCGTTTTCATAACGCTTCCGCTTCCGGTCTACGAGGGTATGTAGACAACACTCTCCCCTCATGTTGCTGTGCATCACCATGATCTTGCGTGTGCGTAGGAATTTTTTTGAAATTACTACGTTCCCCAACAGTGGTATCAGAGCCAAGTTTTATGTGTTGATGTTATATGCACGAGTAGAACACAAGTGAGTTGTGGGCGATATAAGTCATACTGCTTACCAGCATGTCATACTTTGGTTCAGCGGTATTGTTGGATGAAGCGGCCCGTACCAACATTACGCGTATGCTTACTCAAGACTGGTTCTACCGACGTGCTTTGCACATAGGTGGCTGGCGGGTGTCAGTTTCTCCAACTTTAGTTGAACCGAGTGTGGCTAGCCTGGTCCTTGCGAAGGTTAAAACAGCACCAACTTGACAAACTATCGTTGTGGTTTTTGATGCGTAGGTAAGATTGGTTCTTGCTAAGCCCGTAGCAGCCACGTAAAACTTGCAACAAACAAAGTAGAGGACGTCTAACTTGTTTTTGCAGGGCATGTTGTGATGTGATATGGTCAAGGCATGATGCTAAATTTTATTGTATGAGATGATCATGTTTTGTAACCAAGTTATCGGCAACTGGCAGGAGCCATATGGTTGTCGCTTTATTGTATGCAATGCAATCGCCCTGTAATGCTTTACTTTATCACTAAGCGGTAGCGATAGTCATAGAAGCATAAGATTGGCGAGACGACAATGATGCTACGATGGAGATCAAGGTGTCGCGCCAGTGACGATGGTGATCATGACGATGCTTCGGAGATGGAGATCACAAGCACAAGATGATGATGGCCATATCATATCACTTATATTGATTGCATGTGATGTTTATCTTTTATGCATCTATCTTGCTTTGATTGACGGTAGCATTATAAGATGATCTTCACTAAATTTCAAGATAAAAGTGTTCTCCCTAAGTATGCACCATTGCCAAAGTTCGTCGTGCCCAGACACCACGTGATGATTGGGTGTGATAAGCTCTATGTCCATCTACAATGGGTGCAAGCCAGTTTTGCACACGCAGAATACTCAGGTTAAACTTGACGAGCCTAGCATATGCAGATATGGCCTCGGAACACTGAGACTGAAAGGTCGAGCGTGAATCATATAGTAGATATGATCAACATAGTGATGTTCACCATTGAAAACTACTCCATTTCACGTGATGATCGGTTATGGTTTAGTTGATTTAGATCACGTGATCACTTAGAAGATTAGAGGGATGTCTTTCTAAGTGGGAGTTCTTAAGTAATATGATTAATTGAACTTAAAGTTATCATGAACTTAGTACCTGATAGTATCTTGCTTGTTTATGTTTGATTGTAGATAGATGGCCCGTGTTGTTGTTCCGTTGAATTTTAATGCGTTCCTTGAGAAAGCAAAGTTGAAAGATGGTAGCAATTATACGGACTGGGTCCGTAACTTGAGGATACCCTCATTGCTGCATAGAAGAATTACGTCCTGGAAGCACCGCTGGGTGCCAGGCCTGCTGCTGCTGCAACTGACGATGTTAAGAACATTTGGCAGAGCAAAGCTGATGACTACTCGATAGTTCAATGTGCCATGCTTTACGGCTTAGAACCGGGTCTTCAACAACGTTTTGAACGTCATGGAGCATATGAGATGTTCCAGTAGTTGAAGCTAATATTTCAAGCAAATGCCCGGATTAAAAGATAAGAAGTCTCCAATAAGTTCTATAGCTGCAAGATGGAGGAGAACAGTTCTGTCAGTGAGCATATACTCAAAATGTCTGGGTATAATAATCACTTGATTCAACTAGGAGTTAATCTTTCGGATGATTGCGTCATTGACAGAATTCTCCAATCACTTCCACCTAGCTACAAGAGCTTCCTGATGAACTATAATATGCAAGGGATGGATAAGACAATTCCCGAGCTCTTCGCAATGCTAAAAGCTGCGGAGGTAGAAATCAAGAAGGAGCATCAAGTGTTGATGGTCAACAAGACCACTAGTTTCAAGAAAAAGGGCAAGGGGAAGAAGAAGAGGAACTTCAAGAAGAACAACAAGCAAGTTGCTGCTCAGGAGAAGAAACCCAAGTCTGGACCTAAGCCTGAAACTGAGTGCTTCTACTGCAAGCAGACTGGTCACTGGAAGCGGAACTGCCCCAAGTATTTGGCGGATAAGAAGGATGGCAAGGTGAACAAAGGTATATGTGATATACATGTTATTGATGTGTACCTTACTAGAGCTCGCAGTAGCACCTGGGTATTTGATACTGGTTCTGTTGCTAATATTTGCAACTCGAAACAGGGACTACGGATTAAGCGAACACTGGCGAAGGACGAGGTGATGATGCGCGTGGGAAATGGTTCCAAAGTCGATGTGATCGCGGTCAGCACACTACCTCTACATCTACCATCAGGATTAGTATTCGACCTAAATAATTGTTATTTGGTGCCAGCGTTGAGCATGAACATTATATCTGGATCTTGTTTGATGCGAGACGGTTATTCATTTAAATCAGAGAATAATGGTTGTTCTATTTATATGAGTAATATCTTTTATGGTCATGCACCCTTGAAGAGTGGTCTATTTTTGATGAATCTCGATAGTAGTGATACACATATTCATAATGTTGAAGCCAAAAGATGCAGAGTTGATAATGATAGTGCAACTTATTTGTGGCACTGTCGTTTAGGTCATATCGGTGTAACGCGCATGAAGAAACTCCATACTGATGGACTTTTGGAACCACTTGATTATGAATCACTTGGTACTTGCGAACCGTGCCTCATGGGCAAGATGACTAAAACGCCGTTCTCCGGTACTATGGAGAGAGCAACAGATTTGTTGGAAATCATACATACAGATGTATGTGGTCCAATGAATGTTGAAGCTCGTGGCGAATATCGTTATTTTCTCACCTTCACAGATGATTTAAGCAGATATGGGTATATCTACTTAATGAAACATAAGTCTGAAACATTTGAAAAGTTCAAAGAATTTCAGAGTGAAGTTGAAAATCATCGTAACAAGAAAATAAAGTTTCTACGATCTGATCATGGAGGAGAATATTTGAGTTACGAGTTTGGTTTACATTTGAAACAATGCGGAATAGTTTCGCAACTCACGCCACCCGGAACACCACATCGTAATGATGTGTCAGAACGCCGTAATCGTACTTTACTTGATATGGTGCAATCTATGATGTCTCTTACAGATTTACCGCTATCGTATTGGGGTTATGCTTTAGAGACGGCCGCATTCACGTTAAATAGGGCACCATCAAAATCCATTGAGACGACGCCTTATGAACTATGGTTTGGCAAGAAACCAAAGTTGTCGTTTCTGAAAGTTTGGGGCTGCGATGCTTATGTGAAAAAGCTTCAACCTGATAAGCTCGAACCCAAATCGGAGAAATGTGTCTTCATAGGATACCCGAAGGAGACTGTTGGGTACACCTTCTATCACAGATCCGAAGGCAAGACATTTGTTGCTAAGAATGGATCCTTTCTAGAGAAGGAGTTTCTCTCGAAAGAAGTGAGTGGGAGGAAAGTAGAACTTGATGAGGTAACTGTACCTGCTCCCTTATTGGAAAGTAGTACATCACAGAAACCGGTTTCTGTGACACCTACACCAATTAGTGAGGAAGCTAATTATGATGATCATGAAACTTCAGAACAAGTTACTACTGAACCTCGTAGATCAACCAGAGTAAGATCCGCACCAGAGTGGTACGGTAATCCTGTTCTGGAAGTCATGCTACTAGATCATGATGAACCTACAAACTATGAAGAAGCAATGGTGAGCCCAGATTCCGCAAAATGGCTTGAAGCCATGAAATCTGAGATGGGATCCATGTATGAGAACAAAGTGTGGACTTTGGTTGACTTGCCCAATGATCGGCAAGCAATTGAAAATAAATGGATCTTCAAGAAGAAGACTGACGCTGATGGTAATGTTACTGTCTACAAAGCTCGACTTGTCGCAAAAGGTTTTCGACAAGTTCAAGGAATTGACTACGATGAGACCTTCTCACCTGTAGCGATGCTTAAGTCTGTCCGAATCATGTTAGCAATTGCCGCATTTTATGATTATGAAATTTGGCAGATGGATGTCAAAACTGCATTCCTGAATGGATTTCTGGAAGAAGAGTTGTATATGATGTAGCCGGAAGGTTTTGTCGATCCAAAAGGAGCTAACAAAGTGTGCAAGCTCTAGTGATCCATTTATGGACTGGTGCAAGCATCTCGGAGTTGTAATAAACGCTTTGATAGTGTGATCAAAGCATTTGGTTTTGTACAAACTATTGGAGAAGCCTGTATTTACAAGAAAGTGAGTGGGAGCTCTGTAGCATTTCTGATATTATATGTGGATGACATATTGCTAATCGGAAATGATATAGAATTTCTGGATTGCATAAAGGGATACTTGAATAAGAGTTTTTCAATGAAAGACCTCGATGAAGCTGCTTACATATTGGGCATTAAGATCTATAGAGGTAGACCAAGACGCTTAATTGGACTTTCACAAAGCATATACCTTGACAAAGTTTTGAAGAAGTTCAAAATGAATCAAGCAAAGAAAGGATTCTTGCCTGTGTTACAAGGTGCGAAGTTGAGTAAGACTCAATGCCCGACCACTGCAGAAGATAGAGAGAAAATGAAAGATGTTCCCTATGCTTCAACCATAGGCTCTATCATGTATGCAATGCTATGTACCAGACCTGATGTGTGCCTTGCTATAAGTCTAGCAGGGAGGTACCAAAGTAATCCAGGAGTGGATCACTGGACAGCGGTCAAGAACATCCTGAAATACCTGAAAAGGACTAAGGATATGTTTCTCGTATATTGAGGTGACAAAGAGCTCATCGTAAATGGTTACGTTGATGCAAGCTTTGACACTGATCCGGACGATTCTAAATCGCAAACCGGATACGTATTTACATTAAATGATGGAGCTATCAGTTGGTGCAGTTCTAAACAAAGCGTCGTGGCAGGATCTACATGTGAAGCGGAGTACATAGCTGCTTCGGAAGCAGCAAATGAAGGATTCTGGATGAAGGAGTTCATATCCGATCTAGGTGTCATACCTAGTGCATCGGGTCCAATGAAAATCTTTTGTGACAATACTGGTGCAATTGCCTTGGCAAAGGAATCCAAATTTCACAAGAGAACCAAGCACATCAAGAGACGCTTCAATTCCATCCGGGATCTAGTCCAGGTAGGAGACATAGAGATTTGCAAGATACATACGGATCTGAATGTAGCAGACCATTGACTAAGCCTCTTCCATGAGCAAAACATGATCAGCACCAAGGCTCCATGGGTGTTAGAATCATTACTGTGTAATCTAGATTATTGACTCTAGTGCAAGTGGGAGACTGAAGGAAATATGCCCTAGAGGCAATAATAAAGTTATTATTTATTTCCTTATATCATGATAAATGTTTATTATTCATGCTAGAATTGTATTAACTGGAAACGTAATACATGTGTGAATACATAGACAAACAAAGTGTCACTAGTATGCCTCTACTTGACTAGCTCGTTAATCGAAGATGGTTATGTTTCCTAACCATAGCCATGAGTTGTCATTTGATTAACAGGATCACATCATTAGGAGAATGATGTGATTGACATGAGCCATTCCATTAGCTTAGCACCCGATCGTTTAGTATGTTGCTATTGCTTTCTTCATGACTTATACATGTTCCTATGACTATGAGATTATGCAACTCCCGTTTACCGGAGGAACACTTTGTGTGCTACCAAACGTCACAACGTAACTGGGTGATTATAAAGGTGCTCTACAGGTGTCTCCAAAGGTACATGTTGGGTTGGCGTATTTCGAGATTAGGATTTGTCGCTCCGATTGTCGGAGAGGTATCTCTGGGCCCTCTCGGTAATACACATCACTTAAGCCTTGCAAGCAATGCAACTAATAAGTTAGTTGCAAGATGATGTATTATGGAACGAGTAAAGAGACTTGCCGGTAACGAGATTGAACTAGGTATTGAGATACCGACGATCGAATCTCGGGCAAGTAACATACCGATGACAAAGGGAACAACGTATGTTGTTATGCGGTCTGACCGATAAAGATCTTCATAGAATATGTAGGAGCCAATATGAGCATCTAGGTTCCTCTATTGGTTATTGACTGGAGATGTGTCTCGGTCATGTCTACATTGTTCTCGAACCCATAGGGTCCGTACGCTTAACGTTATGATGGCAGTTTCATTATGAGTTTATATATTTTGATGTACCAAAGGTTGTTCGGAGTCCCGGATGTGATCACGGACTTGACGAGGAGTCTCGAAATGGTCGAGACATAAAGATCGATATATTGGACGACTATATTTGGACACCGGAAAGGTTCCGGGTAAGATTGGGACAATACCGGATCACCAGGAGGTTATCGGAACCCCCCGGGAGGTATATGGGCCTTATTGGGCCTTAGTGGAAAGGAGGGGAAAGGAGCAAGGGAGGGGGCGCGCCCCCCCAAGCCCAATCCGAATTGGGAGGGGGGCCGGCCCCCCCTTTCCTTCCTCCCTCCTTCCTCTTCCTTCCCTCTCCTACTCCTAATAGGAAAAAGGGGAGTCCTACTCCCGGTGGGAGTTGGACTCCCCCCCTTGGGCGCGCCACCCTCCTTGGCCGGCCCCCTCCTCCACTCCTTTATATACGGGGGCAGGGGGGCACCCTAGAGACACAACAATTGATCATTCATCTCTTAGCCGTGTGCGGTGCCCCCCTCCACCATAATCCTCGATAATATTGTAGCGGTGCTTAGGCGAAGCCCTGCGACGATAGAACATCAAGATCGTCACCACGCCGTCGTGTTGACGGAACTCATCCCCGACACTTTGCTGGATCGGAGTCCGGGGATCGTCATCGAGCTGAACGTGTGCAAAAACTCGGAGGTGCCATAGTTTCGGTGCTTGATCGGTCGGGCCGTGAAGACGTACGACTACATCAACCGCGTTGTTATAATGCTTCCGCTTCCGGTCTATGAGGGTACATAGACAACACTCTCCCCTCTCGTTGTTGTGCATCACCATGATCTTGCGTGTGCGTAGGAATTTTTTTGAAATTACTACGTTCCCTAACAGCTCGCTCTATTGCTATGCTGCGATACCTACCACTTGCTATATCATGCCTCCCATATTGCCATGTCAAGCCTCTAACCCACCTTGTCCTAGCAAACCGTTGTTTGGCTATGTTACCGCTTTGCTCAGCCCCTCTTATAGCGTTGCTAGTTGCAGGTGAAGATGAAGTTTGTTCCTTGTTGGAACTTGGACATTTTGTTGGGATATCATTATTATATCTTGTTTACTTTAATGCATCTATATACTTGGTAAAGGGTGGAAGGCTTGGCCTTATGCCTGGTGTTTTGTTCCACTCTTAGCGCCCTAGTTTTCTGTCATACCGGTGTTATGTTCCTTGATTTTGCGTTCCTTATGCGGTTGGGTTATAATGGGAACCCCTTGACAGTTCGCCTTGAATAAAACTCCTCCAGCAAGGCCCAACCTTGGTTTTACCATTTGCTACCTAAGCCTTTTTCCCTTGGGTTCTGCAGACTCAAGGGTCATCTTTATTTTAAACCCTCAGGCGAGTGCTCCTCTGAGTGTTGGTCCAAACTAGAGCACCGTGCGGGGCCATCCCTTGGCAACTTGGGTTACGTCGGCTCCTGTATGCTTAGCTTATCTGGTGTGCCTTGAGAACGAGATATGTGCAGCTCCTATCGGGATTTGTCGGCACAGCGGGTGGTCTTACTGGTCTTGTTTTACCATTGTCGAAATGTCTTGTAACCGGGATTCCGAGTCTGATCGGGTCTTCCCGGGAGAAGGAATATCCTTTGTTGACTGTGAGAGCTTGTGATGGGTTAAGTTGGGACACCCCTGCAGGGTTTGAACTTTCGAAAGCCGTGCCTGCGGTTATGGGCAGATGGGAATTTGTTAATGTCCAGTTGTAGAGAACTTGACACTTGACTTAATTAAAATGCATCAACCACGTGTGTAGCCATGATGGTCTCTTTTCGTCGGAGTCCGGGAAGTGAACACGGCTTTGGAGTTATGTGTGAACGTAAGTAGTTTCAGGATCACTTCTTGATCACTTCTAGTTCACGATCGTGCTTTGCTTCTCTTCTCGCTCTCATTTGCGTAAGTTAGCCACCATATATGCTAGTGCTTTGCTGCAGCTCCACCTCACTACCTTTTTCTTACCCATAAGCTTAAATAGTCTTGATCTCGCGGGTGTGAGATTGCTGAGTCCTTGTGGCTCACAGATACTTCCAAACAGTTGTAGGTGCCGATGATACCAGTGCAGATGACGCCGCTGAGCTCAAGTGGGAACTCGATGAAGATCTTGTTTGTTGTGTTGTTTAGTTTTCCTTTTGATCAGTGGTGGAGCCTAGTCGGGGCGATCGGGGATCTAAGCATTAGGGGTGGTCTTCTTTTATTTTGGTTCCGTAGTCGAACCTTGTTTGTATTCTGGATGATGTAATGCTATATTTATGTATTGTGTGAAGTGGCGATTATAAGCAAACTCTTTATCCTTTTCTTATTCAGTACATGGGATGTGTAAAGATTACCCCACTTGCGACATGCCAACTATGCGGTTATGCCTCTAAGTCGTGCTCCGACATGTGGGAGATATAGCCGCATCGTGGGTGTTACTAGTTGGTAATCAGAGCCTTCCCCGACTTAGGAGCCCCCCCTGCTTGATCGAATCATTGACGTTGCTGAGTTTAGAAAAATGTTTTGAGTCTTATAGGATTATATACATCGGAGAGTAGGATTCTTTTTACTCCTTAGTCCCTTCGTCGCTCTGGTGAGGCCTCCTGACGTGGAGTTTTGCCTCTTCTCTCCTCAAATTTCACGAATTTTTTTTAGGATCACGTGGGTATCTTGGAATCGTTCCGGTGGTTTTGTGACGAGAACATTGTTCTTGGTGCCTCCTGACATTTAGGGGTTGTGGCAGTGCCCCGGGGAGTTGAGCTCCGAGGTGTTGTCGTCATAATTTTACCGTTGTAGTTCTGGAATACTTGAGTTTCGCCGACAATGAAAATCTCTTTATGAAGTTGTTGGTGAGATAACCTCGACGCCACCCAGCACTGGGGCGGGAGTTCGAGAGTATTGCCATAACTCGTATAACAGATGCTTTTCGAAGGTTGAGGTAAATGATTTCCAAAGGTTTCTTGGTTATGTGTTGAAGGATGGATACAACTGGATGTAGGATTTGCTAGTTTTGGGTGAGATATTATGCTTCCCCTGTATCCCCAACACCTGATTGCATAACCAGAAAGTTTCAGGAGTTTATAAGTTGGAAATCAAGTATCATGTAGGAATTCTTTCCAACAGACACATGATACGATATGGGGTCTATCATATGTTTGTTTCCAGCTTATTCTGCAAGCCAATCCTTTGTTTTTGTTTTTGTTGTGGTATTCGAGTTGCTTCGAAGTCAAGTGTTGATTCCATACCTTTTTCCTAAGTGGTGTTCTCATATTTCTATGGGAATACTAATCCTTCATGATAATCGAGATTGTCATGTCAATCCTTCTCAACCGATTGTTTTCTCTTCAAGTGGATCCGATCATGTCAACATTCGCAAGACCACTTTTCAGTTTTTCCCAACGGTGTTCGTTCCATATGCCCAAGTTGCCTTTGTTTTCCCTCCCTCCCACCCTTTTTCATCAAGGACTCAAATCTCTTAATCGAGTATCCTTTTATTGATGGGAAGTCTCTCCATTCTTTTTCGTCAATGTTCTTATCCGGTGATTCTCAGGAAGATACTAAGGAAGCTTTGAGTTCATCATTCTTCATTCTTTTCTTCTCCGATGGATTCAATTCAAGCTTTGGTGTTGATCATATCCTTTTCCCTCATTTCAAATGTTTTCCCATGTCGTTGCACCTCTTAATCTTTCACCTCTCGCTAGTCATTTGTTCGGGAGTGCTGAAGATGTCTTAGAAGGCTCGTCTTGTCATTCAAGATCCGTTCAACCTATTTCGAGGTTGTTACCTCGTTCGAGCCATTTAATTCAACCGACACAATCTATCTTCAAATCATTTCAATGGTGTTTCTCTTAAGTGGGTCCTAACCCACATGTCTTTTCCTAGGATCTTACCTGACTCTTCTAATTTTACCGGAGTTATTCTCAAATTCATTTCAAAGTTTGATGTAAGAATGAGTTATCATCAGTCAAATGTCTTGCACCAAGGTCTTCCAAATTCTTCACCGTTGGCCCAACCTTTAAATTCGTCATCCCGGAGTATCTCAACAATTCATGGTGGTGTTTCTCGTCGTCATTCTCAACATTTGAAGACCAAAGAAGAGTTTTTCCTCCAAATCTTGCTCCATTCTCTTCAAGATTCATGGTTCTAGTTTGATGCCATCCTCTCATAATTGTTTTCGATTGTGAGAATTCTTTCCACCTATTCGGAGCAATTCAAGATTCTTTTTAGTCTGATTCTCCGAAGGTCATCATCTCAAAATTATTCATTCAATCTTTCAGCTCTCGTTCTCCAAATCTTACCGGTGCATCGATCAACCATCCTCTAATCAGTTTATGATCTGTTCGTTCTCTTGTATCTAAACTTTCTCAAGCATCTTCATTCATTTGCTAATTCTTACCGGTGATTCATCCCTTTTACTTCGTTCATTTTCAATTCTTACGGTGGTTTGTTCAACATTCTTCTTCCTTCGTTTTCATATCAATTTATTCGTTGTTTCAATCCTACCGGTGGTTTGTTGAAGACCTTCCCAAGTTGGCGCTATATCTATCTTAATTCTTTCTACGAGAATAACTAGTATGCCAAATCCATTGATTGTCATCAATTTAATTGGTGAAGGATACACATAACATAATTCTTATTCTTGTTTCATCCAAGCGATTAATTCCTTATTCCGAAGGCTCATCAAATTCTTTATTTAATTTGTTCATCTATCATTTCCGGAGTTCCAAGTTTCCACGTATCTCGTCACAAAGCTTCATTTAATGATTGCAAGGCTTCAACCTTATTCTCTTCATCCTTCATTCCGTTTGATCATCCTTTTATTACCGGAGTTCTTCATGGAGGCTCTACATGATGACTCATCAAGGATTTAATTCCTTCTCGAAGTGTTCATTGAGATTCTTTTCAGAGGAGCTCAAGTATTCTTCATCTTGCATTCCGAAGTGCAATTCTTTCTACCTTATCTTTTGAGATGGTGTTATGTCATTTTTGACAATTTCTGTGTGTTTCATGATTCACAAGTTCAGGAATGGGATATTTAAAACCATCACCTTCTTCCTTGGAGTTATGTTGGTATAGATTTCACCTAAAGCCTTCCATTGGGAATGTTGCTATTTATGGTGTTTATCGATGATCCAAGTTTCCTCCTATTCTCGCGATGAAAGATGTTTTCATCTCTCCGTCGCTCTCAAGCAAGCAATTGTTTTTCTTTTGTGGCAGGTTTTCACCTCAAGTTTTTCAGATGTTTTCCTTAATCCCACAACAAGCTTACTCTTTTCGTTGTGGATTTTCCAACAACTCTGTTCGACCCTTCTCCTAAAGATGTTGTTCAAGCTCATTTGAGGTAGAAGATGTTGTTTTCTCCTTCGTTCTTTTGATTCCATTCTTACATTTGTTCCGGAGGCATTGTGTTGTTGCTTTTTTTCGACCCATCATCTTGTTTTGTCAAGATCATGTTTAATTCCTTTCATTTACAACCAGAGTGCTGTCCAAATTATATCATTCTTATTCCTTCTCTACTTTGTTTTTAACCGGAGTGTTGTGTCTATTATTCCTCTTCTAACCAGACTCTCATCCAAGTGCTTTCATTTTGCCAAGCTCATATTCTTTACCTTCCATTTCCAACCGGAGTGTTGTCGTAATTGATCCTTATCGTTCCTTGTGCATCTCGTTCTATCGGAGTGTTTGCATGTACTTCTTGTCCATTGCAATCCTTTTCTTTTGTCTTTCAACCTACAAGGTTCTCGTAATGTTCCTTGTTCCCCTTTTCTAACGGAGAGTTATAAACTTTGTTCATCTTTGTTGTATTCCTTCTTTCAAGTTGTTAAACCTATAAAGGTTCTTGTATTCACTCGTTTGTCAAAGAAGCAACTTAGTTTTACCTCTCCTCTTCCTCTTCCGTTTTCCCTCCGGTGCCATCCTAGATCTCGGGACGAGATCCTCTCGTAGTGGTGGAGTGTTGTGACGCCCCGAGACCGTTGCGCCAGGTGTCTTCCAGTTATTCGCTGTTGTTGCCATGTCTTTTGCTTGCGTGTTGCATCTTGCCATGTCATCATGTGCATTGCATCGTCATGTTTTCAAAACTTGCATTCGTCCGGGTTCCCCCAGTTCCGTCCGCTGTCCGTTCTGAGCCCAACCACACTTGCACGCGCCCGCGACACGTCCGAAATATTATTTTATAAGTGGCCGGAAACTATTCTCGGAATGGGTTGAAAGTTGGCATGCAGTGTTGTTATGTTGTTAGTAGGTCGCCTGCCAAGTTTCATCGCATTCGGAGTTCGTTTGATGCCCCAACGGATAACTATAGCGGCAATATAGCCGGTCTGTCGTCGGACGTTTTCGGTCTCTAGAAACAGCCGCCGGGCCTCTCTCTCTCTCTCTCCTCTCTTCTCAGTCTATCTCTCTACACAGTCCATCTAGCCCACCTACCTACCCCCCTCCGCTTTGAACCGTCTGATGGCGATCGAATGGCTCCGATACGGCCTCAAATCCCCTAAAACCCAAACCCTAGCTAAAACTGCTACATATAGCCATTCCCCTTCCTATTTTGGACATCCCTAGCTACCCTTCCTCTACCTCTAGCCTTCCCCCTCCTCAGTTTCCGCGCCCAACCGCTCCCCCGCCGCCATTTTGCGCCACCCAACTGGCCAGCCGTCGCTGGCCAGGCGCTCTCCACCATCCCCATCATGCCACGTCACCATCAACCTCCCCGCACCGCTCGGGCCTGTCGAAGCCCGTTCGCGGCCCGCTGCGGGCCGAATCTGGCCCGACGCCGCCCTGCAAGCAACCGAGCCGCCCCACTCCTCCCACTTCTCGCTCCCTCTCGCTCGATCCCGATGGGATTGGGAGCGCTTGCTGCCGCCCACTGGACGACGCCATCTGCCGCCGCCATCGCCGGAGATGAGTACCGGCGACCCCGCACCCTCCTTCCTCCTCCCCGATCTCTCTCTAACCTCACCCTTTGCCGTTCTCTCTCTCTCTCTGCGAGGAATCCCGTGGAGCACCGCCGCTGATCTGCTTCACCCTCGCCGGATCCCTTCGACCATCGCCGGAAATGGGGCCGCCGCACCCGGATCTGGTCTGCTTCGGCCACCGGCGCCCGTCCCCAACCTCCTGTACCTGCTGCCTCCACCTAGTTCGCCGCCGCCATGACCTCTACGTTGTGCACGGGCACAGGTGGATGACCGCTCAGCCTCGCTCGCCTCCTCGCTGGGCCACTAGATCCTGCGCCCCTGGCCCAGATCCAGCGCCCGTGTGGGCCGCAGGCAGGACGGCCCAACTGCTGCCTAAGCCGGCCTTCTCTGCTTCCGAACTGGGCTAGGCCCATGGTGAGCTCCCTAGTGACCACCAGATTCGGCATGCACCTTTTTTTTCATTTTGGCGATTTTATCATTTATTCCAGAGACAACAGTTTATAGAAAAGCCCCTCTAGATCATGCATTTAATAAATCATCAACCGTGCATCGGATTAAAATGTTTTCAACATGTAACATGCTTAGTATTTCATCTAGTTTCACAATTTCCAACTTTCATCCATGTTTAAAATGTTTAAAATGTTGTTTGATTAAATTTGCTCTAATAACATGCTAAAATACTTTAATTCATAACTAAATAACCGTAGCTCCAATTTTAATAAATTATATATGTAAATGGGGTAGAAAAATGCCTAGTTTAACATGGTGGCCTTACTTTGCATGTTTAACAACTCTAAAATTGTGTTTAGGGTAGAACCGTGCCAAATCTAATATATGCATATGGGGATTTACCGGATTTGTTGTTTGTTATATCCGGCCCCATTTAAATTGTTTAGATAGTATAGTTTTGTTATGCTTCACCTCTTGCCATGTTAACCAACATTTAATATTGTTGAGTACATAATCAAGAGAGAACTAAATAAGTCATGTGGTGTTCCGTCAATATGCAACTCGTTGCATATTGAGCTCCATTTAACTTGTAGTTTTGCTTGTGCACTTTGCCATGCCATGCCTCATTAAACCGGACATGCATCATACTTGGTTGTGCATCCTGCCATGATTATGTCATGGTTGTTTACTATGCTGTTTGCTTCTTTTTAGTGTTGCTTCTTCGGGTTAGTTCCGATAACATCGCATTTGTGAGGATTTGTTCGACTTCGTCCATTTGTCTTCTTCATGGACTCATTCTTCTTCCTTGCCGGATATCAGGTAAGGTGACTGTCGGTGTCAAAACTGGCGGATCTCGGGTAGGGGGTCCCAAACTGTGCGTCTAGGCAGATGGTAATAGGAGACGAGGGACACGATGTTTTTACCCAGGTTTGGGCCCTCTCGATGGAGGTAAAACCCTACTCCTGCTTGATTGATCTTGATGATATGAGTATTACAAGAGTTGATCTATCTCGAGATCGAAGAGGCTAAACCCTAGAAGCTAGCCTATGGTATGATTGTTGTTGTTGTTGGTCCTACGGACTAAACCCTCTGGTTTATATAGACACCGGAGGGGGCTAGGGTTACACAGAGTCGGCTACAAGGAAGAGATCTACATATCCGCACTGCCAAGCTTGCCTTCCACGCCAAGGAGAGTCCCATCCGGACACGGGAAGAAGTCTTCAATCTTGTATCTTCATAGTCCAATAGTCCGGCCAAAGGATATAGTCTGGCTGTCCGGATACCCCCTAATCCAGGACTCCCTCAGTAGCCCCTGAACCAGGCTTCAATGACGATGAGTCCGGCGCGCAGATTGTCTTTGGCATTGCAAGGCGGGTTCCTCCTCCGAATACTTCATAGAAGATTTTGAACACGAGGATCGTGTCCGGCTCTGGAAAACAAGTTCCACATGCCACCGTAGAGAGAATAATATTTCCATAAATCTAATCTGCTGACGTACCCCGTAGTGTGACATCACACCACAACCAGGTCTTATTCGAATCGTTTTTCATAACCAATCTCAGCGTGTTTCGTGAGGCGGTTTCCTTGGCATGTCTTGTCGAAGCAGAGATCGTGTCCCGTTTATTACGGGATTCTCATCAATACGGACGTGGGTAACCCAACCATGCCTATTGGTAGGACTCCTAGATCTTAGGCAAGTCCCAAATGGCCACGAGGAGGACGCTTGATATTCACCCTCTTTATAAAGGGGACAAGGCTTTTTCTTTTTTCCCTCTCGTGCTCAATCAAATCCTTCCCCCACCTCGAGTTCTAACACCCAAAACTCAGGTCAGGTGCTTTGGACCTTCAACTATGTCCGGATCCAACCTTCAAGGTCGGTGGATGCCTTCCTCCGTCACGGAGGAGGACATCAAGAGGTTGAGAGAGGCCAGATATCTGACCACCGAAATTTCGCATCCGCTGCCCGCCCGAGGGCAGGTCGTCCCTACTCCCGAACCCAACGAGAGCATCGTGTTCGTCTCCCACTTCCTCCGAGGACTAGGCCTCGCTCTGGATCCCTTTGTTAGGGGTCTTATGTTCTATTATGGGCTAGATTTTCACGATCTGGCCCCGGATTCCCTTCTTCACATTTCGTCATTTATTGTCGTATGTGAGGCCTTCCTCCGCATTACCCCTCACTTCGGCATGTGGCTCAAGACCTTCGATGTGAAGCCGAAGATGATCGAGGGGCAGCACGCAGCGTGTGGAGGCGCTTTAATAAGCAAAATTGTTGACGCTCCATGGCCCAAGGGTAGCTTCCCAGAGGTGTCCGGATTGTGGCAGCGGGAGTGGTTCTACATCACAGCTCCCAGAAGTGCCAAGTGGGTAGCTGCCCCCACCTTTCGCTCAGGCCCCCCACCACAACTGACGTCATGGATTAGCAGGGGGCTGAGCTGGGGTCCAGCCAAGGGCGTGCCAATACTACAAAGCCGTATCCGAGATCTCTTTGAGAGAGATTTCAGTCTGGTTATGGCAGTGCAAGCTATGCTAGTTCGTCGAGTCCAGCCTTGCAAACGCCGGCCCCTTCGCATGTGGGAATTCAACCCGGAAGTACCGCGAGCTATTCAACACTTCCTTGGCATGACGCCCGAGGAGATGTACAAATTGTTCTTTGGACCACAAGTAATGTGTCCGGACATCACTAAGGATGCAGGTCTGAGCTGCAATTGCCCGGATACCCAAGTAAGTAGCCCCGCATCCGAACACACTATTCGTTTGTTTATCGCAATGTCGCCCTAAAAAATCCGCTCTTTGACCAGGATTGGATAGCGAAGGCAAAGTTGATCAGATGTCCGGCCCCCTCCCTGAGACATCACCAAATCCCATGCTAACCAGGATGCTAGAGATCGCGCCTTATCAAGCGCCCTCAGGAGAAGATAAAGGGGGGGGGGGACAAGGAGGCTAGCGCCTCCACGAAGGAGGTTAATCGGGGAGGAGCAACTAAAACTTCCTCTCCACAGGGAAGGAAGAGGAACGCCTCTGAGGATCCGGAGACCATGGTCCCCAAACGGGGGAAGAAATCTTCGCCGGAGGGTCCTGCCCTGGGGGATACCCCGGCCGCACTATGCCCTCAAGGGGATCAGCCCTCCACCGAAGTAAAAGGGTACTTAATAATGAAAATATCTCGCCTTACTTCTGAGGAAAATAACCGAAGAATTTATCTTGTAGTTCGGATCTTAGCCCTTCTCAGCAGAGCTCGTCTTCAGGGGATCTTCTTCCAGAGATGATGGAGAGCGAAACGCCTCCCCCTGCCATACCGCCTCATGAGGCGGGCGACCCGAGGTGTCGTCACGGAGGGTTTCTCCCGATCCGGCAAGACCAGAAGGTAATCCTATGGCCACCCGAAGTCCTCAGTATCCGGCTCTTGAAGAGGGCAATCGAAAGAGTCCGGCACCGTCTGGTGTACGGTCGGACGTACTGTGGGATCTGCTAGAGCAAGCGGCTATCTCAGAAGAGCACCGCACATTGATGGGTACGGTGATTGAAAGGATTTCATCCTCCGAAAGCAGGTTGCATGAAGCCTTTATGAGTCTACTGACGAGTTTTGAGGTATGCTAAATGATGTACATTTTTGATAGTACCGCACATTTTTAGATGTGCCCTGTGTAGATAGTAGCCCCTGAGACTCTGGGGGGCTGTCGAAGACGACAGCGCACAAAGGATCATAGTCCCAGGAATAATCATGCCGCCTTAATATGCAGGTGGCAAAGGGTCCGATGGCCAGCCGGACTGATGAATTTGCCGAGCTAAAGCGGCAGCTTGACATGGCAGACGCCGACATCGTACTTGTCAACAAGCGGCTTGACGAGGCATAGGGTATGTGATTCCTCCGGTGACACATGGGAAGAGGAGCATGATGCTAGTATTTATAACATGTGTGTGAATGCAGATGAAGCTGCGGCCGTGGAGAACCTTCGGGCGGAACTTGCCCGAGCCAAAGAACAAGCCAGGAAAAGTGATGCAGCTGCCCTAAAGGCAATCGAGGAGATGAAAGCCGAACAGGCTGCTCACTGCCAAAGCAAGGAGGAAATAGCCAGGATGGCTGTGGAATTGAAGAACGCCGCTAACCGTTATGAGCTTCTTGAAAAGGAAGATCGAGCGAAGAGGATAGACCTGGAGAAGGCCACGATGGCGATCAAAGACACCCGCTCTGCAATGAGAGCGATGAAGGAGGAGCTGCGCCAAGCCGGGGATATCGCGACTGGGAAGCCATTTATGCTGCGGATGAAGTTCGGAGATCCTCGGTACGCCCCTTTGGACCGACTGTGGAGTTCTGCAGACGCATATCTGGACTTAGCGGCGAGTGCTGCCGATCCGGCCGAATACTTCTGAGATAAAAAAGATCGCGAAGTGGAAAAGCTGTGCTGGTCATAATTTAATGTTCCAGAGCGTCCGCTTCCATTGATTGTTCGGTTGGCCGAATGGGCCGAGCTGAATAGATTGTCCGGACTCGCCATGAGGTCTGTTGTGGATCATCTGTGGCCGGAAAGGCCAAAGCCGAACAATTATTTTAGTTTGGTGCAACAGTTCCTTGGTGCGGTGCCGCACATCAACGCGATGAAGAGGTCAGTGTGCGTAGAGGGTGCGCGGATGGCCCTTGCCCGTGTGAAGACATACTGGGCGGAGATGGAGGCCACCGCCATTGCAGCCCAAGATTCGGACGAGAGCCGAGTACCTGCCGAGCACTACTTTCGAGAAGTTCTTGAGGGTGCTCATTCAATAGAAGCGCAGTGCTCGAAGAATATTATGTTCTAATGACATGTATTCCCATTGAAAAACAATGTTTTATTGAGTTGTGAAGGCTATTTTATACTTGTGCCTAAAAGAATTATAATACCTCCTGTGCGGCCGTTTATGTATATATGTATATAACCTGAAAGATGGCAGTCGTCGGCTTCAGCCCCCACGCATATAATGCAGGGGTGTTCGCAGAAGACGCATGTTCACACTTGATCCAACGTCTTGGTCCATTAAGGAGGTGATAGCGCAGCGATCTAGGCAATCAGACTATAACACTTTAACACTTTTACTTAGCCAGAGGAGTTTGATAGTGGGGCTACTATATAGCCCCTGGCGGCTCCGCGCTCATCCGAATTCGGGGCGCGTACATGCCTGGCCGAGAAACGGCCCTTCGTTAAGGCGGAGGAATCCCGAAGATTCTGCTAGGTCATCGAGTGGTTGACCAGTCTCACGCTATATCATGACAGTCAGTTTTCGGCTTTCTCTACTGAGGTGCTTGTCCGGATGAACCAGGGCACAATCGTAGTAGTTCTCCTGGTGCCGCCCTAGCCGATAGAGCGGAACGTAAGGCAGCAAAACACAGGAGCCGGGCAAACCCAACATTTTGACCAAAGACATGATTCGGAGCTGATGCATATAAGGCCAAACTCGCGACGCCGAACACTCCCTAAGGTATTCGGTCTTTGTGATGTAAACCGGGCTAAATAGTGCCCTTTGTAATAAGCCCCTGGCGTCCAGGTACGTGCAATATTCTGACGTGGCCACATGCCAATACATCAGCATCCTTCTCAATTGTACTGAGAATCCGGGGAATGTGTATCAACAAGAGGTAGTAAAAAAGGTTTACACAGGGTCTTAATCTAAAAAGAATCCTTGGAACGGGTCCCTGCTGCATGTCTGCGCCTGTGTCTCCATTGTGCCATATCCTGGACGGGTGTAGCACGATGGTCATCTGTAAAAGAGAGGAACTTAGTTGAAAAGTTGTCGTGCAAAAGGTAGGTTATACTAAATAAACCATGTACAGTTCAAGATGAGTAAAGTTGAGCCTAATTGTCACTTGTTTACACGCGTTGAGCCCCTTGTATTGTTATAGGGGTATAGCCATCAAACCTATATCAATTATATATAGTTACACCGGACTCGTCTAACCGTGTCCGTGGTCTTAACGACCTGTCAGATGCTCTAGTTGGTGAGGCCGTCTAGTGTGCAGCTGCCAAGGCAGCCACACGGTCTTCCGCGCGCAAGGAGCGCTCAATATTTCCATTTACTGTAATGATGCCATGTGGACCGGGCATCTTAAGCATGAGAGAAGAGTAATGCAGTATTGCGTTAAAGCGAGCGAAAGCTTCGCGTCCGAGTAGTGCTTGGTAGCCACTTTGGAACGGAGCGATGTGGAAGGTTAACTTTTCGCTGCGGAAGTTATCGGGAAAGCCGAATATAACCTCTAGTAGCAGGGAGCCCGTGCAATGGGCTTCTGGGCCTGGCGCTACTCCTTTAAAGGTAGTATTGCTATGGCTGATTTTTGTTGGGTCTATCCCCATTTTGCGGACTGTGTCCTGATATATCAGGTTTAAACTACTGCCGTCGTCCATCAGGACTCGTGTGAAGTGGTATCCGTCAATTATTGGGTCTAACACCAAGGCAGCCCATCCCGCATGCTGGATACTTGTCGAGTAATCCCGATGGTGAAAGGTGATCGATTGGGACGACCAGTGGAAGAACTCCGCGGTGATAGGCCCTAGGGCATGTGTCTCTACTAGTGCCGCTTTGTTTCTCCCCTTCATCATGTGTAACACATTTACTGTTTTGAATTCTGGTGGGAATTTCTTCT
Organism: Triticum aestivum; assembly: GCF_018294505.1. Taxonomy (NCBI): domain Eukaryota; kingdom Viridiplantae; phylum Streptophyta; class Magnoliopsida; order Poales; family Poaceae; genus Triticum; species Triticum aestivum. The sequence continues at coordinate 377,583,314 of NC_057794.1, forward strand.
GTTCCCCAGTGCTTTGCTTGCGAGGCTCGTCCTCGTCTTCGCTTGGTGTATCCTGCCTCTTGTGTTCGGTGTTGAGTTTGCCGGACTGCTTGAAGACCCAACATTCTCTATGGGTATGATTTGCAGGTTTATCGGGGGTGCTGTGGATCTGACATAGTTTGTACAGAATCTTGTTCAGGCTGGACAGTTCGTCTCTGTTGCCTTTGGAGGGCAGTTTTTGCTGACCTGGCCGAGAGCTTCTGAATCCGGCGTTTACCATCGTGCTCTTCGGGCTGTCTTCTTTATTCCGACGCTTGTTTTTGCTGCGTCGTGGCTTCCCATTTCCGTCCCTGACTTCGGATGTACTTGGGTCGCTGGTGCTACATCGGGCTAACCAGCTGTCCTCGCCCATGCAAAAACGGGTCATGAGGCTTGTTAATGCTGCCATTGTTCTCGGCTTTTCTTGGCCGAGGTGTCTGGCAAGCCATTCGTCTCGAACGCTGTGCTTGAAAGCTGTTAATGCTTCAGCATCTGGACAATCGACTATTTGGTTCTTTTTAGTGAGAAACCTGTTCCAAAGCTTTCGGGCTGACTCTCCGGGTTGTTGAGTTATATGACTTAAATCATCTACATCCGGTGGTCGGACATAGGTCCCTTGAAAATTTGCCCGAAAAGCGTCCTCGAGCTCTTCCCAGCTTCAAATGGAGTTTTCGGGGAGGCTTTTAAGCCAGTGCCGAGCTGGCCCTTTGAGCTTGAGGGGTAAGTACTTGATGGCGTGGAGATCGTCTCCTCGAGCCATGTGGATATGGAGGATGTAGTCCTCAATCTAGACCCCAGGGTCTGTCGTTCCATCGTACGCCTCTATGTTTACGGGTTTGAATCCCTCTAGAAATTCATGGTCCAGCACCTCGTCGGTGAAACATAGGGGGTGTGCGGCACCCCTGTATTTGGGTGTACTATGGTGTTTGGGTTTTTGTTGTGTTGCATTGCGTGCTGGAGCGCGCTTGCTTGGCCTGTAGATGGATCTGGTTGCGCCGTCCTTTTGATGTGAGCCCTCACGTGGATCGCGTACTGGCTTGTGTGCGGTGTCGTTTGCCGCTCTATGTTGGCCACGAGGTTGTCTATCCGACCGGATGGCTGTTTTTTTTATTGCGGGCGATCTAAGGCCTCCTCATCGAATTCAGGTAGCAAATTTCGCTTCGGGTAGCTCTTTGTGTGGCGACTACCGCCGTACTTTGTTGCAGTGTTGAGTACTTCACTCCATCTAATTCTGAGTGTGTCTTGTGCAGCCCTGAGCCTTTGCTTCTGCTTTTTCAGACTCCTCGCAGTGGCAACAAGCCATTGATGGGTATTCTGTTGCTCCGGGTGGCTTTCCGGTGTGATGTCATCCGGACTGTTATCTTCACCAGAGTCGGGTTGTTTGGTTTGATTCTCCGTGTTGCCGTGGTCGGACGGTGGTTCAACGTCGTGTTTGTCGTCTGCTGGCACACCCTGCTCTATCGCTGCGTCTATATGATCGCTGTTTCTGCCGAGGCGGGATTTGGAGCGGCGCTTACGCCGCCGCTTTGACTACTTCTCGAGGGAATGATCCTTCGCCGCGTCCTTCCGTTCCTCGTCGTCGTTTTCTTTGGGTATGTCCACCATGTATACATCATATGATGAAGTGGGCGTCCAGTGCCCTGTGGGTAGTGGCTCCTGTTCGTCTCCTGCATCGTCGTCCATACCGTCGATGTCTTTGGAGTTGAAGGCGAGCATGTCGGTCAAATCGTCGACAGTGGCTACTAAGTGGGTGGTGGGTGGTCGGCGAATTTCTTTGTCGTCCGCATCCTGATCTGGCCGGCCATAGTTCGGCTAGGACTCTCCTGACAAGGAGAGAGACCTTAATGAGTTCAGTATGTCACCAAAGGGTGAGTGCTGAAGGATATCCGCGGAGGTGAACTCCATGATCAGCGCCCAGTTGGATTCGATAGGCACGGGCGCAGGCGGTTCGGAGTCCATGGCCGGGGAAGAATTCGACAGTTCGGCGTCATGGCTCCCGTGAAGGGTAAGGTCGATACTCGGCTCGATCGCCGCTGAGAATGCAGCCTCCGTGGCGGGGTCTATCCACCCGTCCATGGATGGCGCAATTGGCTCCGAATTGAGGGTCGGAGCGGTTGCCGGTGCGGTCTCCTAAACACTGTCCGATGGTAGAGCTAAATCATGCTCATCGTGACCGTGCGACGCCCTCGGCAGGGGCTCGAATCCGTCAAAGATCAAGTCTCCGCGGATGTCGGCCGTGTAGTTTAAACTTCCAAACCTGACCTGGTGGCCAGGGGCGTAACTCTTGATCTGCTCCAAATGGCCAAGCGAGTTGGCCCACAGTGTGGAGCCGCCGGATACAAAGATCTGTCCGAGGAGAAAAGTCTCACCCTAGACTGCATCGCTATTGATGATTGAAGGAGCCATCCAGCCTAACGATGACGACACAGAGGAACTCCCAATGAAAGCACCAATGTCGGTGTCAAAACCGGCGGATCTCGGGTAGGGGGTCTCGAACTGTGCGTCTAGGCGGATGGTAACAGGAGACGGGGGACATGATGTTTTTACCCAGGTTCGGGCCCTCTCGATGGAGGTAAAACCCTACTCCTGCTTGATTGATCTTGATGATATGAGTATTACAAGAGTTGATCTACCACGAGATCGAAGAGGCTAAACCCTAGAAGCTAGCCTATGGTATGATTGTTGTTGTTGTTGGTCCTACAGACTAAACCCTCCGGTTTATATAGATACCGGAGGGGGCTAGGGTTACACAGAGTCGGTTACAAGGAAGGAGATCTACATATCCGTACTGCTAAGCTTGCCTTCCACGCCAAGGAGAGTCCCATCCGGACACGGGACGAAGTCTTCAATCTTGTATCTTCATAGTCCAACAGTCCGGCCAAAGGATATAGTCCGGCTGTCCGTATACCCCCTAATCCAGGACTCCCTCAATTACCATACCCTCGAAATCACTTCTATCTTTGCTTGCTAGTTGCTCGCTCTATTGCTATGCTGCGATACCTACCACTTGCTATATCATGCCTCCCATATTGCCATGTCAAGCCTCTAACCCACCTTGTCCTAGCAAACCGTTGTTTGGCTATGTTACCGCTTTGCTCAGCCCCTCTTACAGCGTTGCTAGTTGTAGGTGAAGATGAAGTTTGTTCCTTGCTGGAACTTGGATATATTGTTGGGATATCATTATTATATCTTGTTTACTTTAAAGCATCTATATACGGTGAAAGGGTGGAAGGCTCGGCCCTTTGCCTGGTGTTTTGTTCCACTCTTGCCGCCCTAGTTTTCCGTCATACCGGTGTTATGTTCCTTGATTTTGCGTTCCTTACGTGGTTGGGTTATAATGGGAACCCCTTGACAGTTCGCCTTGAATAAAACTCCTCTAGCAAGGCCCAACCTTGGTTTTACCATTTGCCACCTAAGCCTTTTTCCCTTGGGTTATGCAGACTCAAGGGTCATCTTTATTTTAAACCCCCGGGCCAGTGCTCCTTTGAGTGTTGGTCCAAACTAGAGCACCGTGCGGGGCCATTCCTTGGCAACTTGGGTTACGTCGGCTCCTGTACACTTAGCTTATCCGGTGTGCCCTGAGAACGAGATATGTGCAGCTCCTATCGGGATTTGTCGGCACAGCGGGTGGTCTTGCTGGTCTTGTTTTACCATTGTCGAAATGTCTTGTAACCGGGATTCCGAGTCTGATCGGGTCTTCCTGGTAGAAGAATATCCTTCGTTGACCGTGTGTGACGCCCTGAGACCGATGTGCAAGAAGACTTCCATATGTTCCGGGTTTCGCCGTGTGTTTCATTTGTGCCTGCCCTTTTATTTTTGCATTGCATCATGTCATCATGCCATTATCTCATAAATCTTTTGCAACTCAACTAAATAAATGGCATGGATCGTTGATCCATTTAAACCGAAGGAATTCACATGGTGATTCTCTTTATAACATATCCTCCCGATATTAGGGAGCTATATTAAATATTTCATTTGTTGGAATTAACCGGAACACACTTGCAAAATAAATCTCAATGCCTTTGTTATCACAAACTCTTGGCCTATAACTTTGCCATATATCCTTTCGTCATTTTCTGGAGCTCCACCTAAATTCTCAACATTTTTTGACATTTATAATTCCTAGCCCTTGTTCAAACCTTTTCAATTAAATTCAAATGACTTTGAATTTAATTCTTGCAATCATGTCCACTCCTACTTTTCTTTGACCGTGCACATTTTTGTGAGTCCGGGGAAATTATCCCCGTGCCCAAATTCCTTCTCCGACCTTTTTTTTCTCTCATTTTCTTTCTTTGTTATTTGTTGTTTTGGCAAATAAAGAGAAGTATGAGGGAGAGACAGCAGACCAGGCCTCTGGCCTTTTCCTTCCCACCAATTTGGCCTAAGGCCCAGCCACCGGCCTCTCTAGGAGCAGCCCCTTCCTCTCTACTGGGCCGGCCCAAGGCCAAAGCCCACCGAACCTTCCTAACCCTAGCGCGCACCCCACTCCCCTCGATCGTGCCCTCGTCCTCCTGCGCCGCCAGAGACACACGCACGCAGGCGCAACCCCCTCTTTCTCTCGATCTCCCTCTCGGTCCCTCCATCGCTCGAGCCCCGATCCCTCACCCTCTCTCCTCGCGCGCCCTCCAGCGGCAACTTCCAGGCCCCCGCCGGCGACCTCGACCTTCAAGAGGCCTCAACTCCTCCGCCCGCCTCCTGGTGGCCTCCCATGGTGACCTGCATCTGCCTCGCGCTCGCCTTCTTCTTCTCTTCCTCGTGCGCCCGCGACCATGGCCCTGGTCATCAAGCTCGCCTGCGTCTCCTAGGCGCCGTATCTCTTCCATGTAGCCTTCCCTCTCGTCGCTCCCGTCGTCAACCGCGCTCCCAGGTTCCTGCCTCCTCCCTGGCCGAGGACAGCCACCGCCAGAGCTCCACCCCACCGGCCGACGAGGCCACGACCAACCTGGAGCCTCCTCTCCTCCCTTTGCGTCGCGCCTCCCGAGTAGCTCCTGGATCCTCTTTCCTCCCGCTGGGACCAGGAGCGCCGCCACCAGCTTTCCGCCTCGCCTCGCTTGTCCGCTGCCGCCGACTGCTGTTGTTCCCAGCGCCTCCAGCCGCGCACCCCTACCTTTGTTGTCGTTGACCTGAGCTCCGCTGTGACCTCAAGGCCAGGGGCGCTCTGCCTCCTTGTCCACCGTGTGCTCCATCGCCCACGGCCGAGCACCTCAAGACCAAGCCCTTTTTTCGTTGATGCGAACGGTTATACGAACATGACCCAGATTCGAAACGCAAGACGATGCATCCGTTGCACCCATGCCGAGCAGGAGTATTTTGGATTCGTCAAGTACGACTACATATCCGGGATGCGTCAAGTTCGAGACCGCCCGGAGACCACGAATCTGTGAGGTTCCACTACCGTCACCGTGGATCCGACAAGTTCGCGAGTACCACTACCTCCCACGACGACCTTGTACAACTACCGTCGCAAGAACCGAGACCGGCAAGTCCGAAGACCCAAGTACCATGACGCCAAGTACCCCTTCGGATCGCCAAGGTGGATCGCGAACGTTGACGAGGTTCCGATAAGACCGTCGACATGTACGACCTACTCCGTGAATGTGTACCACTACCGCCGCTCGAACGTTTACAGAACATGTACCGTCGACCCCCGAAGACCCGTGGACGACAAGTTCCTTGTTGACCCCAAACACCTACGGAGTGTGAACATCTACGAAGCGAGAATGACTACTTCCACTACCGCCATCGCGAGAACGCCTACTTCCCTCTACAAACGAGAACCGTCCCCTTTGCACGCTCCGAAGGTATAACCCCGAGACGACGTCTATGAACGAATGCTTGCGATGTTTGAGATGCTCGTGTTTGCACCATGTCCAATTTGTCACTCGTTTCCTTGTCGCCAACTCATGGGACACCCGGTATCCGGGAGCGCCCCACCATCTTCTGCACGCAACCACACACTTCTCCTTTGCATCGGTATCTCAATCGAGTTACCAGAATCAGAACGCTGCCGTGGCACCATTTTCGTTGTCGTTCCCGTGGCACCCCTTTCCTTTCCACCACGGTGACAAATGCTTCATATTGCTCTTGTCAACTTTTAATAAAATTGCATAAACTTTATCATGTCATCTGCATCATGTGAACAACATTAAGATGGTTTAAATTGTTGTTTGCATTAATTTACTAATGCATATGTGGATTTACCGGATTTGTTGTTTGCTATATCCTGCCCCATTTAAATTGTTTAGATAGATAATCCCTTTATGTTTCACCTCTTGACATGCTTAACAACATTTAATATTGTTGGGTACATAACCGAGAGAGAACTAAATAATTGATGTGGTGTTCCGTCAATATGCAACCCGTTGCATATTGAGCTCCACTTAATTTGTAGTTTTGGTTGTTGCACTTTGCCATGTCATGCATATTTAAACCGGACATGCATCATACTTGGTTGTGCATCTTGCCATGCTTATGTGATGATTGTTTACTATGTTGTTTGCCTTTTTCCGGTGTTGCTTCTTCGGGTTAGTTCTGATAACGTCGCGTTTGTGAGGATCCGTTCGACTACGTCTGTTTGTCTTCCTCATGGACTCGTTCTTCTTCCTTGCGGGATCTCAGGCAAGATGATCATACCCTCCAAATCACTTCTATCTTTGCTTGCTAGATGCTCGCTCTTTTGCTATGCCTATGCTACGATACCTACCACTTGCTTTATCATGCCTCCCATATTGATAAGCCAAGCCCCTAACCCACCTTGTCCTAGCAAACTGTTGTTTGGCTATGTTACCGCTTTGCTCAGCCCCTCTTATAGCATTGTTAGTTGCAGGTGAAGATTGGAGTTTGTTCCTTGTTGGAACATGGATATTTTGTTGGGATATCACAATATCTCTTACTTAATTAATGCATCTATATACTTGGTAAAGGGTGGAAGGCTCGGCCTTATGCCTGGTGTTTTGTTCCACTCTTGCCGCCCTAGTTTCCGTCATATCGGTGTTATGTTCCTGGATTTTGCGTTCCTTACACGGTTGGGTTATAATGGGAACCCCTTGACAGTTCGCCTTGAATAAAACTCCTCCAGCAATGCCCAACATTGGTTTTACCATTCGCCACCTAGCCTTTTCTTTCCCTTGGGCCGGCCGGCTCAAGGGTCATATTTATTTAAACCCCCGGGCCAGTGCTCCTCTGAGTGTTGGTCCACCTTGTCAGCCGCCGGTGGCCACTAGGGGCAACTCTGGGCTGGCCTACCAAAAGTTTGGACAATCCGGTGTGCCCTGAGAACGAGATATGTGCAGCTCCTATCGGGATTTGTCGGCACATTCGGGTGGTGTTGCTGGACTTGTTTTACCATTATCGAGGATGTCTTGTAACCGGGATGCCGAGTCTGATCAGATTGTCTTGGGAGAAGGAATATCCTTCGTTGACGTAAGAGCTTGTGATGGGCTAAGTTGGGACACCCCTGCAGGGATTTGAACTTTCGAAAGCCGTGCCCACGGTTATGGGCAGATGGGAATTTGTTAATGTCCGGTTGTAGAAAACCTGAAACCTTAACTTATTTAAAATGCATCAACCGCGTGTGTACCGTGATGGTCTCTTTCCGGCGGTGTCCGGGAAGTGAACACGGTGTTGGAGTTATGCTTGACGTAGGTTGTTTTAGGATCACTTCTTGATCATAGTTCCTCGACCGTGCCTTGCCTTCTCTTCTCGCTCTCATTTGCGTATGTTAGCCACCATATATGCTAGTGCTTGCTGCAGCTCCACCTCATACCTTTTACCCTTCCTATAAGCTTAAATAGTCTTGATCGCGAGGGTGTGAGATTGCTGAGTCCCCGTGACTCACAGATACTTCCAAAACCAAATTGCAGGTGCCGATGATATCGTGCAGGTGATGCAACCGAGCCCAAGGAGGAGCTCGATGAAGATCTTGTTCATTGTGTTGTTTCATTCAAGTTGATCAGTAGTGGAGCCCAGTTGGGACGATCGGGGATCCGTGTAGCATTTGGGTAGTCTTCTTTTATTTTGGTTCCGTAGTCGGACCCTGATTGTATTTGTATGATGAAATGCTTTATTCATTTATTGTGTGAAGTGGCGATTGTAAGCCAACTATGTATCTCTTTCCCTTATGTATTACATGGGTTGTGTGAAGATTACCTCACTTGCGACATTGCTTACAATGCGGTTATGCCTCTAAGTCGTGCTCCGACCCGTGGGAGATATAGCCGCATCGTGGGCGTTACATCGTGAGAGCTTGTGATGGGCTAAGTTGGGACACCCCTGCAGGGTTTGAACTTTCAAAAGCCGTGCCCGCGGTTATGGGCAGATGGGAATTTGTTAATGTCCGGTTGTAGAGAACTTGACACTTGACTTAATTTAAATGCATCAACCGCGTGTGTAGCCGTGCTGGTCTCTTTTCGGCGGAGTCCGGGAAGTGAACACGGCTTTGGAGTTATGTTTGAATGTAAGTAGTTTCAGGATCACTTCTTGATCACTTCTAGTTCATGATTGTGCTTTGCTTCTCTTCTCGCTCTCATTTGCGTAAGTTAGCCACCATATATGCTAGTGCTTTGCTGCACCTCCACCTCACTACCTTTTTCCTACCCATAAGCTTAAATAGTCTTGATCTCGCGAGTGTGAGATTGCCGAGTCCTCGTGGCTCACAGATATTTCCAAACAGTTGCAGGTGCCGATGATACTAGTGCAGATGACGCCGCTGAGCTCAAGTGGGAGCTCGATGAAGATCTTGTTTGTTGTGTTGTTTAGTTTTCCTTTTGATCAAGAGTGGAGCCCAGTCGGGGCGATCGGGGATCTAAGCATTAGGGGTGGTCTTCTTTTATTTTGGTTTCGTAGTCGGACCTTGTTTGTATTCTGGATGATGTAATGCTATATTTATGTATTGTGTGAAGTGGCGATTATAAGCCAACTCTTTATCCCTTTCTTATTTAGTACATGGGATGTGTAAAGATTACCCCTCTCGCGACATGCCTACTATGCGGTTATGCCTCTAAGTCGTGCTCCGACACATGGGAGATATAGCCGCATCATGGGTGTTACACTGAAATGGACCTCATGTTTGATGACCGTCATGTCACCGGTGCCGAGTCAGGTATCCCCGGTGAGATACCATTGGACAAGGAGGATGTTAGTGGTGACACTGATAGTGCAGAGGATGATGATGAAGTCATCAAAGCAAAAGCAAAGAAGCAACAAAAGACCAAGTCCTGTAAAGATGATTTTTCTGCTCAAGATGAGAAGAACCCATTTCTTCGGATGTACAAGAAGGCTAGTGATGTGATATGTGTAACGGTTGAAAGTATAAAAGGAAGCATCTAGCTCCAGCATGGCTCGTCCTCCCCCTCCTCTGGTTTCTCCTCCCCCTCCCCTGGTTGGCCCTAGTATGAATGAGGCAATGGAGATGGTTCATGAATGTGGAGTTGATGAAGGAACTCCTCTCTTTTTCTCTTCGAGCATGCTATTTATGAAGGCTGAGTATAGAGAAATGTTTGCATCGGTTCAGACCAAGGAAGGAAGGTTTGATTGGCTCGAGAGAGCGCATGATTATGCCATGTAACTTCTCGTTTAGAATAATTGCTTAGTTCTTTGCTTGGATTATGCTATGTTGTTGATCTGTACCATTTGCTTATTTGAATGCTTGGATTATGCTATGTTGTTGGTCTGTACCATTCATGTGTGAACTATTGGCTTTGCTGGATATGAACCATTTGCTTATTTGAATGCTATTTTCCCATATGTATGAATAATGGATATGACAACTAATCTTGTTGTCATGTTCCATTTGTAGACTGATGGAATTGATGGCGGAGGTGGTGATGATGATGATGCTAACATAAATAAAGTACAACTTCAAAACTTGCTCACGTTAAGTACTGATCTTGCAACCTTGGGTCAAATGGCCATGCACTACAACAAAACTTGTTTGAATAAGCAACATAGGCAGCCTAGGAGGATTGCAGTACAAACTGGTCATGAATGGGTTATGGAAAAGTTGGCACATCCTAAATCTTGCTACAAAATGTTTAGAATGTATCCAGATGTTTTCTTGAGTTTGCATGGTCTTTTAGTGATTGACTACCATTTGGAGTCAACTAGCAAGATGAACTCATTGAAAAGTCTAGGCATGTTCTTATGGATGCTTGGGGGCCCTCAATCATTTCGCCAAGCCGAAGATCGGTTTGTTCGGTCAAGTGAAACAATCCATAGGAAGTTCAATCATGTGTTGCACTGTGTAAATTCTCTAGGAGGAGACATCATTTAAAGACATTATAACAGGGCACCCTAGAAGCTCCCTCATGCTATTAGCATTTGAAGCCATCCGATTTCACGTTATGGCCGCCTCTGGCCATTGGATGCGAAGTGTTTTTTTTCTTCCTGAACGCTCATGTCCCCACATCTTCTTGAGGGCAGCTACTCCCATAACTTTTTTGGACTAACCTGGTTAATTGGGCCAAACATCCCACCTAGCATAGCACCCGGCCGAAGCGAGCGCTAACCCTAACCAAGGCCAGTGGCGATGGCGGCGGCGGCGAGATGGTGCCAGGTCCGGTTTAGCCCTTGGTAGCGGGTCTGCCGTGATAAGGATGACGCCATCGCCGAGGTTGCCTCAATGGAACCCGCCCTGGGTCACAGGTGCTGGCATCTCAACGATGGCATGATAGTTATCAGCCACGAGGGTAGGCAAGAAGGCAAGACCTCATCGTGGTAACTCCTTCTCCATCTTGCTTTGTTCTGCCCTAATTTCTAGGTTTTTTGTATTTGTTGAAATGATTGGCGACCTGTTCATGGCAGGGCTGTAGCCTGTAGGGAGTTCAAGTCCTCGCATGTCTCAAGCACCACATCAGCCTTCCCCGCCACTACACTATTGCAAGAAGCTTACCATGGTAGCTCAAAGTGGTGTCATGGAGCGGAAGAGAAGGATGTGATGCCGTGCTGGCCAGCAGCAGGGTACCATGGCAATTGGCAAGGTTTCAGTTGTCCACGGTGATGATCTTGGTAATTAATTATGTGCTACAGATCGTTCATGTATTCGATTTTGTGGTTCAGTCACTCCCTTTATTTTGTGGAAATTTGTATTGGCTGCAGCATGTGATGATGATGTTTTGTACAACAACTCACCTGGTATAATTTGACATTGTTGCATGTCTTCATTAGGTTTAATTCTTTGTTGACTTATAACCGTAATTCTCAATTAATGATGTATTAGATCTCCCAGCAAAAATAATAATCTTTTAGATGATAATTCTCAACAATGTGGGTGTTAGATTTTGATTCATTACTAAGGTTGTAGGTTTTTAAGAATGTGATTTAGAATAATTAGTTATGCCTTCGCGGATGATTGTTAATTCAGTGTTTTGTTTAAATTTTCATCTTGCACTCTGTACTAACCAGACAGTAGCTAGATTCAGGTATCTTAGACCTCAAATTTTATAACATTTTTTCTAGCTTATCAGATAGATCATTCGAAGCTTTGATTAGCACCTAACTAGAGGGATAACACTTGAGGTTTGCAGCCTTGCAAGTTTTAATAAATTATGATCTGATAGGCATCTGTTTTCTTTTAATACACCTGAAATAATATTGAAGTATATTCCCCATTTTCCATCCATGTACTATGTTGAGGTCAACATTATAAGCTTTAGTCATCGATACATAATAAATGTTACAATGGTTACCATGAAAGGTTATATTTTGTGCTGGAGGGGTGATATTTGTTTACACTGAAGATAAATGTAATACTTACATGACATGATAGATGTACATGGGCTGGGAGTGGGTTGTTGTTTTGTTAGCGCTCTTGCTTGTGTTGCTTCGATTCAGGTTACTTTGCTTCAGATTTGAGTTGTAAGAGAGTTAATTAACATTGTCAATTCATATGCCATTCTTCTATGTGTATTTGTGTAGTTTTTTTGTCTTCTGTTGGAATATAAGTTAGTTATACTGCCTTTATATTCTTTATCTTACAGTTCATCCATTTAACAAACCATCTACTCAGCCTACCGCAAGAGTGGTCCCTTGTACAAGGGTCATATTTCTGCTCCTATAAATTTCCTCATGGTTTCTTTTTATATGTGTTTTCAGGTTTTGGCACAATGTGCTTGTGCTTAGATACTTAGCTAGAGTGGCAACAAAACCATTCTCCTTTGGCATATTGGTCTACTTGATCAGGAATCTCATTCTTTGTCAATCTTTCAAAAAAACCTTTGTTTGCTTCTATTTTACAATATTTCCTTACATGTAAGTTATGGTTATATGAATGACAATAATGTTGTTGTTTTATCCATAATCATGGCTTTTTCTGTGATCTTATATGAAACTGAAAAATCTTGCATTGATCACAACTTCTGCAATACCAAAACCTTTCTTACATAGTGTAATAATAGACGGGCGCAACAACACACGCCACTCATGATCTAGTCAAACCTAGAGATCCTACATTCGCAGATGTGCATCCAAAAATTAGGGGCAAACGTTTCTGGCCTCACTTCAAAGGTTGTATTGGTGCAATTGATGGAACTCACATTCCCGTTATAGTTCCCGCTAAAGAGACCTGCAACTATATGGGTCGACATAGTTACACAAGTCAAAATGTGTTGGCAGTTTGTGACTTTGACATGAGATTTACCTTTGTCGTTGCCGGTTGGGCGGGGTCGGTACATGACACACGGATTTTCCACCACAGTGTATTGAAGTATGCTACTACTTATCCTGCACCTCTTGAAGGTACACAAATCAAGTGTTCTAAGTTTGTACAGATTGTTTGTATTAATTTGTACATGTGCTCAAAATTATTCTCGATGGATGTAGATATGTACTACCTTGTTGATTCTGGTTATCCTAACCGGGTGGGATATCTAGCTCCTTACAAAGGGACAACCTACCACCTTGCTGAAATTCGGTCTGGCCACCGCCCACCGAGTGGTAAATTTGAGGTGTTCAATTATCTTCACTCTTCTCTTCGGAATGTGATTGAACACACATTTGGTATGCTCAAATAGAAATGGCGCATCCTAAGGGATGTGCCACACTTCAAGGTGGGAAGTTAGACGATGATTATCAGTGCTTGTATGACACTTCACAATTTCATCAGGGACAGAAAGCTACAGGATAAAGAGTTTGATAAATGTGATGATAATGAAAATTACATGCATGCAGTCTCACAGTCAACACCTTTGCTTGGCGATGTCGTTCCCACTTCATCCGATGAAGGCAACATGAACAACATGCAAGATAGGATTGCGAGCTCTTTGTTTATTGCGCGACAAGCTACATAGATCAGTATTTGTACGGACCTCTAATTATATGAATGGATTATTAGTTATATGGACGGTCTAATCCTTTAGCTCTCTTTTGTACGGATTATTAGTTATATGGACTATCTTTTGTATTGTATGGGCAATTGTGACTTGCATGGACTAGCGATGTGACATCATAATTCTTTTGCTCACTAACATTCTATGTATATATGAGCAAGAAAGTGAGAAAATTATTATTATGAAATATTTTATGCATTACCATAGAACAAATCATTCCCTGCCCCCCCTGCAGACTAAGGCATAGCCTAGTGGTGGGAAGGGGCTGATGCCTTCCCACCCACCCAGGTTCAAGGCATGGTACTTGCAATTTGGGTTTGTTGCACCAATTATACTGTATGGGGTTCCTTTACAGTCTTTCTGTCAAAAAAACAAATCATTCCCTGTCAGTCAAAATACCATTTAAAAAATCTATTAACACTGAATCAACATGTTACACTAATCTCAATGCTCTAAGGGCATTTCAGGCTTTTCACCAGCTCACAGTCGTTTTCACAGCTGCGGTGCCAAACAGCTAACCTTCACTACAACTGTTTCCTCAGCACAACTATTTTCCCAGCACAACAAGCCCACAGCTGAATCTGTTGAAACTGAAGCCCAAACAAACACAACCAATGGGTTAGTACATAAAGCGTAATGGACAATGATTATCATACCATGGGATAATTTATCCCACTCGGTATATTTTCTACGCTTTTTGTGTTGATCAACTTGAATCTACTTTCTGTACTTAGTCCTGATCAACCTTGTATCCAATCTTCTCTCCTCATAAAGATGGTGTCTTAAAGGTAAACATGAATGTTCACACAATATTCTTCTTCAATACATGCTTGCAATATGCTCAACACTCACATGCCCAATCTTTGGATAACTACTTAAATAGCACATTGGTCAACACATAATCTCCTTTGTTGTAACCTTGAAACCAATGAATGGTCTACAAGCAATGTCTATGGACAAACCTTTCAAACATAACTCAGTACAACCATTAGTCCATAGGGAATGTCATCAATTACCAAAACCAAACATGGGGGCATCATGCTTTTTCACCAGGCTCTCGTGACTGGAGGTGATACTCAATTTTGCATCATGTTTAACTACCGTTATTTATTATGTTTTGAGTTGTTATTTCACTTTATGATGCAATTCTAATGCCTTTTATCTCTTATTTTACAAGTTTCACATGAAGAGGGAGATTGTCGGCAGATGGAATTCTGTACCTGAAAAAGCTACAATAGAGATAGATATTCTCCACAAATCCAAATTACCTGAAAATTTACGGAGAATTATTTTGGAATATGTAAAAAATACTAGCGGAATAAATACCAGGAGGGAGCCACCGGATAGTAACAAGCTCAGGGGCCCCCCTAGGGCGCGCCTGGTGAGCTCCTGGCTCCACCAGCATGCCTCTAGGGCCCATCTTCTCCTATATGATTCTATTTGCCCTAGAAAAAATAGAGAAAGACTGTCAGGACCCCAACTCGATGTCACATCGATCTAGCCGGTAACACCTCATATCACTTTGCGGCGGTATCCCCACGGGTGTCGCCTTACCTTTGCCCGGGACCGTTTGCGCCTTTTGGCTCACGTATATGATAGTGTCGCTAGCATCCATATGATAAAGAGCCCAGGCTGACATGACTAGTCGTAAACCCAAAGTGGCACAGACTTACAGGGACAGGCATCCATGACCCAGCTTCGAACGTGTCGGTCATCAGCAAGTGGGTCCGGGCTGTAGCACTGGGCTAGCAGGACTCCGGTAAACTGGGCTGTAGCGGGCTAACAGGACTCCGGTACTCAAAGCGTGACATTTCCCCGAAGGGACAGACACAGGAACGAAGAAGGACACATGCCGGCCAGCCTAAGTGTTCCAGAGCAGTAGCAAGCTACCATGGCTCAACGGTAACACTAGGAGACATTTCCCGGTAAGAGAGGCTACTAAAGATAAACAACTAGATAGTCAGATCCCACACATACCAAGCATTTCAATCATACACACAATATGCTCGATATGTGCAAATACAACGAAGCATCACAACATGACTCTACGACACAAGTACTTTATTTAAGGCTCAGGGAGCCATACATAGCATACACAAAGATACGGGTCACACGACCCAGCATTCAAGTCATACAGTCATACAAACCAGCAGCGGAAGTACATTGTCTGAGTACAGACAACTAGTAAAATAAAAGAGGCTTGGAAAGCCTAGCTATACTACGTGGTCCTTCACAAGCTCAGGGTCACCACCTGGGTCTTTAGCCTACTCGTTGATGTCAACGTCTACATAGAACCCATCAGAAGGGGTTGCAGCGTCTTCTGTAAAAATGTAGATTATAGCAACATGAGTACAAAGGTACTCAGCAAGACTTACATCAGATCCTACATACATGCATAGTATCAAGAAGGGTTGGTGGAGTTATTGCAGCAAGCCAGCTTTGACTCTTGGCTAGTCTATCCTACGATACTTCAACTTGAAATGGTTTTGCACACACGAGTCCACTACTCACCACTTCAATACACTATCGAGGATCCACCTCCGTCTTCCTACGGAAGAGCCATCCTCGGCACTCACACTTATCTTGAAGCTTTTAACAATTTCCATTTACTTGTCTATGAACTGTATAGGCAACCAAGTAGTCCTTTACCGCGGACGCGGCTATTCGAATAGATCATGTTAACCCTGCAGGGGTGTACTTCTTCATACATGTTTCCACCACTTAGCGTCTGCACACGACATGTGCTCGGCAGACTTCAAGCGAAAGCCGACGTGGGTGTAGACCACGACCTACCTAAACACTTAAGCCTCTAGTCCAGGTTTATCGCCTATTCAGGTTCCATCCGCAGGGAGTCCGGCCGAGGTTTCCCATACGGCCCCGAACGATGTGAACAGGATTCCCGAGATACCTAACGGGTATTCGGTACACCGTGCCACGTACCTACCGCATCACAGCCCACCCCTACGGTCAGCGCTGTCCACGGCCTCCAGTAGGCTACAAACACCAGAAACTACTTGCAACTCCTGGACAGAGAGCTAGGGTGAATAAGAAGTCGAGCGGGGTCATATTTCAGGGCCCAATGCATGGTAGTAGCTGTATCTTAAATCACACATACAGATCTCAGTGCTTAAGGTCGGCTTCAATGAAACAACCCACCATGTACTCCTACATGGCCTCTCATCGATACCTTTACCAAATCGTGTTCACCACACCACTCTCATTACCGACATAATCATTTCACTCTAGCCATCACCCAGATGAACCAGACCTGACACGACTCTAAGCATAGCAGGCATAGCAAGGTAGGAACAACACATACATAGGGCTCAATCAACTCCTACACATGCTAGTGGGTTTCATCTAGTTACTGTGGCAATGACAGGTCATGCAGAGGAAATGGGTTCAACTACCATAGCACACAGCAGTTTGAAACGCGTTGTCTTAATGCAGTAAAGGAGAGCAGGAGCGAGAACATGGGATTGTATCGATATGATCAAATGGTTGGTTGCTTGCCTGATGGTTCGATGCACTGATACGGTTCTTCGTTAGGGTAATCACGGTACTCCTCGGAGGCAGAACCTGCCGCAAAGAACACCGATACACAACCATCACCAAACAATGTGCAACAATATGATGCATGCATGAAACATGGCAATATGAGTATGTTGGGCTAATGTAACTAAAACCAGAAGGGTTTGAACAAATTTGAATCAAAGATTCAAATTTCAAACTCAAACATGGCCTTTAAAGTGCTTTTCCTTGTTCTGCTTGAAACATCAATTTAACTTGTTTGATCATGCATGAAAATAGTACAGATGGATAGATTGGATTTTTCTGATCATTTTTCATATATAATTTGTCCAATTTGGAGTTACAGAATAAAAGTTATGAATTTTTGAAGTTTAAATAATATTCTAGAATTTCCTGATTTAAATTAAATCCAGAATTATATATATTGCGCCAGCATGACGTCAGCATGATGTCAGTGGTCAACTGCGGCTGGCTGAGGTCAAACCTGACGTGTGGGGGCCACACGTCAGTGACAGGGGGGGTTTAACAGGATTAAATTAATCCTAATTAGGGATTAGTGGCACTGGGGCCCACTGTCAGTGGCAGGGGGGTTAGTTAGTTTAACTGATTCGGTTAGTGCTAATCCTAATTAGCTACAGGGCTGGGCCCACCTGTCAGGGACACAGGGGGGTTCCTGCCGTGGTCAAGGTGGGTCAAACCCACCGGCGACATGACGCCGGCGAGGCCCGAGACGGCGGCGCGATGCGGGATCGCGCTACAGGGCACGGGCGAGGCCGTGCTTGGGCTCGTTGGAGAGCCCTTGCTCCCGCGCGTCGAACAGTGGTGGTGGCCATGCCTGAGGTGGCCTGTACCGTCGACGGCGAGCTCGTGAGCGGCGGCCGGAGTTCGGGTGCGGTCGGAATCGGCGTTGCAGGGCGTTTGGGGAGGCGTTGGTGCGTGCTGCGTGCTCCTAGTGAGGTGTGGAGCACGATGGTGTGCTCGGTTGGGCGCTACGGTGCCTGTGGCCACGACGGCGACGAGGCACGGCGGCGGCGAGCTTCGGAGCTCAAGGGGGCGGCAGCTACAGAAGGCTAGGGACGACGGGGCAAGGGGGAATCGAATCAGTGGCTCACTGCGGAGCTGCAGGGATGGTTAGCGGGCTCGGGGACGGCCGGAGTGCAGCGAATCGACGGCGATGACCTCCGGTGGTGGAGGAGGGGAACGGCGACGTAGGCGGCGATGCAGGGCTTCCGGAGACCCGTGGATCGGTGGGGAGGAAGAGGGGGTCGAGGCGGAGCTCCTGAGCTAGTCGGGGGAGCGAGGGGTGGCCGGTGACGGCTGCTATGGCGAACGGCGGCGAGGGTGGTGTTCGGCCGTGTGAGAGAGAGAGCGAGGGAGAGGAGGGAGGAACTGAGGGAGAGTGAGAGAGAGCAGGGGGGAGGCGTGGCGTCGTCCGGGGCATCGAGCGAGGAGGGGAGGGCAGGCAGGCAGCCGAGCAGGTGGCGTGGCGCGGTGGCGCGCGCGCGCGCCGGCCACACTCCCCTCCCTCTGTCGAGGACGAAGACGACAGAGGAGGGAGGCGGGCTGGGCCGCCTGCTGGCTGGGCCAGCCAGCTGGCTGGGCCGCACAGTGGAGGAGCCCAGGTAAGCTCCTCCTGTTATTTATTTTTCTGTTTTCTAATTTCTGACATTTGTTTTGATTTAAATAATATATTAAATCATTTATTTACCTTATGCCAATTTTTGCAGGAGCTAGATATATTATTCCAGAGCTCTTTTATAATTGGCATAATATTTGGACATATATTAATATATATAATTAATATATTTCCAATGCAAATATTTATGCATTAATTCCAAATGCCCAAAATAAATACCTATGAGCTCTTAAAAAATATTGGTTTGATTTTTATCTCTGTCCAATATTTTCAGAGAGCAACATGAGCATTTTCTTAGACCCTTTTGGAGAAACTTTTATTTGGATCATTTTCAAAAATGATTCTGAGGGTTTCACAATCCCCATTTCAAGTTAAATGGAAATTTTAAACATGCTGCACACACTCTGATGCATGACTAGCTAGGGTGTGACAACTCACCCCCACTCAAAAGAATCTCGTCCTGAGATTTGGGTTCCTTCGGGAAGAAGGCGGGATACTCAAGTCGAAGACGATCCTCCCTTTCCCAAGTTGCTTCATCCTCAGAATGGTGCGACCATTGAACTTTGAGAAACTTGATATTATGACGTCGGGTGGTACGTTCGGCCTGATCGAGGATACGAATGGGGTACTCTCGATATGTAAGATTATCTTGGAGATCAAGCGTTTCGTGGTCCACTTCACGGATAGGATCCGAGAAGCAACGCCTGAGTTGAGAAACGTGGAAGACATCGTGGACTCTGGAGAGGTGCGGAGGTAGTTCCAACTGGTAGGCAACTTCTCCTCGTTTAGCGAGAATGCGAAAAGGTCCAATGTAACGAGGAGCCAATTTGCCTTTGATACCGAAACGATGGGTTCCCTTCAGAGGGGTGACCCGAAGATAAGCCTTCTCGTCAACCTCGAAAGTCATAGCCTTATGTTTTCGGTCATATTGACTCTTTTGACGAGATTGGGCTGTTTTCAACTTTTCACGAATGATGCGAACTTGCTCTTCTGCTTCCTGAATCATATCCGGGCCAAAGAATTGTCTTTCCCCGGTCTCTGACCAGTTAAGGGGTGTTCGACACCGTCGTCCATAGAGAACTTCAAAAGGGGCTTTACCCAAGCTAGATTGATAGCTGTTGTTGTAAGCGAATTCGGCAAATGGAAGGCACTTCTCCCAGTCCATTCCGAAAGAGATAACAGAGGCTCGAAGCATGTCTTCTAAAATTTGGTTGACGCGTTCCACTTGACCACTTGACTGAGGGTGGAAAGCGGTGCTAAAGGAGAGACGGGTCCCCATAGCATTTTGGAAACTTTCCCAAAATCGAGAGGTGAAAAGACTTCCTCGATCCGAATTGATTTCCAAAGGAACACCATGGAGGGACACTATTCGGGAGATGTATAAGTCTGCCAGCTGACTAGCGGTTATACTCTCACGAACAGGTAAGAAATGAGCTACTTTGGAAAGACGATCGACCACGACGAAGATAGCATTATTCCCTCTCTTGGTCCTGGGAAAACCGGTAATGAAATCCATACTAATTTTATCCCATTTCCATTCAGGGATAGCTAAGGGTTGAAGGGTGCCAGCAGGCCGTTGATGCTCTGCTTTTACACGACGACAGACGTCGCAATTAGCAATATACTGAGCAATCTCTCTCTTCATCCTAGTCCACCAGAACCTCTGGCGTAGGTCCTGATACATCTTAGTACTACCGGGATGAATGGTGAGAGGAGATTCATGAGCCTCCTTAAGGATCAACTGCCGTAGATGCTGGTTCTTGGGAACCACTAGACGGTTCTCAAAGTACACAACACCATGATCATTTGTGGAGAAAACAACTAGCACCTCCGCTAGCAATGTTCTCTTTGATTTTAGACATTCCCTTATCTCGCTTTTGGGCAGCGATGATTTGATCCGTAAGAGTAGGTTTTCCTACCAAGGTGGAAAGAAAACCTTGAGGTACAATGTGAAGGTTAAGCTTCCGAAATTCCTCATGGAGAAGCGGTTGACCTTGTTGTAACATCAGGTTGTTACAATAAGATTTACGACTTAGCGCATCAGCCATGACGTTGGCTTTCCCTGGGGTGTAGGTTATTCCTAAGTCGAAGTCTGTGATCAATTCAACCCAACGTCTTTGCCTGAGATTCAGGTCCGGTTGGGTGAAAATGTACTTCAGACTTTGGTGATCAGTGAATATTTCGCAACGATTACCGAGGAGGTAATGTCGCCAGGTCTTAAGTGCATAGACTACGGCTGCAAGCTCTAGATCATGAGTAGGATAATTCTCCTCATGTGGGTGCAATTGCCGTGAAGCGTAGGCAATTACATGTCGATCTTGCATAAGGATGCAACCTAGTCCTTGTCGCGAGGCGTCGCAGTAGATAACAAAGTCTTTGGAGAAGTCTGGCGGTACCAGTACGGGAGCAGAAGTCAGGCGTCTTTTCAGTTCCTGAAAGCTGTGCTCACATTGTGGAGTCCACTCGAACTTCTTATCTTTCTTGAGGAGTTCGGTTAGAGGTTTAGCAACCTTGGAGAAGTTCTCGACAAAGCGACGACAATAGCTCGCTAAGCCTAGAAAACTCCGAACTTGCTTGACCGATTCAGGTGGAGTCCAATTAAGGACGGCTTGAACTCGCTCAGGGTTAACAACAATACCTTTACCAGATATTACATGACCTAGATAGGTCACTTCTGACAACCAGAATTCACATTTAGAAAATTTGGCATAAAGGCGATGCTCTCGAAGTTTCCTCAACACTAGCCTTAAATGTTCGGCATGTTCTTCCTCGTTCTTGGAGTAGATGAGTATATCATCGAGGTAAACTACGACGAATTTATCCAAATACTCCATGAAAATTGAGTTCATTAACCGAGAAAAGGTGGCTGGAGCGTTGGTTAAACCGAAGGACATGACGGTGTACTCGTATTGGCCATAACGAGTAACAAAGGCCGTTTTAGGAATGTCCCCGTTTCTGATTTTGATTTGATGGTAGCCCAACCTCAAATCCATCTTGGAGAAGACTGAGGATCCAGCGAGCTGATCGTACAGGTCGTTGATCCTGGGAAGCGGATATTTGTTCTTGATTGTGACCAAATTGACAGGTCGGTAATCTACAACCATCCGGTCCGTACCATCCTTCTTTTTGACGAATAGGATGGGGCAAGCCCACGGAGATGAACTAGGTCGGATGAAACCCTTTTTCAAGGACTCATCGAGTTGTTTCTTAAGCTCGGCTAGTTCTAGGGGTGCCATCTTATAAGGTCTTCTAGCAATCGGAATGGTTCCGGGGATGAGGTCTATTACGAACTCAACATCCCTGTCAGGTGGAACACCTGGCAATTCCTCTGGGAAGACATCCGGGAAGTCACGGACTACCGGCACGTCCTCAAGGTCTGGCAAAGGGCTGGCGTTAAGAGAATATAATTGTCGCTTGGCTATTCGGGTCAAGACATTGACTATCTTCCCCGAAGGATGGGTGAGTTGAACAGTCCTAGAGAAGCAATCAATTTTGGCTTGATGAGCTGACATCCAGTCCATACCCAAAATGATATTAATATCTGAAGATTTAAGGGCTATCAAAGACGCGAGGAAAACAAGTCTGTCGACTTGGATTTCATTTCCATGGCTTACTCTAGAAGTTTGCCATTTAGATCCCGGAGTTTGAATTACCATAGAGGTTGGCATATCACCGAATGCGACGTTATGCAAGCGAGCATAGTTTTCACATATAAAAGAATGAGAGGCTCCTGTATCGAAAAGAACAGATGCCGGGTGGCAATTAACAAGAAGCGTACCGAGAACGACATTGGGATCCTCTTGAGCTTCTTCGGCAGAGATACAGTTGACATGGCCACGTGAAGCGGTGACCGGCTTGGCGTGGAATATCTTTCCTGTCGGCTTGCCACGGCCAACAGCTTTAGCAGACTGGTTGGGGTTGGTCTGGGGACACTCACGCATATAGTGGCCAGATTCCCCACACTTGAAACAAGTCACGGAACTGGTACGTGGAGGAGCATTGTTAGTTGGACCCCCATAGGGCTTGGCTGGAGCAGACTGTTGAACAGGGCGAGGCGCCTGGAAAGATGGCCTCGGTGTGAACCTGGGTGGCAGGGCGGTGTTGGGCACCCACACGCGGCGCTTCTGAGGACCAGCACCGGATGAGGAACCCATGTCACGGCCATGCTTGCGTGTTGCATCATAATCAGTCTGACCAGTTTCAGCACTGATGGCCTTGTTAACAAGTTTCTGAAAGGATGTGCACTCATGCAGACGGAGGTCGCGGCGAAGCTCAGGACTAAGGCCCTTACGAAACCTTGCTTGCTTCTTGGCGTCAGTAGAAACTTCCTCGGTTGCATATCATGCGAGATTACCAAACTCCCTGCTGTAAACATCCACAGAAAGTCGGCCTTGGGTGAAACTGCAAAATTCTTCACGTTTACGGTCCATGAGACCCTCCGGAATGTGATGTTCACGGAAAGCCTCGCTGAATTCAGCCCAAGTAGTGACATGGCCCGCTGGGCGCATAGCTCCATAATTCTCCCACCATAGACTGGCGGGGCCTTCAAGATGGTATGCAACAAAGGTGACCTTGTCAGCCTCCGCTACCAGCGCGGAACGCAGTTTGTGAGCGATACTGCGAAGCCAGTCATCAGCGTCGAGAGGCTCGACGGAGTGGTGGAACGTGGGTGGATGTAATTTGATAAAATCACTGAGTGACACCACGTTAGTCCTCTGATGGTGTGCTGTGTTCTGTTCAATACGCTCCAACAAACGGTTGGTCTCCCGCTTGTTTCTCTCAGCTTCCATCATAACCTCGGCTAGGGAAGGAGGATGAGGCAGATTTTCATTCCTGCCTTCACTGCCTTCGGCCTGCTCTTGAGAAGCAGGGTTAGCGCGCGTGTTGACCATCCTAGGTAAACAAGACAATGATTTAGTCAGAATGATAAAATTCCGACATAGGATACAGAATGTAAGGAATAACTCGAAATGCAAGATGATCATCCGTATGACATGGTAAAAACAGAAACTGCTTCTTTTATTCCATCGTCATACACACCATACAGGGTTTAGTTCAAGACCAAACAAAGTACTATTACGGTGAAAGAGGATTACATCTCATCGGAGGCATTCCAAGCTCCTATACATTATTTTTCTACACCTCCGGAAAGAGTACAAACTAGGTCATATCCCACGAGTCACGCGGGGCGATAGATGACACAGCTAGTGCGAACTAGTGATACTACCACTAACTCAGACCGATCCGTAGTAGTCCTCGTAGAAGTCACCTCCATAGCCTGGAAGCTCAACATGATCATCCGGAAACAGACGATCTCGCGGAGCTTGTGGACCATAGGGGCTAGGATGAGGTCTTGGACCAACAGACAGTGGCCTGCGGGGACCGCGAGGTGGGGTGATGCCTCCTACATCACGCCAAACCATCACGTCTGGCAGAGCAGATCTCACAGGATAGAGATCGCGCATATCTGAATATCCAGCTTGCACCGCCGGTGCGAACCGAGTCAAAGTGGCCCAGTGGTCAGCACGGGTATTGAAGAGCTCTAACCTTAAGGCCCGATTTTCGCGGTCCTTATCCTCGAGCATCTCAGCAGTGGTGCGAGTCCGTGAATCCTCCTGAGTGGGGTCAGCATAGATAGCCTGGAGATACCCTTGTGCTCCCGGAAGTGATCCTGGCATATACCGGAATTCAGAGTCCCGAAATAGACCAGACCTGACTCGCATAATGGTCATCATAGAGTAGGCGGCGTCCTGCACAGCCATCTCAATAGTAACCCCGAGTCCATATGAGCAGTGAAGAGGCTCGGTGGATCCAGGATAAGATGGAAATATCCGGACAGTGCAGAGATACTGGCTTTGATTAAAGTCTCGGAATTGCTCTTCGACCGTGTACTCGGGATACCAGCGGTATCCAGCCTCAGTCATTACCCTGACCAACTTGGCAGTATGGCCGGGTACATCTAGGCATCGAGTCAGGCGAACCACTTGATTGAGGTCGCGGGTGGCCATTTGAAAGCACAATCATAATGCAAAGGCATTAGAATTTCTAGCAGAATTTTGGCAGCATAACAGCTGTAAATGCTCAAGAAGGATTTGAGACATTTGACAAAGGATTACATACACACTCCACATCATCATATCAAAGTTCTGAGACCATCCTAGCAACATAACATGGTAGAAGAACTGAACTAGGCTTGTATCCATCCAACTTATAAGGTACTACTGATTAGTAACACGTGATCCTGATAGAGAGAATAGATCCTAATTCCTTAACCCCCGGTGGAAGAATGGACTGACTCAGATGAGAATGTCATAAGATAAAGGAGTAAAAAGAGCCTTACGTTCCAACCCACAAACAATTCCCCTACATATAACTAAAGAATTTCTAGACTCAACATCGACCAGTTTGGCTTGGAGAACCTACAGGCAGTCCGGCTCTGATGCCAACGCTGTCAGGACCCCAACTCGATGTCACATCGATCTAGCCGGTAACACCTCATATCACTTTGCGGCCTCACGCACGGTATCCCCACGGGTGTCGCCTTACCTTTGCCCGGGACCGTTTGCGCCTTTTGGCTCACGTATATGATAGTGTCGCTAGCATCCATATGATAAAGAGCCCGGGCTGACATGACTAGTCGTAAACCCAAAGTGGCACAGACTTACAGGGACAGGCATCCATGACCCAGCTTCGAACATGTCGGTCATCAGCAAGTGGGTCCGGGCTGTAGCACTGGGCTAGCAGGACTCCGGTAAACCGGGCTGTAGCGGGCTAACAGGACTCCGGTACTCAAAGCGTGACATTTCCCCGAAGGGACAGACACAGGAACGAAGAAGGACACATGCCGGCCAGCCTAAGTGTTCCAGAGCAGTAGCAAGCTACCATGGCTCAGCGGTAACACTAGGAGACATTTCTCGGTAAGAGAGGCTACTAAAGATAAACAACTAGATAGTCAGATCCCACACATACCAAGCATTTCAATCATACACACAATATGCTCGATATGTGCAAATACAACGAAGCATCACAACATGACTCTACGACACAAGTACTTTATTTAAGGCTCAGGGAGCCATACATAGCATACACAAAGATACGGGTCACACGACCCAGCATTCAAGTCATACAGTCATACAAACCAGCAGCGGAAGTACATTGTCTGAGTACAGACAACTAGTAAAATAAAAGAGGCTTGGAAAGCCTAGCTATACTACGTGGTCCTTCACAAGCTCAGGGTCACCACCTGGGTCTTTAGCCTACTCGTTGATGTCAACGTCTACATAGAACCCATCAGAAGGGGTTGCAGCGTCTTCTGTAAAAATATAGATTATAGCAACATGAGTACAAAGGTACTCAGCAAGACTTACATCAGATCCTACATACATGCATAGTATCAAGAAGGGTTGGTGGAGTTATTGCAGCAAGCCAGCTTTGACTCTTGGCTAGTCTATCCTACGATACTTCAACTTGAAATGGTTTTGCGCACACGAGTCCACTACTCACCACTTCAATACACTATCGAGGATCCACCTCCGTCTTCCTACGGAAGAGCCATCCTCGGCACTCACACTTATCTTGAAGCTTTTAACAATTTCCATTTACTTGTCTATGAACTGTATAGGCAACCAAGTAGTCCTTTACCGCGGACGCGGCTATTCGAATAGATCATGTTAACCCTGCAGGGGTGTACTTCTTCATACATGTTTCCACCACTTAGCGTCTGCACACGACATGTGCTCGGCAGACTTCAAGCGAAAGCCGACGTGGGTGTAGACCACGACCTACCTAAACACTTAAGCCTCTAGTCCAGGTTTATCGCCTATTCAGGTTCCATCCGCAGGGAGTCCGGCCGAGGTTTCCCATACGGCCCCGAACGATGTGAACAGGGTTCCCGAGATACCTAACGGGTATTCGGTACACCATGCCACGTACCTACCGCATCACAGCCCACCCCTTCGGTCAGCGCTGTCCACGGCCTCCAGTAGGCTACAAACACCAGAAACTACTTGCAACTCCTGGACAGAGAGCTAGGGTGAATAAGAAGTTGAGCGGGGTCATATTTCAGGGCACAATGCATGGTAGTAGCTGTATCTTAAATCACACATACAGATCTCAGTGCTTAAGGTCGGCTTCAATGAAACAACCCACCATGTACTCCTACATGGCCTCTCATCGATACCTTTACCAAATCGTGTTCACCACACCACTCTCATTACCGACATAATCATTTCACTCTAGCCATCACCCAGATGAACCAGACCTGACACGACTCTAAGCATAGCAGGCATAGCAAGGTAGGAACAACACATACATAGGGCTCAATCAACTCCTACACATGCTAGTGGGTTTCATCTAGTTACTGTGGCAATGACAGGTCATGCAGAGGAAATGGGTTCAACTACCGTAGCACACAGCAGTTTGAAACGCGTTGTCTTAATGCAGTAAAGGAGAGCAGGAGCGAGAACATGGGATTGTATCGATATGATCAAATGGTTGGTTGCTTGCCTGATGGTTCGATGCACTGATACGGTTCTTCGTTAGGGTAATCACGGTACTCCTCGGAGGCAGAACCTGCCGCAAAGAACACCGATACACAACCATCACCAAACAATGTGCAACAATATGATGCATGCATGAAACATGGCAATATGAGTGTGTTGTGCTAATGTAACTAAAACCAGAAGGGTTTGAACAAATTTGAATCAAAGATTCAAATTTCAAACTCAAACATGGCCTTTAAAGTGCTTTTCCTTGTTCTGCTTGAAACATCAATTTAACTTGTTTGATCATGCATGAAAATAGTACAGATGGATAGATTGGATTTTTCTGATCATTTTTCATATATAATTTGTCCAATTTGGAGTTACAGAATAAAAGTTATGAATTTTTGAAGTTTAAATAATATTCTGGAATTTCCTGATTTAAATTAAATCCAGAATTATATATATTGCGCCAGCATGACGTCAGCATGACGTCAGTGGTCAACTGCGGCTGGCTGAGGTCAAACCTGACGTGTGGGGGGCACACGTCAGTGACAGGGGGGGTTTAACAGGATTAAATTAATCCTAATTAGGGATTAGTGGCGCTGGGGCCCACTGTCAGTGGCAGGGGGGTTAGTTAGTTTAACTGATTCGGTTAGTGCTAATCCTAATTAGCTACAGGGCTGGGCCCACCTGTCAGGGACATAGGGGGGTTCCTGCCGTGGTCAAGGTGGGTCAAACCCACCGGCGACATGACGCCGGCGAGGCCCGAGACGGCGGTGCGATGCGGGATCGCGCTACAGGGCACGGGCGAGGCCGTGCTTGGGCTCGTTGGAGAGCCCTTGCTCCCGCGCGTCGAACGGTGGTGGTGGCCGTGCCTGAGGTGGCCTGTACCGTCGACGGCGAGCTCGTGAGCGGCGGCCGGAGTTCGGGTGCGGTCGGAATCGGCGTTGCAGGGCGTTTGGGGAGGCGTTGGTGCGTGCTGCGTGCTCCTAGTGAGGTGTGGAGCACGATGGTGTGCTCGGTTGGGCGCTACGGTGCCTGTGGCCACGACGGCGACGAGGCACGGTGGCGGCGAGCTTCAGAGCTCAAGGGGGCGGCAGCTACAGAAGGCTAGGGACGACGGGGCAAGGGGGAATCGAATCAGTGGCTCACCGCGGAGCTGCAGAGATGGTTAGCGGGCTCGGGGACGGCCGGAGTGCAGCGAATCGACGGCGATGACCTCCGGTGGCCGAGGAGGGGAACGGCGACGTAGGCGGCGATGCAGGGCTTCCGGAGACCCGTGGATCGGTGGGGAGGAAGAGGGGGTCGAGGCGGAGCTCCTGAGCTAGTCGGGGGAGCGAGGGGTGGCCGGTGACGGCTGCTATGGCGAACGGCGGCGAGGGTGGTGTTCGGCCGTGTGAGAGAGAGAGCGAGGGAGAGGAGGGAGGAACTGAGGGAGAGTGAGAGAGAGCAGGGGGGAGGCGTGGCGTCGTCCGGGGCATCGAGCGAGGAGGGGAGGGCAGGCAGGCAGCCGAGCAGGTGGCCTGGCGCGGTGGCGCGCGCGCGCGCCGGCCACACTCCCCTCCCTCTGTCGAGGACGAAGACGATAGAGGAGGGAGGCGGGCTGGGCCGCCTGCTGGCTGGGCCAGCCAGCTGGCTGGGCCGCACAGTGGAGGAGCCCAGGTAAGCTCCTCCTGTTATTTATTTTTCTGTTTTCTAATTTCTGACATTTGTTTTGATTTAAATAATATATTAAATCATTTATTTACCTTATGCCAATTTTTGCAGGAGCTAGATATATTATTCCAGAGCTCTTTTATAATTGGCATAATATTTGGACATATATTAATATATATAATTAATATATTTCCAATGCAAATATTTATGCATTAATTCCAAATGCCCAAAATAAATACCTATGAGCTCTTAAAAAATATTGGTTTGATTTTTATCTCTGTCCAATATTTTCAGATAGCAACATGAGCATTTTCTTAGACCCTTTTGGAGAAACTTTTATTTGGATCATTTTCAAAAATGATTCTGAGGGTTTCACAATCCCCATTTCAAGTTAAATGGAAATTTTAAACATGATGCACACACTCTGATGCATGACTAGCTAGGGTGTGACAAAGATTTCCAGGGCTAAGCACCGCCGTCTCGAGGTGGAACCTGGGCAGGAGCACTTATGCTTTCCGGTGGAGCGATCCCGCCGGGGAGGGGAGTGCGGCGGCTATGGGCAACCCTAGGTCGATAAGCTCGCCCCTAGAGCCTCGGGATTCGCAGCTCTCAAACTCGAGGAACAACAAAGAACGAGAGAGAAAAACGATGGAGAGATAAAATGTAGATGAAAAAGTAGTATATTGATATGTCAATTGTGTGTTGTTTAATCGTCCGTTACCTTTCATCTATTTATGAGGTGTCTAGACTTCCTGTACAATAAAAGGACTCCAAATCCCGTCCAAACCTTTCCAAAATTACCCGAACTCGGAATTAGGGTAAGTCCGAGACAACAATTCGGTTTTTGAGTCTCACAAGCCACAAATGACCCCAGATGAAGATGAGCCCAAAAGTAAATTTATCTGTTTCGACGAGGCGAACAACTTCCATGTTTTTCAAGGCCATCTTTAATACCCTATGGGGCCATCTTTAACTTCTAGTCAGACTTGATCATGCACTTTTCCTGTCTGTCTGAGTTTTGTAGCAAACTTGTAGGATGTGTACTATCTCAGATGATGATGACTCCAAAGGAAAAGTGGACTGTTTCGATGATGCACACAACTTTGGTGTAGAACATTTTTCCATCCAAAGCCATCTAGACAATCTTTTCAGCCTAGATTTAGCTTTTGGTCGGATTTGCCTTGACAGTTTTCACTTGGCTGGCAAGCTTTCGCACAGGCAAGGCTTTCCACACTGTAACACCCCCAATGTCATGCTACAGTAATCTCTAAGTTCAAGCTAATCATTTTGCTAAGACAATGCTTAGTCACTTTGATCAATATCTCATTTGAAACTCCTTCACTGAATTCAATTCAATTTGCACGTGAAATATGAAGTTGCGCAAAAGTTGCTAAAAATATTTCACCATTTAGCCAAAATTCCATAACAAATCATTGTTAAGGAAAACAACATCACCTCCAAGCCAAGATGGACTATAGCAAATAAAACAGTGCCATTTCAGCACTTTAAAATGCTATTTTTTTACTTGTGAAACATCAAAATGGATTCAGTTGCCCCTCAAACTTTTTGTGGCAGTGCCAAACACTACAAAGAATTTAAGTGGCCTAGTCCCACATATTTTTTAAAGTATTTTGGTAGCCCAAACCTTTCCCTAGTTGTCTCCGTTTTAAATAAAAACAAAAATAGAAAACCAGAAAAGGGTAAGGGCCTACTTGGCCTCTGGCCCAGCCCACCTACTCCTCATTCCCTTTCTCCTGTACACAGGGGAGGGCGTGTCGCTCATCCACCGGCACCATGGCCGGCGATGCACACACGTCGGGCATCCACCCGAGCTCCGGAGGAGATAAGGCCGATCCCAAGCCCCCCTGCAACAAACCCTAGACCTCACTTCCCCCTGCCTCCTCGCGCTGCTTTTCTCGCTCTCACTCTCTGGATCGACATGACCGCTGCACACCAGAACCTCTCGTCATCAATGCCATAGCCATCGTCCTCCCCGAGCTCCAAGACGCTGCCCAGGGACTATTGCTACCTCGTCTGCTTCGAATGCGCCCAAGGATCCACGGGGGATGCATGACATCGTCTCCATCGAGCACTTCTTCCCCACAGCCACCGCAACGACATCGCTAGATTGCAGATGTGTCCCTAGTAAGCCTCTACTAGACTAGTCATTAATCAAAGATGTGTAAGTTTCCTAACCATAGACATGTGTTGTCATTTGATGAACGAGATCACATCATTAGATGTGATGGACAAGACCCATCCGTTAGCTTAGCATATTGATTGTTCAGTTTTATTGCTATTGCTTTCCTCATGTCAAATACATATTCCTTCGACTATGAGATTATGCAACTCCCAGATACCCGAGGAATACCTTGTGTGCTATCAAACGTCACAACATAAATGGGTGATTATAAAGATGCTCTACAGGTATCTCCGAAGGTGTTTGTTGGGTTGGCATAGATCGAGATTAGGATTTGTCACTCCGAGTATCGGAGAGGTATCTCTCACTACAAAAAATACACTTCCGTGATGATACATGTTTGTCACAATAGGTCACGTTTTCTGTCATGCATGTACATCCATGAAAATTTTATGACAGAATCAAGATAGTCATACATGTGCTGTCGTAGAAGTATTCCATGACATTACCAAATTATCATCACAGAAGTGTCCACTTCCATGACGATAAATGGCGCGTCATGGAAGTGCTTTCGTCAAGGGTGACTGACACATGTCATCCACTGTAACGGGTCGCCATTAAGCTATGGGTTCCGGTTTTGGATCCGATAACTCGTTAGCAGCCCGGACCAATGGGGATTTTCCACGTGTAAAATTATCATTGGCCGGAGGAAACATGTGTTGGCTCACCGTTGGGACAGATGTCATCCACTCATTGGACAGGAGGCGCCTATGATACGTCGACATGTGGCACGACCCAACCGAGGCACATTCCGGTGAAAAGGCTGGCCCGTTCGACTTGGTCAAGAGGTAGCGGGTCGGCCCAAGGAAAGCCTGTTAATGGCCTGTTAACATATAGCCTGTTGGAAATATGCCCTAGAGGCAATAATAAAGTGGTTATTATTATATTTCCTTGTTCATGATAATTGTCTATTGTTAATGCTATAATTGTATTAATCGAAAACAGTATACATGTGTGAATACATAGATCACAACATGTCCCTAGTGAGCCTCTAGTTGACTAGCTCATTGGTCAATAGATGGTTGTAGTTTCCTGACCATGGACATTGGATGTCGTTGATAACGGGATCACATCATTAGGAGAATGATGTGATGGACAAGACCCAATCCTAAGCATAGCACAAGATCGTGTAGTTTGTTTGCTAGAGCTTTTCTAATGTCAAGTATCATTTCCTTAGACCATGAGATTGTGAAACTCCCGGATACTGTAGGAGTGCTTTGGGTGTATCAAACATCACAACGTAACTGGGTGACTATAAAGGTGCACTACAGGTATCTCCAAAAGTGTCTGTTGGGTTTGCACAAATCGAGACTGGGATT
Source organism: Triticum aestivum (assembly GCF_018294505.1). Taxonomy (NCBI): domain Eukaryota; kingdom Viridiplantae; phylum Streptophyta; class Magnoliopsida; order Poales; family Poaceae; genus Triticum; species Triticum aestivum. The sequence goes on from NC_057794.1 coordinate 377,615,482, forward strand.
TGTCACTCCGTATGACGGAGAGGTATCTCTGGGCCCACTCGGTAATGCATCATCATAACGAGCTCAATGTGACTAAATAGTTTTTCACAGGATCATGCATTATGAAATGAGTAAAGAGAGTTGCCGGTAACAAGAATGAACAAGGTACGGGGATACCGACGAGCGAATCTCGGGCAAGTAACATACCGATGGACAAAGGGAATTATATACGGCATTGATTGAATCCCTGACATCGTGGTTCATCCGATGAGATCATCGTGGAACATGTGGGAACCAACATGGGTATCTAGATCCCACTGTTGGTTATTGGCCAGAGAGATGTCTCGGTCATGTCTACATGGTTCCCGAACCCGTAGGGTCTACACACTTGAGGTTCAGTGACGCTAGAGTTGTTATGGGAAATTGTATGTGGTTATCGAAGGTTGTTCGGAGTCCCAGATGAGATCCCGGATGTCACAAGGAGTTCTGGAATGGTCCGGAGGTGAATATTTATATATGGGAAGTCCAGTTTCAGTCGCTGGAATAGTTTCGGGGGTTATCGGTATTGTACCGGGACCACCAAAAGGTGTCCGGGGGCCCAGCGGGTGGGGCCACCTGCCCCAGGGGACTTAATGGGCTGAATATGGGAGGGAACCAGCCCCTGGTGGGCTGGTGCACCCCCAAGGGCCCAAGGCGCCTAGGGTTAGAAACCCTAGGGGGAGGGGCGCCTCCCACCTTGCTTGGGGGGCAAGTCTCCCCCCTGGCCGCCGCCCCCCTCTAGATGCATCTAGGGGTCCGCCCCCCTCTCCCCTTCACCCTATAAATAGAGGGAGGTGGGAGGGCAGCCGCACCCCTTCCCTAGCGTAGCCCCTCCCTTCTCCAACACCTCCTCCTCCTCGGTAGTGCTTAGCGAAGCTCTGTCGGAGAACCACGAGCTCCACCACCACCACCACGCCGTTGTGCTGCCGGAGTTCTCCTGCAACTTCTCCTCTCCCCTTGCGGGATCAAGAAGGGGGAGACCTCCCCGGGCTGTACGTGTGTTGAACACGGAGGCGTCGTCCATTCGGTGCTTGATCAGATCTTCCGCGATTTGAATCGCCGTGAGTACGACTCCATCAACCACGTTCTTGTAACAATTCCGCTTAGCGATCTTCAAGGGTATGAAGATGCATTCCCTCTCTCTCATTGCTAGCATATCCTAGATTGATCTTGGTGACACATAGGAAAATTTTGAATTATTACTACGTTCCCCAACAGTGGCATCATGAGCTAGGTCTATGCTTAGATTCTATGCACGAGTAGAACACAAAGTAGTCGTGGGCGATGATTTGTTCAATTTGCTTATCGTTACTAGTCTTATCTTGATTCAGGGGCATTGTGGGATGAAGCGGCCCAGACGGACCTTACTCGTACGCTTACGTGAGACCGGTTCCACCGACTGACATGCACTTCTTGCATAAGGTGGCTAGCGGGTGTCTGTCTCTCCCACTTTAGTCGGATCGGATTCAATGAAGAGGGTCCTTATGAAGGGTAAATAGCAATTGGCATATCACCGTTGTGGCTTTTGCGTAGGTAAGAAATGTTCTTGCTAGAAACCCTTAGCAGCCACATAAAACATTCAACAACAATTAGAGGACGTCTAACTTGTTTTTGCAGGGTATGCTATGTGATGTGATATGGCCAAAAGGATGTGATGAATGATATATGTGGTGTATGAGGAAGTCCTGGATTAGGGGGTCTCCGAATAGCCGGACTATATCCTTTGGCCGGACTATTGGACTATGAAGATACAAGATTGAAGATTTCGTCCCGTGTCCGGATGGGACTCTCCTTGGCGTGGACGACAAGCTAGGCAATACGGATGTGTAGATCTCCTCCCTTGTAATCGACTCTGTGTAACCCTAGCCCCCTCTGGTGTCTATGTAAACCGGAGGGTTTAGTCCATAGGACAACATACAATCATACCATAGGCTAGCTTCTAGGGTTTAGCCTCTATGATCTCGTGGTAGATCAACTCTTGTAATACTCATATCATCAAGAACAATCAAGCAGGACGTAGGGTATTACCTCCATCAAGAGGGCCCGGACCTGGGTAAACATCGTGTCCCTTGCCTCCTCTTACCATCGGCCTTAGGCGCACAGTTCGGGACCCCCTACCCGAGATCCGTCAGTTTTGACACCGACATTGGTGCTTTCATTGAGAGTTCCACTGTGTCATCACCATAGGGCTTGATGGTCCTTCGATCATCGGTAGCGATGCGGTCCAGGGTGAGGTTTTCCTCCCCAGACAGATCTTTGTATTCGGTGGCTTCGCACTGCGGGCCAATTCGCTTGGCCATCTAGAGCAGATCAAGAGCTACGCCCCTGGCCATCAGGTCAGGTTCGGAAACTTAAACTACACTGCCGACATCCGCGGAGACTTGATCTTCGACTGATTCGAGCCCATGTTGGGTGCGCCGCACAATCATGACGAGCACGACGTAACTCTGCCGTTGGACAGTGTTCGGGAGACCGCATCTGCAATTACTCCGGCCGTTAATCCGGAGCAAATCGCGCCATCTGAGAGCGGAGGGATAGACCCCGCCAGGGAGGCCGCACTCTCAGTGGCGATAGAGACAGATACTGACTTCACCCCTTACGAGAGCCATGTCGCCGAACCATTGGATTCATCTCTGGCCACGGACTCCGAGCCGCTTACATCTATGCCCGTCGAATCCGACTGGGCGCCGATCATGGAGTTCACCTCCGCGGATATCTTTCAGCACCCGCCCTTCGGCGATGTGCTAAATTCATTAAGGTCTCTCTCCCTGTCAGGAGAACCTTGGCCGAACTATGTCCGACTAGAATGGGATGCGGACAATGAAGAAATTCGCTGCCCACTAATGTCTACTACACAACCTTCTTCTTGTAGACGTTGTTGGGCCTCCAAGTGCAGAGGTTTGTAGGACAGTAGCAAATTTCCCTCAAGTGGATGACCTAAGGTTTATCAATCCGTAGGAGGCATAGGATGAAGATGGTCTCTCTCAAGCAACCTTGCAACCAAATAACAAGGAGTCTCTTGTGTCCCCAACACACCCAATACAATGGTAAATTGTATAGGTGCACTAGTTCGGCGAAGAGATAGTGATACAAGTGGTATATGGATAGTAGGTAAAGGTATTTGTAATCTGAAATTATAAAAACAGCAAGGTAACTAATGATAAAAGTGAGCGTAAATGGTATTGCAATGCATGGAAATAAGGCCTAGGGTTCATACTTTCGCTAGTGTAAGTTCCCTCAACAATACTAACATAGTTGGATCACATAACTATCTCTCAACATGCAACAAAGAGTCACTCTAAAGTCACTAATAGCGGAGAACGAACGAAGAGATTATGGTAGGGTACGAAACCACCTCAAAGTTATTCTTTCCAATCAATCCGTTGGGCTATTCCTATAGGTGTCACAAACAGCCCTAGAGTTCGTACTAGAATAACACCTTAAGACACAAATCAACCAAATCCCTAATGTCACCTAGATACTCCAATGTCTCCTCAAGTATCCGTGGGTATGATTATACGATATGCATCACACGATCTTAGATTCATCTATTCAACCAACACAAAGGACCTCAAAGAGTGCCCCAAAGTTCTATCGGAGAATCACGACGAAAACGTGTGCCAACCCCTATGCATAGGTTCCCAATGTCACGGAACCCGCAAGTTGATCACCAAGACATACGTCAAGTGGCACGTGGTATCCCATTGTCACCACAGATATCCACGGCAAGACATACATCAAGTGTTCTCAAATCTTTAAAGACTCAATCCGATAAGATTACTTCAAAGGGGAAACTCAATTCATTACAAGAGAAGAGGGGGAGGAGAAACATAAGATCCAACTATAATAGCAAAGCTCGCGATACATCAAGATCGTATCATCTCAAGAACACGAGAGAGAGAGAGAGATCAAACACATAGCTACTGGTACATACCCTTAGCCCCGAGGGAGAACTACTCCCTCCTCGTCATGGAGAGTACCGGGATGATGAAGATGGACACCGGAGAAGGATTGCCCCCTCCGGCAGGGTGCCGGAACAGGTCTAGATTGGTTTTTGGTGGCTACGGAGGCTTGTGGTGGCGGAACTCCCAATCTATGTTGCCCTCTGGAAGTTTTAGGGTATATGGAGTTATATAGGCGGAAGAAGCACGTCAGGGGAGCCACGAGGGCCCCACGAGGCAGGAGGCGCGCCCTAGGGTGGTGGGCGCGCCCCCCACCCTCGTGGGCAGATCCCGTATCTTCTGACATGGGGTCCAAGTCCATCAGGTGTGTTTCCTTCCAAAAATAACTTCTCCAGTTGATTTCGTTCCGTTTCGACTCCGTCTGATATTCCTTTTCTTCAAAACACTGAAATAGGCATAAAACAGCAAATCTGGGCTGGGCCTCCGGTTAATAGGTTAGTCCCAAAAGTAATATGAAAGTGGATAATAAAGCACAATATTGCCCAAAACAGTAGATAATATAGCATGGAGCAATCAAAAATTATAGATACGTTGGAGACGTATCACCCACCCACCACCCACTTAGTAGCCACTGTCGACGACTTAACCGACATGCTCGACTTCGACTCCGAAAACATCGACGGTATGAACGACGATATAGGAGACGAGCAGGAACCACCACCCATAGGGCGCTGGACCGCTACCTCATCATATGGTATATACATGGTGGAAACCCCCAAAGAAGGCAATGGCGACGAGACAACGGAGGATGACCCCTCCAAGAAGCAATTCAAGCGCCAACGTCAGCTGCGCTGCTCTAAGTCCCGCCACAGCAAAAGTAGTGATACCAGCACAGGAGACAATAACACTCCGAATAGTGCTAAAGACAACCACAATCCCCTCTAACATGATGTAGAGCTGGAGGATGAACAAGCTAGCCCTCCAGAACAGGTAGCAGATGGAGAACCGGAGGAGGACAACTACATGCCTCTCTCCGAGGACAAGGCAAGCCTCAGCGATGAAGAATTTATCGTGCCTGAGAATCCCGTCGAGTAGGAGCGCTTCAAGCGCCGGCTTATGGCCATAGCAAATAGCCTGATGAAAAAACAACAACAGCTTCAAGCCAATCAAGATTTGCTAGCGGACAGATGGACCGAAGTCCTTGCGGTCGAGGAATATGAACTCGAGCGCCCCTCCAAGAGTTATCCAAAGCGCAAGTTGCTACCTCACCTCAAGGAGGAAGCATTGAAACCCACATCACCAGTGTATGATGTGGCTGACCGGCCACCTCATGGCCAAGACAGAGAGGCATTCCAGCCTGAAGTCCAGCCTGCACTCCACCGCCAATCAAATAAAAATACCAAGGCCTGGGCAACACGCGAGACCTGCGAGATGTATTGGAAAGCAGGGCAAAACATGCAAGGTCAATATACGGGTCACGGGGACACGCGCCAACGCGTGACGATGACCGTCACGCCAGACACACTAAAAGTAAATCCGACCAGGCCGAATACAGCAGACAAGACTCATATGAACTGCGCCATGATATAGCCCGACATAGAGGTGCTGCACACCCCCTATGCTTCACTGATGAAGTTATGGATCACGAATTCCCAGAGGGTTTTAAACCCGTAAATATCGAATCATATGATGGTACAACAGATCCCGCTGTATGGATTGAGGATTTCCCCCTTCACATCCACATGGCTCGCGGTGATGATCTACATGCCATCAAGTACCTCCCACTAAAGCTCAAAGGACTAGCTCGGCATTTGCTGAATAGCTTGCCAGCAGACTCCGTCAGCAGTTGGGAGGATTTGGAAGACGCATTCCTTGACAACTTCGAGGGCACTTATGTGCGACCACCGGATGTTGATGACTTGAGCCATATAACTCAGCAGCCAGGGGAATCGGCCAGACAATTCCGGACACGGTTCCTAACTAAGAAAAACCAAATTGTCGACTGTCCGGATGCAGAGGCCCTAGCGGCACTCAAGCATAACATCCGTGACGAGTGGCTTTCCCGCCACCTCGGCCAAGAAAAGCCGAAGTCTATGACAGCCCTCACGACACTCATGACCCGCTTTTGCGCGGGTGAGGATAGCTGGCTGGCTCGCAGCAGCAACACATCAAAGGACCCGGGCACTTCGGATACCACAGATGCCAATGGCAGACCACGCCATAACAGACCAAAATACCGAAACAATGGCGATAACACTGAGGATACGACAGTCAATGCCGGATTCAGAGGCTCTAGATCCGGTCAGCGGAAAAAGCCATTCAAAAGAAGTACTCCGGCTCCGTCCAGCTTGGATTGCGTACTGGACCGCTCGTGTCAGATCCACGGCACCCCTGACAAGCCAGCCAATCAGACCAACAGAGAATGCTGGGTGTTTAAGCAGGCTGGCAAGTTAAATGCCGAAAACAAGGACAAGGGGCTGCATAGTGATGAGGAGGAGGAGCCCCGACCGTCGAACACGGGAGGACAGAAGGGGTTCCCCCCACAAGTGAAGACGGTGAACATGATATACACAACCCACATTCCCAAGCGGGAATGGAAGCATGCACTAAGGGACGTTTATGCGATAGAGCTCGTCGCCACAAAGTTCAACCCATGGTCTGCTTGTCCGATCACCTTCGATCGCAGGGATCAACCCACTAGTATCCGTCACGGTGGATCCGCCGCACTGGTCCTAGACCCCATCATCGACGGATTTCATCTCACTCGAGTCCTTATGGACGGCGGCAGCAGCCTGAACCTACTCTATCAGGATACAATGCGAAAAATGGGTATCGATCCCTTGAGGTCAAACCCACCAAAACCACCTTTAAAGGCGTCATCCCAGGTGTAGAGGCCCATTGCACGGGCTCAATCACACTGGAAGTAGTCTTCGGATCACCGAACAACTTCCGAAGCGAGGAGTTAATCTTCGACATCGTCCCGTTTCCCAATGGCTATCATGCACTGCTCAGACGAACTGCATTTGCAAAATTCAATGTAGTACCGCATTATGCATACCTCAAGCTCAAGATGCCAGGACGTCGGGGGGTCATAATAGTGAATGGAAACACAAAACGCTCGCTCTGCACGGAAGAACACACTGCAGCCCTCACAGTAGAAGCACAAAGCAGCCTTTTAAGGCAAACCACCAATTCGGCGATACAGCCCCCAAACACCTTCAAGCATGTCCGGAGTAAACTGCAATAGGATCGCCTGGCACATTCAGAGCTCGCCTAGCAATTCAGCCCCCGTCCCAGTCCCAGACAAGCGACGAAATCCGTGCCGCGTACATAATTACGCACTGAAAATACCATGGACATAGGCGGGGGCACGATCAGGTCACGTCCCGCAATGCGGCTTAACCGTCCTAGGGGCTGTATATCTTTATCATTTCTTTTCTCTTTCAGGGCCTAACTCTCTGGAAGGCCTTTTCGGCAGTATGATTACCGGACACATTACGGGAAGGAACAACCAAGGCGGCAAGAAGCTAAGACGTACACAGGAACCCCCAGGTGGTCTCTAATAATAATACCCACTTTCTATACGCAGCTTGCCCCTGGATAGGACATGTCAAATAGTCCTACTGTTTGCTTATTGCACTACTTGTACCAATAAGCTTCGACGTAATATTTAAATAACAATGTGTAGCATTAGTCTATTATGGCATTATTTATCCTTTTTCTTATATGTTCATTTATGACAATCTGTTCACATACATTTGGGTACAGTCAGTACGCCAGGGGCTTTTTGTTTTACCCCATAATACTGCGTGAGAAGTCCGAACACTTTCGACAGTGCGGCACCCCGAACTTATAGCATTATATGCATCACCTTTGAATCATGTCTTTGGTCAAACGTTGCGTTTGCCCGGCTCCCATGCTTTGGTACCTTACGTTCTGCTATATCGGCTAAGGTAGCGGTGGGAGAACTACTGCGATTGTGTCCCGGTTCTTCCGGACGAACATCTCAGTAGAGAAAGCCGAAAACTGACTGTCATGATAAGGCGAGAGACTGGTCGCTGTTCGAGAGGTCTCAAGTCCTTAAAGACTTTTTCCGCTTCGGGCGAGGAGTCGGCCTTGTCCGGCTTAGGCGTGTATAGCGCCCCAAATTCGGCCCTCCGAATACTAGGGGCTTCGCGAAAATTTAAAATTGTAGACTTCTATGGCTAAGTGAGAGTGTTAAAGCCTTATAGTCCGATTGCCTGGTTCGTTGCGCTGAACACCTCCCTTGAAGGACCCAAAATTGGGGTAAAGAGTGCTCAGATTTATCTCGAACACCCCAGTACTAGTTACATGGGGGCAGAAGCCGACGACTTGCCAACTCTCAGATATTATAAACGGCCGCACATAAGGCAATATTTTAAATTAAAAAAGCGTCGTATGGCGCAAATGAACTTGTTTCACATTACAGGATCACATGAGCATGTTCATTCAAAAATTACATCCTTGGCACATTCATCCGCCACAAGGCGGGAACCCTTCAGGACACTCTCATAGTACATCTCGGGGCAGCGATGCTCCTTGCCCTCCGGCGGCCCCTCCTTTACTAGCTTCATGGCGTCCAGCTTCGCCCAGTGCACCTTCGCCCGGGCAAAGTCCCTGCGCGCACCCTCAGTGCAGACTGATCGCATTATGACTTCAAGCCATGGGCAGGCGTCGACGAGCCGCCTTACCAGACCGAAGTAGGTGCCGGACAGGGGCTCGCCAGGCCACATCCGGACTATAAGGCCCCTCATGGCTTGTTCAGTCGCCTTGTGAAGCTCGACCAACTGCTTCAGCTGGTCGCTTAAGGGCACGGGGTGTTCGGTCCCAGTATACTGAGACCATAACAACTTCTCCGTCGAGCTCCCCTCCCCAGCTCGGTAAAACTCCGTGGCATCAAGTACACTGCGGGGAAGATCTGCAAACGCTCCTGGAGAGCTCCGAACTCGGGTAAGAAAAAGGAAAGTCTCCTTCACGTGCTTGCTTTGCATAATGAATGCCGTACCCGCTGCTATCTTCTTCACCGCGTCAATCTCCTGGAGGGCCTTGTGGGCTTCGGCCTTGGTGCTCCGGACACTTTCAAGCGCCTGCGCAAGCTCAGACTCTCGCGTCTTAGAGTCAAGCTCCAAGGACTCGTGCTTTTTGGCGAGAGCCTTGAGTTCTTGCTGCACCTCGCCTACTCGGGCTTCTTGCTTCTCCCGTCCAATGCACTCCTTGGCCGCTTTGTCTTCGGCCTCGGATAGCGCCTTCTTCAGGGTCGCCACTTCGGTTGTGGCCCCTGGCAAATCCATGATGATCCTATTACTTCACACCCAAATTCTTTTTAACTATATAGACAGGGGTATTTCTTACCTTTGCTCTCCTTGAGCTGCCTCTTGGTAAGGCCGAGCTCGTCCTCGGACTGCTTCAGGTCCTGCTTCAGTGTAGAGACCGCCGCAGTATGTGCGACAGCGGCCAACAGTGAAGCCTGCACATACACATAGACATTTTTCTGATTAGACTCCTGACTTATCATTTGATCCTCTTTTCGGCCTTTCTTTGCGAACGCCGAACAGAGCATCAGGGGCTATTGTCCATGCGGTAATATTTTTCTATATTTTCATTGCTTACCTCAAAGCCTGTTAGAAGGCTGGCACAAGCTTCGGTCAGTCCGTTTCTGGCGGACTGAACTTTCTCAATCACCGCACTCATGATAGTGTGGTGCCCTTCATCGATGGAAGCGCCGCGGAGCGCTTCAAGCAGGTTGTCCGGTGCCTCTAGATGGACAGAGGACACTGGCATGGGCGGCTTGCCCCCCTTAATGGGGATCGCCTACCGAATTCCAGAACCACCGGAGTTTCCAAGGCAGTATTCGGCTGGGGGCCGAACATGGAGCCCGTGGGGATTTTGCTCCCTTTGCGCCCAGGGTCCGGAAGGTCGCCTCGAGGTGCCCCCAGGACTACCTGTAACACCCCGGATGTAATTTACCTAATATGTACTCCAACTCTTGCCGTTTCCGGCGCTAAGTTATTTTATTTCCTCGGTTTCAGGTTTTTGTCTCCGTGTGTTGTTGCCGTTGTCATGCATCTCATATCATATCATCATGTGCATTGCATTTGCATACGTGTTCGTCTCATGCATCCAAGCATTTTCCTCGTTGTCTGTTTTGCATTCCGGCGTTCCTATCTCCTCCGGTGGTCCTTTCTACCTTCTTTACGTGTGTGGGGGTTAAACATTTCTGGATTGGACCGAGACTTGCCAAGCGGCCTTGGTTTACTATCGGTAGACCGCCTGTCAAGTTTCATACCATTTGGACTTCGTTTGATGCTCCAACAGTTAACCGAGGGACCGAGAAGGCCTCATGTGTGTTGCAGCCCAACGCCCTTCCAATTTGGCCCAAAACCCTCTCCATCATCTCGAGCGTTCGATCACGATCGCGTGGCCAAAAACCGCACTTCATTTGGACTCTCCTAGCTCCTCCTATGTCTATAAATAGCACCACCTCCGAAATCCACGGTTCTTCTCCCTCGAAACCCTAAAATCCCCTCTCTGCGCGCCGGACATTGTCCGCCCATGCCGGACACCTCTCCACCGACGCCCACAACCAACCGGACACCGACACGTGGCGGGCGCCGCCCCGCGCCCACATCACCGCCGCTTCGGCCCGGGAGGCCCAGGTCGGGCCCCCGAGGCCCATCGCCACCCGTCGCCGCCCGGCGTCTTCCTCCACGCGCCTGGTCCGCCACATCGCCGC